>NC_140951.1:16515000-16672500 GCF_014529385.1 Adiantum capillus-veneris | reverse complement strand
TGTTGGTCGAAGTTGGACTCATTCACGACGCACAGGTGGTCTTCGACGACCTTCCCTGTCGAAACGAATGGTCCTGGAATTCTCTCATGTATGGATATGTCAAATGTGGGAAGCCGCAACATACTCTGGATCTATATCACAGAATGCAAATCCCCAGCGCATACACCATTGTTGCAGCATTGAAAGCTTGCACACACCTTATGGATCTCAGAGGAGGCATTGATTTACATTCAGAGGCTTCCAAATGGGGCTTTCTTGCAGAAAACTCCTTCATAAGCAAAAATGATATTGAAGAGATCATTTACAATCATACATTCAAAGCATTTATATTGAAGTCGAGCTTTGATACCACTTGTACATGTGGAGGCATGCATAATGTAAACAAGATAGACAAGAGCATACATCCATGGGTCTAAAACCTTCCAATGGGGTGCTTATACTATTGAGATAATGCATCACTAATGAGTTAAGTAGAGCTAATGAGTTGGGGGGTTGGTCAAACACTAGTAGCCAGCAAGCGCACATGGTATTTATACATGTGGGTGGAGCTATATCACAAAAACGGGACGAGTTCCAAAAATTCAATGTAGTCCCTTTTTCTTTGTATGATGAAAGAGTTAAGTGACAATTAGTGAAGGTTTGTAAGCAAAGTATTGAATGTGAGGGTTTGATAAGGTCACATTGGCCCTTTACCAAAACAGGTGTCTCAATAATCAAGAAGAACTCACACATTTGGCAAAGGAGATAATGCTATTTTTGTTGATGATGTTTGCACAATTTGGTTATTTCTTATGGATTGCAAAGAGCATAGACCTAAAGTCTATGATCAACCATGCAAGCACAATTGGAAGCTCACATTGGTATTCTAGTTTAGCAAGAGAGAGTTCCCTCCCACAAACAAGGTGAATCTAGGGATCACTCTCAAGGTTTCAAGTGTCTTTCCCATGCAAAATATATGTTTGATGTAACATATTCTATTTTCAGCCAAAGTGCAATGTACCAGTCTTTTTGAGCACATGAATCCTTAGCTAGTACAAGTAAGCACAAGGGAGGAGTTAGCTTGCACATGGGGGTGGACCAAATTCATGGATCATCTTTCATATAATCCCTCTTGTTCACCTATCTTTTGTGCTTTCTTTAAGTTTGTGCATGATTGTCTATCATCACTGACAACATTAGGGTTATCAAAGGAAACAATCATTTGTAATATTTAACTTCCAAATGTTCTTATTGATTTGTTTGAATTGCCAATTGAGGCAACGCAATTATTAGGTAGAGATCATTGCTCGAAACAATATGGCGTAGATTGTTGATTGATGTAACACTTAATTTGCGTAGAATGTGGATTGAGGTAATAGAAGGAACCCCCTAGAGTTGCAATGGTATCCATTCAAGAAGAGGCGGTCTTCCACCTGGAAGTCTCTTATGTTATGCATGGGGAAAAGTGAGAGGACATGATGTTCACATCCTCTTTTATTTTGTTTCTACACACAATTATATAGCTGAGGGATCATCATTAAAGCTAGGGATATATCCTCATGAGATGGGACAAACAATTGTTGTTGAAGGACCCTTTGAAGGCCAAGAGAGTCCAATCACATCTTAGATTGGAAAGTTAAGGCTTCATGTTCAAGGGTATGTGGAGAAAGTGGATTTTTGCATCTCTCTACTCAAGAATGAAGATGTGTTTCTTGGAGCACCATGGTTCAATCATATGGCTGCTTCCATCAAATTTCTAGAGCGGTTGGTAGTCTTTCTACACAAGGACAGAGACATCACTTTGCGAGTCAATGAGAAGGGGTACACCATTCCCATTGTATCTCATGACTCCTTTGATAGACCAATAAAGAGTTCTATTTTTGCTTGCATGATATTTGTCAAGGATGTTCCTAAAAATAATGTCGACTCTTCTAATGGCTCATTCAAAGTAGAAAGTGACTTCCATTCATTTCTAAATGAACATGCTGATCTTTTTATCGATGACATCCCACGAGAGTTACCTCCGAGAAGGGAGGATGCACAACCATAGGATTGAGCTCATACCAAGAAGCTCTCCTCCTAACAAGCCTCCTTATTGAGTCTCACTAGCTCAACAAGAGGAGATTATGTCACAAGTTAACAAACTTGTGCATAAAGGAATGGTAAGACCTAGCTCTTCACAATTTTGTTCTCCTGTTCTTATTAGTGCACAAAATGGATGGTACATACCAAATGTGTGCAGACTATCATGCATTAAGCAATATGATTATGAAGAATAGATTTTCAATCCCAAGGATTTGATAAGCTAGAAGGATCTACCTACTTTAATAGAATAGACCTTAAAAGTGGCTATCATCAAATACAAAACATACCAAAAGATATTCATGAGACAGACTTCAGGACCACCTTTGGCTTGTACAAATATCTTGTCATGCCTTTTGGGTTGACAAATGCTCAAGCTACATTCAATCAAATAATGGAAATAAATTTTCGTGTACATAGGGCTTACACCGGTCTTCTTTGATGGTATCATAGTCTACTCTAAGGCCTTAGAAAGATAACAAAGAACATATCAAAGCAGCGTTTCAAGCATTGCAAGAGAATAAGTTATTCATTAATCGCAAAAATAGTGATATCTTCTTAGAAGAGATTCAATATTTAGGTCATATTATCCCAAAGGATGGTATCCGTATGGATCCACACAAGCTTGAGGTGATAAATGAATGGCATGAACCAAGGAATCTACATGAGTTGTAAAAATCTATTGGAATGTGCCCATACTATAGAAGATTCATTGCAAAATTCTCGGCCATAGCAATACCATTACACAATTTTACCAAGAAGAATGTCAAGTATGTGTGGATTGAAAAGGAGAGAAAATACTCACTAAGCTTAAAAGAGACTCACGTCTCAACCTGTCTTAGTGCTAGCAGACCTCTCAAAGCAGCGTCTCTGACTCAGCTTTGAGAAACAACAAATAGTTATGTGCAAAGAGCTTAGCAAGCAATTGCTTTCCTCCAGGTCATGAAGGACATTAAATTTTCCCTTTCGCCACATTGTCCTCAATGAAGTCTGTTAGCAGCGGCAAACACATTCTACACAGGTTATGCATCAAGCGGGAGATATGCTATGGTTGTGCATAATATTTCCAACTCACTTTGTATAAGTCTTGGGCTCATTGGGAGTTCCAAAGTTGTATATACTATCTAGAGGGCTCAAACTTAAACCCATAGTAGAAGGGATTGTGGTGAAAGCCTTTAAAAGGAAGACTTTTTGCAAGGAGGCTTCATTCTGAGTATCCACTCTTGAGGATCCACTTTTGAGAGCTCTCTCTCTCTCTCTCTTGAGTGTTCACTCTATGGATGGCCTAGCCTTGAGCTTAATGACCATGCTTAAGGGGCTAGTACTAATCCATTGTAATTAGAGTAAGCTCTTCTTGATTAATCTAATCTCTATTTTACTCATTAGTCTTATCTTCTCTACATTTCATTATGTCATGAAGTAGTTTCACATTTCTCATTATTCTAGATTTGAGTATGTGTGATGACTTCTTGCTATTAACCACTCATATCCTTCTATGAGCATTCAATTTGCGATATTTAGCATCACTAATTAGGTTGATTAAGTTGGTTCTTAATCTTGTAATTAGTGTGTGTTCCCTATTTTTTTCTTGTGTGTGGATAGGTTTTATGAAACTCTAGTACCATGCACCTCGTGTGTGTAGCTATTGATGAAGTGCCTTGTGTTAGGAAATAAGACGTAGCTGAATAGATTTTTGAGTAGATTACTTAATGGAGAGAGATAGATTTCACACACAAGAGATTATAGAGTAGAGAGAGAGAGAGAGAGTACACACGATATACGTGGTTCACCCAATGTGGGCTACATCCACGGGAAAGCAGCCACTCAATGGCTTTAGCACTTCAAAAGAAGAAGTAGTTTACAAAGGGATTAAACCCTTGATAGAGCTCCCGCCTTGCTTCACTCTCACCACCTCACACTCACCTTGTTGCATCAACTTCACACTATGAAATGTGTGTAGAAATGGCCTCCTTTTATAGGCCAAAAGGGATGCCCTCTCTTATGAGAGACAGCCATGTGTAGCCGCCCTTGTGCGAATAAGTCCAAATCGGACCCTCCAATCCGCCCATGTGTGGCCGCCCTTGAGAAGACAAGTCCGCTTTTGAATTCGGCCACCGGCCACCAGCCATTGACTTCTCTGCCCTCATCTTCTCTTCATCTTCGAACGTCACACTTCCTCTATCACCCTTCCTTTTGCCTTCTAAACTTAATGAGGCTATTTTTTCTTAGGATCATGGGCACATACTCGGTCCTCAGCTCAATAGTGGGAAGAATCTCTCCTAGCATAAAACTATTAGTACGTTCACCTTTGCTCCTCCGTCTCTGCCCCGATGCTTGCTTGATTTCATTCATCAACCTCCTTAGCATCTCCTCCCCCTTCCCACTCCCCACACGACTCCTTCCTCCAACTTCCCTTTGCGTGACATCAGTGCCCCCCGATCCATAATCTCTGCATGAAACAACCTCCTATACTAGTAGGAGCCCATTAGGAAATTTCTGAGGTCATTTGGAGGGCCATATGAAGGAGAGAGAAAAATAGAGCGCGTCCAATGAGCAGGAGGGCTACGTTGCGTAGGAAAATACGTGGAAAGACTCAAAAAATAAGAAAATACCCTAAAAACTTTCACGAATCTAGGATTGTGGCATCGTAACTTCTTTGCTTTTATCGAGCTGTTAGGTGCGTGTGTGGTCCCACTGTTAGGAAATAAGACGTAGCTAAATAGATAATTGAGTAGATTACTTAATGAAGAGAGACAGATTTACATACACGAGATTATAGAGTAGAGAGAGAGAGAGAGAGAGAATACACACGATATACGTGGTTCACCCAATGTGGGCTACGTCCACGGGAAAGCAGCCACTCAATGGCTTTAGTACTTCAAAACAAGAAGTAATTTACAAAGGGATTATACCCTTAATGGAGCTCTCGCCTTGCTTCACTCTCACCACCTCACACTCACCTTGTTGCATCAACTTCACACTATGAAATGTGTGTAGAAATGGCCTCCTTTTATAGGCCAAAAGGGCTGCCCTCTCTTATGAGAGATAGCCATGTGTAGCCGCCCTTGTGCGAATAAGTCCAAATCGGACCCTCCAATCCGCTCATGTGTGGCCGCCCTTGAGAAGACAAGTCCGCTTTTGAATTCAGCCACCGGCCATTGACTTCGGCCACCGGCCACCGGCCATTGACTTCCGACCACCGGCCATCGGCCATTGACTACCGGCCACCGGCCAACCGACCAGTTGTTTTCCGACCACTTTCTGGCCGCCGTCCGGCCATAATATTCTGGCGAAAAAGAATATTCCGGCGGAAAAAAAGTCTCAGGGGCCTCCGCCCCCGAGGCCTCTAAAGTTGCCCCTGATTCTTGTTCGTGAAAATTTTGGTTTCCGGTGAGTGATTTTCCTTCACACACGATGGCTTCTCCTCATAATGGGGGCCTTACAAATGTGCGCTTTAACCACAGAAAATTAGAAGGGTAAATCAGGCTCCATACTTAACACCTTGATTGGCATGTGGTGATTGGAGAGGCCAACACCAATGCTATTAGTGTGTGCTTATCATTAGTGTGCTTTGGGTTTCTAGTCTATGGTAAGTTGGACTTCGGTGGGCTTGATGTGTGTAGGAGTTCATTGATTAGTGATTAGAGTATGATTAGAGTTAGTCTTGCCATGGCTAATCTTTACTTGCATTGGATGAGCATACTCATAAGTCCTCTTATTCTATTCATCCAATGCTCGTGCTTCCATGCCCTAGCCGGGTTGCCAATCCACGGATTGATAATTTTGTGTGGCTTGCGATTAGGTCGTTGCTACAAAGCCTCCCAACAAAGTCACTAATGGGTGAGAATCAATCGCAAAAAGCAGAGGGACAAGGGGATAGCCTTGCTTGATCGAGAACTTGATCTCAAACCCTCCCACTATCTTGTTGTTGAAGAGAACCTCAAAGTAGCTTCCTTCCCCCAACGTACGGATAGTTGCACACATTATGGTCCCAAAGCCCAAAGCCTTCATGACTATCTCAATGTATGACCATAAGATTCGGGGGTGATGATTCTATTCAAGGTTGGAGCCAGTCTTAGAGCAATCACTTTAGCAATGATCTTGTACGCTATTGTCATCATAGAGATCAGTCGTCAGTGCTTCAACAAAGAGAAACATACCAACTTGGGAATAGGCTTGATCAACCCTCTTTTCAAGTTGGCATTTGATTGCCCTTCTAGAAAAGCCCTATTAGCTAGTTGCACTATCGGTTCTTAAGATCTTCCCATAACTCTTTGAAGAATGCAGTAGTCAGTCCATCCCACCCAGGATATTTTTCCTTCCCCATAGCCTGCAAGGAAATCCAACACTCATCGACAAAGATAGGACTCTTTGTTACCATATACACGTGGTAGTGATGTGTGTGAACACACTTAGGACTTCCGGGGCATTTTTTCCCTCACTAGAATGTTTTTTCCCCCGTGCATTGTATATACGCCCATCACTCTAGGGCTAACTCATCTTCCATTGCACACTAAGTAATACACTCTCTATTGTGTGCTTTGATCTTCCTTTGTCTTCTCCAAGCTGTGTGTATTTTTCTCCAACCCTAATTCTAACAATTGGTATTAGAGTTGCTTGTGTCCTCCCGGGCTTAGTCACCAGTAGCTCCAACACACGCTTGCTCTCTTTCTCTAATTTTTGTGAGCTTTGGCGAGCATTTGCAGGTCACCAAATATTCTCAGATTGCTCGTAGAACTTGGTCTGCTCAAATTTTTGATTTGGGCTTATTTTGGCCTCCATTTCCACTACAAGCATTACTGCACACGCTATTTTGTCATTTTGTGGAAAAATTATGTCATTGTCATTTTTTGCATAACACAACCCTTACAGTCTTCTACAGTTTTATGCTATATAGCACGTGTTATTCCCGCTTTATTTCTCCTCTTTTTGGGCAGTTTTCACATCAGGTGCAACATTTACCATGGCTGACAACAATAGAGATGTGTTCAAGATGTTTGCTATTGAGGAGAGATTGGATGGGGACAATACCCTATGTGGGCTTATATGATGCAACATGTTCTTATGTCGAAGGGCATTTGGAACATTGTGCAGGGTATTGATGTACGTCCTGGTTTTGAGGATACAAGTGATGTTGAGGATGTTGCAAGCCTTAGTGCAAGGATTGTTGTTGTTAGAGTTCCTTTTCCTAGGACTAAGCAAGCTTGTTGGGATGTAAAAGATGCACACGCTTATGCATTGATTGTGTTGTCTATGAAGTGCACTATTACTCCCCACATTCGTTCAGTAAAATCTACAAAACATGCTTGGGATATTATGGTTGGTCTTTATGCAAGTCACAATGAGGCAAAATTGCATTGCTGCCTAAAGAGCTGGAGTCAAAGATTATGCACGAGGATGATGACTTGGACACTTTTCTTTCTCGTGTCAAAGATATCAATGAGCAACTTATTTCTGCAGGTGAAGTCATTTTTTACAGTTCACCTGTGCAGACTATTCTTGATGCTTTGCCAGATTCTTACTAGACTTTTGCTAGTACTTGGAGACTTACGACCCAAGGAAATCCTGAAGTTGTCAAGTTTGATGCATTATGCACATTGCTGTTTCAAGAGTCACTTTCTCAAAAAAACAAGACTAGACAACGTGCAGTTGAACATGCCTTTATCGCTGCTCAAAGAAAAGGTGGTACCAGCAATGTAGCCACTTCTCATGGTTCTTTTGCGAGTGGTAAATCACCTATTTCTAATGCTTTTGTTGGCAACAATTCGTCTGGGAATTTTGCTGATAAGAGTAAAAAGAAGATGCGTTGCCATTATTGTAAAGCTAATGATCACTTGATTAAGTAGTGTCCTAAGTTGAAGCCCAAAGAGGCTGGTTCCACTACAAATGCAGCTATTGTTGAGTCTTCTCTGAAAGGAGTCTGTGATGTTGATGTGAATGCATAATGGACTTTTAGTGCAGAGTGCACATATGATCCTAATGTCCATGATGCATGTTTGTCAGTTGCTGCAGATGCTCAAGTGTGGTACTTTAATAGTGGTACTACAAATCACATTATGTAATGGAAATGGCCTATAAACTTTGAGAGTAGCGGAATTAGGAAATTAGGTGAAGCACTTTTGTGAGATTACTTTGTGAGCATAGCGGGTGAACTTAATTAATGGTAGCAACATAAACATGGTACTTAGTTAACTTGGCATGACCAATACTTTTGCAAGAGAGAGAGAGAGAGAGAGAGAGAGAGAGAGAGAGAGAGAGAGAGAGAGAGAGTTTAGAGAACATGACAATAGTTGAGGACCAGATTCATACAGAGCCGGTTCTCCCTTCAATAGGCATTTGTATTATAGTTTCTCCCATCAAGAGAGACTTGGTACAATACAATATTTGTGTTCCTTGTGACCTAGATGATGCAATGAAGATGGAAAGCTTCATGCATCACAAGCATAACATAAACTTTGTAGAAAGCATTAACTATCCCAAGCCTTAGTCCCAAGGCCTCAAACACCTTCGAAGGTGGAGAGAGCTAGCGGGGAATGAGGATAGGAAAGAGGAAGAAGAAACATTCCATAAGAGAAAGAAGTAGTTCCTCACTTATCATCACTCATCTTGCTAGCATACATAATAGCATAGTAATGAATATGGAGAAGATGGAAAGCTTAAGCATTGAAGCATGGCTCTTGGTTGGATTTTCATTCCATAGCCAAGAGTGTTGGTGTAGGCTCTCACTTCTCACAAGCTTGGAGAAGGAGGTGGAGTTCCTCTACTTTCACCAAGTGAGAATGAATCCACACAATGAGTGTGTGTGTGGTGTATATTCCCCTAGCACCCCCCTTGCTTGCTTGGGGTGAGTGGTGGCTTTTCCACATGCCTCAAGCTCATTGGACTCCTCTCCCCCTAGCCAATCACATGCAACATGAAGTCACGTACATGGGTAGTCTTTTCACAAGTCTCCTCCTTACCCTTAGAGAGAGAGAGCTTGAAAATATCTAGATATTTGTTGGATGGAGCTAGAGCTCATTGTACCCCTCTTTAGCCCAACCAATAGCATTCAAGCACACCATGTGGTTAAGCATAGGGAGAGTTTGACATGTGTCCCATGTGCCCTTTGAAAAAGGGTGCCCCTTGGGTGAGTGTAAGGTTAGGTCAAAGATTCCCCTAACTTTGGAATTTTTATGCATAGGAAGCTTCTCAAGCAACTTCCTCATTAAGTGTGTAGGGTCTCTTTTTGACTCAAGCATCTTACCCCCCATGCATAGGAAGCTTCTCAAGCAACTTCCTCATTAAGTGTGTAGGGTCTCTTTTTGACTCAAGCATCTTACCGCCAATGCATAGGAAGCTTCTCAAGCAACTTCCTCATTAAGTGTCTGGGGTCTCTTTTTGACTCAAGCATCTTACCTCCCATGCATAGGAAGCTTCTCAAGTACCTTAGCCATCAAGCATGACAAGTACCTCAAGCACCTTAGTCATCAAGCACGCACCTTAGTCATCAAGCATGACAAGCACCTCAAGCTTAGGTCGGGTTTCCACCTCAAGCTCAGCTCTAGCTTGCCTAAGGTCAAAGTACTTTTAACACTAACTATTGGAGGTCTTTAATGAAGCTAACCCTAAGGTCTTTTAAGCTCCATTAGATGCACATTGCTCTTTGATAGACCACCTCCTTTTGGACCCGTATTGAGATGTAACCATCTCTCCTCTTGGTCCCCTGTTGAGATAAGTTTAGAAGCACTTATTGCACATTGCTCTTTGGTAGACCGTCTCCTTTTGCACCCCTACTATTGAGATGCAACCATCTCTCCTTTGGGTCCCGTATTGAGATAGGTCTAGAAGCACATGTCTCTATTCTAACTCTTGTTCTCATTTATTGTCTTACATTGAATGATCAGTTTAATATGAGAAAATCATTTGGTAAAGTTAGATATTATATTTTATGACATCACTTCTCTCTTGAAATCATAGTCGTCCTCGACTATGAGGTAGAGAAGATAAAGCCTAGTCATTAGTCCATGTTACTTAGCGGGTAGAGGATCCCTTTTTACCCTTCAACATCATTCCAAGATGGATGACTAATCCATTTGGTGCTTGGGAGACGTAGCTGCCGCAAGCATGTCTGCTCTTTAGTCCATATCATACTTCCAAAGTAGAGTGACAAGTTCTACTTGGTGTTTGGGAGACATCGTCACCACAAACATGATTTTAAGTATGCATACTTCTTAAATTTGTGCATAATACAAAGAGAACTAGTCTTATAAGACAAAAACATTTTTCATTTAAAATGCATTTTTATATGCTTACCCTAGTGCAACATTGTAAGCATTGACAAGGTTCATATTATCCTTAAGCTAGGTTCTATGCATCCATCTAGCATCTTTAAAAGAATAATTCTTAAAGTTAATAAGATATCATCAGATAATCTTACCGTTTCTTAATACCTTGTCTTCATGTCATAGGATGGACTCAGGTTGAAGTACTTCTTCTTGATCTTTGATTTTTGGAGAGTCTGCAAAAAATATTGCTTCTTTTGATGGCGCTCCTTTGTAAGGCTTACATAGGCTCTCATGGAAAACATGGTGCATGAGCCAATGGTTGGGCAACTTTAATTGATAAGCCATCTCATTGACTGGCTTAAGAATTTTAAGGACCATAGTATCTTTTTTCTAGTTTAGCATCATACTCTTGGTGGTTTGTAGGACTCTTGCCCGTAGTAGTATGCCTCAGATGAGCCTTAAGGAACTTTAGCGAGACCCAATCATTTTCATTAAAGGCTAAGCCTCTTTTGTACTTATTAGCAGCAACCCTTTTTGCCTTTCTTGTGAGATGGATATAACTCCTTTAATCTTTGGAAAAGATTCTTGTAGGTCTTAGCTATATTCATCAACAGCGAAGATCTTTCCATGTACTTTAAGTAGTAAGGGACTTTTGGATCTTCCTTCTTTAACCTCAAAAGGTACTTTCCTCATAGAAGTATGTACATTATCATTGTACGCATACTCTATAAGAGGTAGGTACTATCATTGAGAATGTTGATCTACTTCCATGACATAGGATTTTAGTAGATTCAAGAATCATTAGATCAGCTATTTCACTTTGGTCATCCGTTTGTGCATGATAGGCCGAAACAGAAATTTAATCTACTTCTTAGATCCCAAAATAGACCTTTCTAGAAATTATTGGTCATTCTAGGATCTTTGTCCGACAATATGGATGTTGGAAAGCCATGATGCTTGAAAGTTTGAGATCTAAAGAGGGTTGCCATTTGATGTGCCTTAATAGTCTTTTTGACAAGCATATAGCGTGTTTTTGTGTTAAGCGTGTCAACTGAAACAATTTAAGTTGCTTCCCACGATCAAATTTCAACTTTAGGTATACCACGCATTTTGAAACATACTCTTGTATGTTTACTTTTCATTGTAGACCAACAGAAATACATTTCTACTCCTTGAAGAGTAGATTATGGAGTCCCTCTTTGCCCCGTGTAAGGAGAAGTATGGGATTCATACATGACTTTCTTATTGTATGGGTGAGTAACACATAACCTATTTCCATTTGGAAGATAACCATTCTTCAAGATGAATGGTTCTTTTTTCTTCCCTATTGCAAAGGTTGTAATTACGTACTTAAAGTCTCGGTCAATAGCATCTTCATCTATCATAAAAGATAGATAAATGTGAGTTGCTATAGACACCACATTTACCCTTGGTCGTTGTGAAACTGCATCAACCACTTGATTGTGCTTGCCAACAATGTGAGCAATATGAAATTTAAATTGCAAAAGAAAATTTGCCCACCTCATTTATTTGTCGGAGAGCTTGGTTTGCCTCATGAAGCTCTTGAGGCTTTGTGATCCATTTGTAGGATAATTGGAGTCCCCAAGAGATAGTGTTTCCATGTGTTTAGGGCATATAGAATAGCTAGTAGCTCTTTTTTGTATTTTCTCAATACTCATTTATCGAAGTTAAGTCTTCGACTCTCATATGCTATGGCATGCCCTTCTTGAAGCAAAATAGCTCAAAGGCAATCAGGACAAGCATCACATTGGACCTCAAATGGCGTTGGGAGATCTAATAGTGTGAGCACACGTTGAGAGATAAGATTCTTGTTTGCGGGTCGCCGTGACGGACGTCCATAGCATAGCTCTCAAGCATCAACATATTTATCAATACAAGGGAAGCGACTCGGATGAGGCATGGAAACTCACTAGGGTGTCAATCCTAATGAAGTGAACTCGAAGAGATGCAACTACTAACTCTACAAGCAAATCAAACGCATTACCGCCAAGTAATCTACCTATGTCCTTCTACACAGCTCTACAATCATCACGCCCGTTTACCATGCAAATCATATCGGAATCGCACGAAACTTGAAGGGAAGCTACAGGGGATTATTAGGAACATATCCTATCACTGTCACAACATTCTGGAGAGGTACAATGATCGCGATCGTTCGTTCCGAAGTCAGCAAAAACAGCGAACAGGTGATCCTAATGGGTCGTTTTAGGGTCCCTAAAGCCCCTCCTAGGGTCAAAACAACATAAAACGGGCATATAGACACTCAAAACAGCGATTTAAGGCCTCAAACTCGTAGTTGAAAACCTACACCGAATCTTGAACGATTACACTTGAATGGAAGAGCAAGGTAAGAGGAACACAATGCAATGAACAAATCTGAATTCGGATTACCGTAGCCTCAATGGCGAAGATTACAAGTTGGAGCAGGAAGGAGCTCTCAAACGTACGCTGTCTTCTTCCTTTCTCCTCAAAAAGATCATCTTCAAACTTACAAAAAATGACCTTTATAGATTAGGTCTTTACAAATGGCTTGTCCGACCAAAAGCTCCTAAACTTCTAACTGGCTCTCTAATATACAATTGCTCCTAGAAGAATAATCATAATCCTTTGACAAGTTCTCGGCTTAGAGATGCTTCCTTACAAAAGAATTTTTCAAAGGTTTCTCATAAAATATGATCCTTCTCTAGAAACGGCCGCTTGTCGCTTCGTCAGCCAAACACTCCTTATCCTTGCACGCCCTCATGCATGTTCAATGCTTTGGCCGTTGATGTGGCTCCAATGAAGCAAGTGTTGCTGAAAAACTTCTTGTTCGAAGGACAGCTTCCAGTGCTTCTTGATGCTGTCTGAATGGATTTTCAAATAACGTGTGTTGGTATGCTACGTACCGTGCCTTGAGGTCCTTCTCCATAGGATTGAAAATCTGTGAGTCAATTTCGAAGAATTCTGTGACGAAGGCCTGTTCGAATGTCTGTAAGTAGTGTGAGGGTAGGTACATTAGCCTGGAGTACATTGCCATCAATATGTGTCGTGGCGGTGAATCCTGGAGATTCCAGCAGATCCCTCTGTGTCCTTCCAAGAACAGATTCCACGGATGATCGTCGCCTTCAGTGTCTTTAAACACCTGGATCCAGGTGACGATCATCCAGGCAATCTTTACTAGCATTTGACATGCCACTTCGGGGACATCCCCCAGCAATGTGACTGTCAAATTCAGTGTGTTGATCATGTAGGATACTGTAGGGAGCTGCTGAGCTGTCAAGACCGGGTAATTCAGTTTTTGCGGCCTCGAGCCTTTCCATGTGGCAAAATCCTTCCATGTGCGTCTTCTAGGGACTGGGCAGAAAGTAGGATCTATTTGTATATGCTGAGGAGCATTGTGGTAGTTAGTTAGATCCTGAGGCCGTTTGTCCAACCACTTCTGCCTCCACTTTGGGTGGTGGTCAACAAGCATCTGGGCTTCTTCTGCTGCTAGTGCAATGCCTTCGTAACCCCCTTCTTTGTTTCGTGGCAGGGCTAGCCGCATCTTTTCTTTCCACAGAATTGCTTCATGGCTAGCAGAGGAAGTGGGAGGTACTCATGGCCAAACCCTTCCACCTGCTCTTCTGGCTGTAAGTAGGCTAGAGCCGCTGACTCCATTATCTTCTTTTCATAGAGCATGTACTCCTTTGCTAGCCCCTCTGGCATGTCCTTAATGCTCTCATTGAGCTCATCTCTAATATCCAGATCTGGCCCTTCAAATTCATGCTCCTGTTGCCCTTGGTGTGATGTTTCAGGCAAATCAGGCACTTGTTGTCCGGGCAGTAGTTGCGGTTGACTCTGGGCTTTTTCTGCTTTGATTTGTTGTTGAAAAATCAGATCTTCTTTTTTCTTTAGTAGTGTGTCACCGATCTGCTTCTGAGTCTGTAATTCGGCGCTTGCTTGGGCTGGTTGCTGTTCCAATTCTTTTAGCTTTCGCTCATTTGCCACCGTCTGGGCCACCATTCCTGATACGAGCAGCTGTCTTTGAAGCTTTTCTTGCTCTAGATCCGATTTCAGTGCCGCTAGAGTGTTCACTGTTGTGGCATTGTCAGATGTGGAGACCAATGCTTCAACAGGTTTCTGATTCGCCATCAAGGTTGTCAGAGTGCTTTTGACAGTGTTGTATGAACTGTTAAGTCTCTAAAATCTTGCGCTCTCGTAGGCAAGCTGCTCCGTTGCTTTCTGTACTCTTGCCGTCACTCTTGGCATTCCTTTTCTTTGGCAGTCAAATCTGTCTTGACGTCCACCAAATCTTTGATAAGAGACTGAGCCTGTTGTTGCTCAAGGTCTCTTTCCTCCGTTGTGAGTTCTAGTCGTGCTCTTAGGCTCTCTAACTCCTCTTGCCCAGATGATTGCTTTTGTTGGGCCTCCTGTACCTGCCTTTCCTTTTCACTCAGCACCACGTGATGGTACTGGAACTGTCTTTATAATTCCTTTAAAGTTTGCTTGTAATCAAAATCAGCAACTGCCTAGCAGGCTTCGTGGTATCTGATTGCTTCTGTAGGAGGTATAAACTCCTTTTGTGATGTTGAAGGAGGAGGAGGTGGCTGTTTTTTTTTCGAAGGAGAAGGGGGAGGAGGAGGAGATTTGGGCGAGGGAGGAGGTGGTGATTTGGGCGAGGGAGGAGGCGATGTTTTAGGCGAGGGAGGAGGTGGGCTTGCTTCTTCTCGTACATGCCTCTTTTTGGAAGCGGTCTTCCCCTTGTTGCAGAGCAGACGCTTCTGCTTTTCTTTTCTTTAAAATCTTGATGATTCTTTGGCGGGTCAGATCCACCGCCCGTCGCGCTTCCACATTACTCTCTCTTTGGATCTTCTTTAGCTGCTCTGCTTGGTTTGTTTCATCAGCTGCATCTTTCTCCTTCGTTCCTTCAGTGGACTGCGAAGAAATGTCCACTTTTGCAGCCTTTTGCTTTGCTTCTAACCTTTGCTTCTCAGCCCGTATGCGAGCTGCATTTTCTATTCTTTCTTGCCTTTCCTTCTCGAATCTTCTTTTTTGTGTTCATTGTGTTGCAGCGGCTCTTGCCTGTCTGTCAGCCCGTAACTTGGTTCTCCTTTCCTCGACTCTTTGTTGGTCTTCTGCATATGATTTCTGAAGGTCCGACTGCGGTACTGTACTTCTCTCCCTTCTTTTTCTCTCGAGCGGCTTTGTGGAGCCTTCCTCCTCGCTTTCTTCAAACTCTGATGGCCCTTTGTCTTTCAATTCCTGAGATTTTATTCTTCATCAGTCTCCGTTTTTTCTTCATCACTCGAGCTTTTGTTGGAGGCCTTTGCTGAGCGCGATGATGTCGCGCCAGGGGTCGTCCTTACTGAATGAGCAACCAAGGGTCGTCCTCGACTCTTTGTTGGGCTTCTGCATATGCTTTCTGAAGGTCCAACTGTGGTACTGCACTTCTCTCCCTTATTTTTCTCTCGAGCGGCTTTGTGGAGTCTTCCTCCTCGCTTTCTTCAATCACTGATGGCCCTTTGTCTTTCGATTCTTGAGATTTTCCTTCTTCATCAGTCTCCGTTTTTTCTTCATCACTCGAGCTTTTGTTGGAGGCCTTTGCTGAGCGCGATGATGTCGCGCTAGGGGTCGTCCTTATTGAATGAGCAACCAGCTTTGCTTTTTGAATTAGGGCCGTTTGAGAGCTGGAAGCTGGCAGATCTTCAATCATTCCCAAAGCTTGGTATGCTATTCTGGTTAGCATCGGCCCTGCGTTCATGTAGCTTTTGTTTTTTGCTGAGCTTTTCAAATTTGCTTCGATTAAGTTTTCCAAAATGTAAGAACCGTAGTCGTAGCGAATGGTTCTATTTTCGACTGTCGCTAGAGCCATGACCACACCAATGTGCAGGATTGGCTCGGTGTAGCGAGGAGGTTTTTGTACTCTGAAATGTTGAGAGATCAATCTCATCGGCAATTCCAGCTCTCCGTATATCATGTCACTGTATTTGTATTTGTTTCCTTTTGCTTTGACGAATGCCTTCTCATTATCCAGTGACTTTGTCTTCGCCAGCAAATGAGCTTTTTTTGGTGAAAACTAGGTGGTCATGGATCCCTATATCTGCCTAGCCCACTGATGATTTATTTCCAAGTTTGGACTTAAAATGAACAAATTAGAGCAATTTTCCATTGTTTGACCTTATTTTACTAAGTCTAACCATATTGGGTTTTCGTGATGAAATTTGGTTGGATCCTGGAGTTAGTTGAAGTTAGTTTTAGAGCTCCCACTGCTTCCATGAGGTGCTACTACCATCAGCCTACTCCATTGCCTGATTTTGACTTGATCAGGCACTTTATACCCTGTCTTAGGAGGTTTTTCCAGATTTGTGCATTTTTCAGGCATTCCTTGGATATCCATACTTGAGCATCCCTAAGTCACCTTTTGGTCTTTGGCATTGGTTCGGCTCCAATTCTATCCAAGTGTGATCATTCGAGACTGAAATGACTATATCTGTACTTGTAGGAGATTCTGAGATCCATTCGAGGTTTTCTACAACTGTTCTGACTCTTAGTCGGACAGGTGTGCCTGTCAAACTATCCATCATTATTTTTAACCGGATTTTGGTAGTTTTAAGTCAAATTTTCCCTTTTCGGTTGTGTTTGACAAATTAGCCCATTCCATGAGCAAACTTTGTGCATTTTCCTTGAAAATTCAAGAGAGTGTACTTTTAATTGAGTTCCAAGCCTAGGCCAAATCAAAAGTTGTAAAACTTGCATCTGGGGGCACCGATCGCGATCGTACCACAGAGGCCAAAATTAATTTTGACACCAGTAGATTGTAGCCGAGGCTGAGGGGAGGTTTTTTGCATATTCTGTCCCAAATTTTGTCAGTGAGGTACACTGATCGTGATTGGTGTACCACCACCAAAGTGTGATTTGATCATATGGCTTTGTTCCTGACCTTGTGGGGAGCACATTGATGTGTTCTGTGCCTGGAAAAAGTTTTGTTTGGATGCCTCTAAGGGCCCTTGACCTATTTGACCCGATCCGACTTTGATTTGATCCCTTCGTCCGTTTGTGCAATGATTCGCGCTTGCATGCATAATAGACTTGATCTTTACTTGATAAGGAACATACCTGTGAAATGTGGTATGAAATGCTGGCTCTGACCGTCCGTACGGGGTAGAAATGTGGCAGCTCGCTCTAGGTTAAGAAGCTCTCTTCTTCTCTCTCAAAATGTGAAAATGAACAATGAGCTAGAATTTGGCCTACCTGGCCTATATCTTCCCGAGATTTTGTGACATACGTCTAATTTTCCTCACCTTTGATCCCGATATAATCTGCATACCACCTGTGGGTCGAACCGCTTGTCATTCTGGCGTCGTATGACCATTTGATGCGATTTTGGCGAAATGTAGTCATGATCATTAAGGCTGAAATTCAACATCTTCAGATTTGCTTCATATCTTCCATGCTTGATAACCTTATCATGATACTTCGGTGTTTGCTTCCAGAACTTGATTCCGACACTTGTGAGCGATATTTTTTAATTTTTGATGTTCTAATAATGAAAATCAAACAAAATAAATTGAAATACTTATTAACTGGCAAAAATTAGCCAAAATTATTATACTCATCCCTAAGCATATATTTTCTCTAGAAGCATCCCAATGCTCCGGATTTTATCATTACAGCTCATTATTATGCTGGTCGGATGATACAAAAACGCTAAAAATGCCAGGTTTTGATCGAATATGTTCGAAATTGAACTCTAAATAATGAAAAAACACACACATTATGTACATATATACACGTTGGATCCCTTAATGGCCCTGACTGCTAGATTCATCAATTACTCCCCCCTTCCTTGTCTAAGTCGTCCCGGACGAATGTGCATGGGTTTTGGAATCTGTGTCTATGCATGGCCGTGTAATGTGGTCCTATTCTGATGTTTGAGACAATGCGTTGGGTAACAAGTTGCTGTGCAAGATGCGGGGACTGAATGTAGTTTTCAGTGGCTTTTGATGGCGAGGGTAGCTGTGTATGGAATAGAAGAGCTTGCAGTCAAATTGCTCTTTCCCTGATTGTGGGTGTTGTGATGGCAACTATTTTTGGAACCCATTTGTATGCGGTTGTTGCATGCTTAGAGATTTGACTTTAGTTTTCACTGGTTTCCAGTGCCATTTTGGAGGTTCAGGCTTCTTGTTTTGAGTTTTGGGTTTCTTTTCGAGCTCTATCGCCGAATCTTTAGTTAATTCCAGTGTTGGTTGCCATTTCCACTCTGGAGTAACTCCTGAAGGTCTTTGAGATGGTGCTGCTTCCGTATGGAGTTTGTCTTTAGGTAGCCATATCTTGCTCGGTTTGTTGGGCATCAATCTTTTATTTATCCATACTCTCCGAATAACCTTTTGTGGTGTTTTTGGCTATTGAGTCGGTTGCTTTTTGTCGATGGGGATACTCGGCCATGAGTGATCTGTTTTGGCGAATGGAGTCATGTATGTGTTAGAGTCGTGTGTGTACATTAACGCATGTTCTGACCATTGAGTGACTGCATTGTACGTTCTCATCCATGGAACTCCCAAGCATAGTGATTCTCTGATTTCTCCGTCTTTCATTACGAAAAATTGATGAGGACAACTATTTCCATCAATATTGATTGGTAAGTTTACTATCCCCAATGTTGGCATTGTTGCACCGTTTGCGGCTTGTAGATCACATGTGGATCACACTAGGGGTTCATCTGTAAGCATCCTGTAAGTGGAGAAGTTGACCACATTGACTCTTGCTCCTGTGTCAATCAATGCTCGTTGATATCTGCCATGAGGAAGTCTGACATTGATGCGAACATCGATTCCTGTTTCCCATTGCTCATTAGTTTGAATTATAGAAAAAGGAATTTGAGCCGTATCTGTTGGTTGAGGAAGTCTTTGTTGTTGTAAGTTTTGTTTTTATTTTAAAATCCTGACTTTGGCCTCCTCTTGCGCTTGAGCTGTTGTCTCCTTTGCTTTGTTCTTGCACTCCTTCACAGCGTGTATTTTGGAAAGCATCTCTGAGGTTAGTGGCGGGTTGTATTTCTTTAGTCTGCAACCACTAATCCAGTTAGGAATTTCCTCTCCCTCTAATGTCGCAAGTTTAATGGCACCGCTAGATGATATGTCATGAATCACATAGGGTCCATTGCCTCGCTTTTTGAGTTTCCGGGAATGTTGTTTCAGGGTATACATTAAGAGGTAATCCCTAGAAGCAAATTCCTTACTAATAACATGTTGATCAAAGAATGATTTCATGTTTTGTTTTTGCGCGTAGAATGATGCAACGACTCTCAATCTAGTTTCATCCAGTTTTCCTAGGACATCTACCTGATTGGATAATTCATGGCCCATCCTTTTTAATTGTTTAGCGACCCGAAGCGTGGGGATAAGAAATTCAAGTGGCAAAATCGCTTGAATTCCATAAACCATGTTGAACGGAGTCGTTTCGATTGATGTTTTGTAAGCTACTCTATATGCCCATAAAGCTGAATGCAGCTTTTGATCCCAGTCGGCTCTCGATTTGCCGACAATTTTAGTGAGAATTGTCACCAAAATCTTATTCGTACTTTGTGCTTGGCCGTTCGCTTGTGGGTGATAGGGAGCGGACTTCCTGTGAATTACCATGAATTCATCCAATAGGAATTCTATCACTTCATTGATGAAGTGAGTTCCTCTATCTCTCACTAACTCTATTGGTAAGCCATATCTGGTGAAAATGTTCTCATACAAAAACTGTGCTTTTGTTTTTGCATCATTTCTGGTTGTTGCTTTTGCTTCCACCCATTTGTTAGATAATCTGTTGCCACAATAATGTATTGAGTGTGCGTTTTATATCCCGGAGGCGCTATTGGTCCTACAAAATCTATTCCCCATTTCGCAAATGCTCTTGCCCACATCATTGGCCTCAAGGGCATATCATCTCGTGCTCTAGGAATTTTTGTTTTCTGGAAATCCTCACATCGTTTCACAAACTCCTCAGCGTCCATGAATAGTGTAGGGCACCATATGCACGCAATAAGAATTGCTTTGGCCGTTTTGTCAGCTGAGAAATGTCCACCAGCTTGTTCGCCGTGTGCTTGCTCTAAGATAGGAATGTACTCCTCTTCAGTCGCGCACATTCTCAATTGATTGTCTTTTCCCCTCTTGTAAATATTGTCCTCAATCAGTACATAGGTTTCTGCCTCTTTCGTGATCGTTTTGATACGTGAACTACTCATCCTTTCAGGCAGTATCCTGGCGGTGAGGTATTCAACAATGTAGTTACTCCATCGGGGTGCTATAGATAATCTGAATAGAGTCGCGTGCTCTATTGGCTTTTGAAGTGTGCATCTAATACATGATTTGATATGCATATGAACACTATGTTGCATTTTCAGCCAATACACACCCATTCTCATCAATCTTTGATACATCTGTGCATGCCCATTGTGAATCGCCATTGTTTATACATGAGCTTGGTTTAGGTACAATTCCCGTTCACTCGATTCAACACAAAGCCTAAAGATTTGATCCGATCCCTTTTTGTATAGCCTGCCTGCCAACATTACCAATGATGTGGATGCTGCAATGGTAGATGGTTGTCTTGTCACATTCAATGACCCGATAGTCAGCAAAGGAATTACATCCTCGCTCCATCTTGGAACCATTTCTATGTTGAAAAGATATACATATGGAAAATCATCATCAACCCCTACTGGGTTTTCTCCATGCATCATTCTAAATAAATGATCCGCTCTTTGGTGTGTAGTTCCTTTGTTGACTACTACCGTGAAGTCAAACTCAAGCAGTATGATGAACCATCGAACAATCCTTCCCGTACAACAAGGTTTGTTTACTAAGTACAGCAGTGCTTGGTGATCAACGAAGAATACAAATTTATTGGAAAGTAATTAGTGTCTAAACTTTTTCACTGCATAGACCATACCCAAACCCTCCCTCTGAGTTGTTGTGTAATTCTTCTCTGCATTGTTCAGTTGTCTACTGGAGTAACTTATTGGAAAATCCATGTTGTTCTCTCCAGGTTGTCAAGTATGCATCCTATTGCATACGCTGATGCATCTACGTGGATGTGAAATATCTTTTCCCAATCCGGAGCCTTCAAAATTGGAGCGGAAATTAACTTTTGCTTTAAAGTTTGAAAAGCTTTCTCGCACTCATCCGTCCACTCAAATTTAGTTATCAGCGCGTAAAGTGGTTTTGCAATTATCGCGTATGAGTAGATAAATCTGCGATAATATCCACAATGGCCCATAAATGCCTATACCTCCTTTACCTTTATTGGTCGTGGTAGATCAACAATGACGCCGATCTTCTCCATGTCTGTCGAAATGCCATTTTTGGACACTATATGTCCCAATATTTTGCCCTGTCTTACCATGAAGACACATTTCTCTGGATTCAGGCAAATCCGATACAGTCTGTATTTTTCGAACACCTTGGTCAAGTGCTCTATGTGCTCCAATCTTACAAGAGAGTGAACGCACAAGTCATCCATGTAAATTTCTAAGAACTGTCTTAGATATTCTTTAAAAGCATGACCCATCAGCCTCTGAAATGTGGCTGGTGCATTTGTTAAGCCAAAAGCCATTACCCAGAATGCAAAAATACCCCATTCAGTTGCGAAAGCCATTTTGTGCTGATTCTCTTGCTTTATTGCGAGTTGGTTGTAACCCGAAAAGACATCTAAGAAACTATAAGCCTCTTTTTCTGCCACCCTTTCTATTACATGATCAGTAATGGGTAGGGGATAGTTGTCCCGAATTGTAGCAGCGTTTACTTTCTTGAGATTGACGCATACTCTTAACTTTCCATTTTTCTTCGGGACCACCACAATCGGTGAAACCCAATCGATGTGCTCCATTTCGTAAATAAACTTTGTCTCTTTAAGTTTATCTATCTCCTCCTTGATCTTTTTTGCAAACGTTTCATTGTAAGTATAGGGATGTTGTCTTCTGGGTTTGGCGTCATTCTTAAGGGATATTGTGTGTTGACAGATACTTGGATCCACCCCCTTAAGATCTTTGTATGACCATGCAAACACATCTCTATACTGTTTAAGAGTAGCTACCAAAATCTTTTCCTCTTCTTCAGTAAGATCCGTGGCAATATATGCAGGTTTTGGATCTTCTCCTGGCTCCGCTAGATCTATTTGTTTGGCTTTTTCAGGACCGTCGTACGATGTACCCAGTTCCTTCAATTCCCTCATTGGTTGTTGCACCATGATTTTCCTATCTTGTATGGTATACTTCTTATAACGAGACGGTGCATCCATCTTGTCAGAACTCGTGTCCTCATTTGTTTTAAGGTCATTCCTCCATATGTCTCTGAGGGTTCGCTTGAGCTTATTGTACTCCGTTTTCCTCTCTGTTTTGGTCATTCCAAACCCTGTTTTCCCCCTTTATGCGACTTAGTTGTTCAATTTTCGTGTCTGTTTTTCTTGTTTTTTTATACGTTTTAGGTTTGATAAACCGGCCAGTGACCTCGTTTTTGGCACAATCATCTGCTTTGATAAGCTTTAGATCTCCCGTTCTGTCATTGACAAGAGGCATCGGATTATGCTTATTCGCCCTTGATTTTCTTGTTCTCTTGGACTTATACAGCTCTTGTCAATTAGGTTTTTGGTTAGGAAACTCGTAAAACCTGTCTTGTCTCGACTTGTATTTCCTATTCGTCTCTGATCCACTTGATCTTTCATCATCAGCCTCTATCATTTGAATTTCATCTGAATTTCATCATCTAGTGATGGAAGATAACCGTTTAGAGAATCCGTGAATTCCTCCTCGATTCGATTCCTATCGTTCACTACAGATATCTCATCAATTATTCTTTTACACTCGGTCTCACGTGGTGGTTCTTCTTGTTCCTAGTCTCCGATCCTAACTCAAGGATGACGCTAGCCATTTGCAACGTTACTAGGTTGTATCCTTCTTCGTCACAAAATTTTGTAGGCGTGCATTCGTTAACACATATGTCCAAGGTTGAAAATATTTGAGTCAACCCGAATGGCTTAAATAAATGTTCAGGGAAAGGTTCTGGGAGATAAGCCTCGTTTTCTACGGATCTTTCCAAAACGCATTCCTCTTTGATTATGTCTCCACAATCAGATGCTCCACACATCCAGACATGCGCTTTCGTTTGCATCCATGCAGGTATTTCTTTTTCATTTACAGTGGTTGAATTAAATTCTTGCACTGGTGTTTTTGAAACGTCTTTATAGTTGTGATCCTTCATGTTGATTTTTGTTATTAGCTCTTCGTGCCTTAGGTAGATTTGGTCGTACCCCCAATCTTGTATCATTTTGAGTTGACGCATAAAAGGTCGTCCCAAAGTAATGTCGAAGTTGTTTGTTTTCCCAAAATCCACCACAGCAAAGGTGTGCTCATAGTTAATTCCACACGAAGTTACAACTATTTGGTCCAGGATTCCCAATGGTCTCTCTATATACCCATCTGCGAGTTGTAGTTTCATTCTGGTTTTTCTAAGAGCTGGACGGCCCCATTTCTCCCAGATTTGCTTTGTAGCAATCGCCACTCCCGCTCCACTGTCTAGGATAGCTATCGTTTTTATATCCTGATATGCAACAGATAAGGTTGTATTACCCTCCTCGCCTTCACAGTAATCTCCGACCTTGTTTATCGGCAATGGTTGGGATTTGGGTTGACCTTCCCGTTTGTTTTCTTCTCCCGTAGGGTTTGTCTGAAGAGGAATCTTTACTCCTTGGTGCTCCAAATGTTTCCCCATGTCTTCCCATAAGTGTGGTCTGAATCTCAAGAGTTCGGACAACGTGATTGTGCATGTTATAGGTGTCGACAGCATCTCTTGAAGACTTTTTGAGTCAACCATATGTGGAATAGTTCTCATATGGGATAGAACTAACCTTATCTCCAATTGTGCCTCGTGTTCACCTATAAATGAAGGCAGGGTTTTCAAGGACTGAGCTTTGCTTTCCATCGAAACCTTCATTCCCGCATCCCCATACAACGATTGTATATCGGCTGGATAAAATCTGTTATCCAGGTTAATCTCAGGAATTGGAGCAGACTGTAAAGTTGCGCTTCCGTTCTTTCTGTTTCTAATGGTTTCCCATAAGTGTTGTGGCCATTGTTCTTCAACTTCTGGAATTGGCATTATCGTCATTGACTTAGTGTCATCAGTGGTGTTCGGCACCACTCGGTGATCCAGTGACAATATCGTTTCAGGCCTGGGTCCGCTTACTTGTTTTGGTTCATCGATTTTTAGTTTTTCTCGCTCTTTGTAAATCAACACTTCTTGTTCTGGGGTTCTAACCACCTTAGGTTTCATCAACGCGTGGGTTGTGTCAATGAGGTGTTTACACATTTCCAAACGCTTCGTTTCCACTTATGGTTGAGGATAAGTTAACCATCTCTGTTCTAAGGTTTGGTTTGTTTTTAGCCTTGCTTCGTACACTTGTAATAGAGTATCTAAAGGCTCTAGCACTTTCTCAACCAAGACTGATCCCCCTGAGGACGCTTTCCTCGGCTTGTTGTTACCCTCAGCGGTTTTACTCTCTCTCTCTCTCTCTCTCTCTTGTTTCAGTTGCTCCTTCGTTTCATGTAATTCGTTTTGCATGGCAATTTGGGTTTGCAACCTTCTTGTTTTCATCCTGTTTCGTTTTGCCTTCCAGGATTTTCACTGGGTTCTCACGGATAAACTCTCATTTTCTGTGGGTATCGGCAACTCGACTTTTTCCTCCAAGGACTTGTTTTTCTCTAAGTCCTTGTCTTGGGCTCTGGTTATCGCATTGATTTGGATCATGGGATCAGTTTCTGATCCGCTGCTTGCACTTGGTAACACCCCCACAATATTCATAGTTGCTTTTTCCTTGTTGTTCGGATTCTTTGGGCAATCTGGCAATATGTGATTCACACCACATCCGTCACAAAATCAAAATTTTTTCACTCTTTCGCCTTTGAAAGGGCACTTACACTTACAATGATCTGTAATTCCACAGTTATAGCACTGTCCAATTGGTGGTTGATTTTGAGGAGGTGGTCCCATAGGTTGTCCTGCCCTATTAGGATACCCTCTTGGTTTGTAATTCTGGTTCGTAATGAACATTAGCGTTCTTTAGTCTACCAAATATTGATCTCTCGAAAGTTGTGCTACATACGTTGGTGGTGCCACACCCTCGCTATTTTCCCATGGTTGATACGCTTCGTCTGCGTACATTTGTGATTCAGGTTCTGTTGCGTAAGGCTCATTCGGTTCCTCATAATAAGAAACTAGAAGTGTACTATTTGTTCCTGGTGATGCTTCACAAGGTTGAGCATACCTAATCATGGCTCTATTTTCCTGTGGTAATGGAGGTTGTTGACCCAACACAGGTTGCAGTCTGTCTGTTCCTGCTACCAGATTCATATTTGGTCCAACTTGATATCTTGGAGGAGGTGGCTGGGGTGGTCCTACTGGAGGTCCATACGGTCTTTCCCTCACATAGTTTTTGTTATAAAAACACTCTTCCGTGCCATGATTTGTCCATTTTTGCTCTATGGCGCACCATTTTAGTACTCGTCCAGTCGCAATTGGTGCTTTCGATTGTTGTGTCCACCACGGCGTCGGGTGATCCCCCCCACATATGTCACACTTCCTCGTCTGAGATTGTCTCATCACCGGATTTGATCGCATATGTTGTTGCATTCTCTTCGTTACCTCCTCTATCATTTGGTCAGCTGCTGTCGGCATCAAGGATGCCTGAGCATCTTTCTTGGTAGAGGGTTCGCTTTTAATCGATGAAGAGCCACTGGTTACTGAATTAGTATCCTCTGACACTTCCCCATATGCTTTGCAGTTATCGACAAGATATAACGCTTCCCTTGTAACCTGTTGAAATGTGCTACATGCCTTTAAGTGAAGGTCCTTTTTCAAGATTTCATTCCTAAGTCCTTCAACGAAGAGCACAGACAATCTCTCGTCCTGTGGTAATTCCCTCCTCGGGCACCTCTCAATGTATTGCTTGAATCTCAAGGTTGCTTCCTTCACTTTCTCATTCTCCCTTTGTTTAAAAGCATATATCTGCGATACAGTATTATGCTTTATACCCCGTTTTGAGAATTCTTCCGCGAACTCGCGCAATACATGTTCAAGATTCGGACAAGTTTCAGGGTTTAAAGGTTGAAACCATGTTAAGGCCGTCCCTTCCAAGGTCAAACCGAATCCTTCGTATTGAGTATGGAAATCAGTGATCTGTTCTGCTCTTAAGACTTGCTTGAAGAGCGATACATGGGCATATGGGTCCCTCGATCCGCTATACTTCTTCGGCATGCACTTCGCTACTTGGGATGGCCTAATCTGTCTATGGTCTGCGATCAATCTCATTGCTCCCGTGTCTCGACTTAATCGTTCTCGGGCATCATGGAGATCGTGGGTTGCTCTCATTGGCTCCCCTGCCCCAAATCTACTACTAGGAGGCAAATGTGATGGGGTGGCTGCAAATGTCGGACCTACTGCCATATGTGTAGAGATAGGAACCGCACTACTTCGATTCGTAGCCATTGATTCTCTGAAATGTAACGTTCCCATGGGGCTTGGCATTGAATAATGAGGTCGACTGAAAGAATCAGCTACATGAGTCCTCCCTCCACCTATGGTCACCAATTCTGGCACGACAGTTGTAGGTGCTAGTCTTAGTGGGCTTGGAGTGACATAATACTGGTGAAGTGGTCCCCCAAAGTACATATATCCTTCCAACTCTTTTTTATCGATTGCTGCATATCGTCTTCCATACTTGTCGTATGCGGCAATTTTCGTTTCTGCTCCCTCTGTGTAGGTGAAGACATAAAGTCTTTTCTGCTCAGTCATCTCTCCGACGTAGGGTTCCTCGCATCTATAATAGAGATCTTGCTCTCCATTATTATACTTGTATAACCCCAAGTAGACATTATCCGTGTTGACTCTCAACGTTTCGTTTTCTCGCCTTAATCTCGCATTAGGTAAGCTCATTGTTGGTGCCTTTTCCTCATGTTCCTCGTCTATTTTGGCTTTTGTGCCCATCAATCCCCACTTGTCTACAATGTTAGGATTCAGGACTACCAAGTACATGATACCCTCATCATCTAGGTATCTATCTCCTCTATAGCTCACAGGCACTAAGTCCCTGAACTCACTTGGTCTATCTTCTATTTTCACACAGTAGCGGTCCATACCATCTTTGTATATCTTGGTACCTTGCTTGTTGTCATATTGATACTTGATGAACAATAGCTTTAATGTGGCCGAAGGGTCTGATGGTCCTGTTGCCATGTTTTCTCTTCCGTTTAGTTTTAATTGTCCCAAGTGTTCTGTGAAATACTCAGAAGATCTCTCTAAAGAAGTATCGGAGATGCCTTCTTCAAGGATCGGCTCTAACGATCGTATTATCCCTTGGTTTACACTCTCCTCAGTTGATACAACACTTGTTTGATCCGCTAAATTTAGGTGTCTGGTGTTGATTTGTTTTCCCGATCTCAAAAACATGAAGAAAGTCGGATTTACTGACTGAATCCAAACCTCTTACCTGGAGATGGAATGATCTTCCAATTCCTACGACTGCATGGATTGTTACTTGATCGGTTTCTGCAAATGAATACACTGGATGGCTATGAGATCACTGTATCATTCCAACTGTCAGCAGATTCAACACTTTCACAATGATCTCAACACAATTTTGCTTGCAGATTATTGACAGTATGCCCAATTTGATTTTTGACAACTCCTGATATCTTAAATAGTCTAGGTCTATGAACATGTAAAAAATGAGTTAGATTTGGGCCAGAGGTACACCGATCGCGATCGTACTTCTGGGCCCAAATTTGACCAAACTTCATCAACTTGTTTACTAGGCTATTTTAAGGCTACCTCTCTGATACGTTTGTAACCAGACTGTAAAAAGTCAAGCTTTTCCCAGTTCTTGGTTGGAAGTGTCTGTTTCCCAGAATCTGTCAGTTTGATCTGATTTTAGTGCTTGATTAGGGATTTGGAAGCTATCTGGGGTTGTCCTGTGTACAGGCTATCCCTCTGTATGGTTCCTTCCCAGTTTTGATGTGTTTTGGTCTACTGAAAGTCAATTTCTAAGCCAGTTTAGCAGTTCTTGAATTGGATCTGTATTCAGATGGTTTGACAGGTATTTTGAGGTTTCTGGCTCTAGGTCCTTTAGACTTTTATGTTTGTATACACCTGAGGATCCCACAAATGAAATCTGGTCAAATTCTGGCACTTAGGTACACTGATCGCGATCGTACTTCTGGGCCCAAATTAGACCAAATTTGACATACTTGTAGACACTGATGTTTTAAGGCTATCCCCCAAGTCTTTTTGCATTTGGATCACCAAAAGCCAAGATTTTGCACTTTCTCGGTCTGTCAGGCTAGTTTTACCCAAGTGGCCTGATTTCCTTCATTTTTGATGTTTTTGGGTGTGGTTGCTTTAGACAAACTTGTTTAGAATCTTATCAGGAAGGCACATGTCAAATCTTGTACAATTGTGACACTGAGGTACACCGATCGCGATCGTAGTATCTGGGCCAAATCTAATGAAATTTGGTCTACTCCCTCTAACAAGTATTTCCCAGTGTTTTGTGGTACCACTTTGTGATTTGAATCAATATCAACCCTGTTTGGTCAGATTTTCAAAATTTCAGAGTCTTATGGATTTTTTGCTAAAGATATGGTTCCTTGGTTTCTCGACACTAACTTTTACCCCAAATATGATTGGAATGTGATTTGCTTATCCTACTCCTAAGTACAGAACTGAAAGAACATAAGGAAATGAATCAAACAAAACAAACACGACGGATTTCGGGTGAGATTTCAGTACTCAATCGAATTAGAGAAATTGAAGAGCAAAAATGCTTTAACACTCTCACTCACAACTCCCTAAATCTCCTAAGAGAGGATCTAGCCGGTCCACTGGCTCTAGACTCCACTACGCTCTAAACCCTTGTCTAGCAACCTAACTGAGGTGTAAAATGGATTTGATTGATCTTTTTTAAGGAATCTAACTGCGCACTCGGTCACTCATCACCTAGGGTGCATTCCCCGAAAACGGCGCCAATGTTTGCGGGTCGCCGCGACGGACGTCCATAGCATAGCTCTCAAGCATCAACATATTTATCAATACAAGGGAAGCGACTCGGATGAGGCATGGAAACTCACTAGGGTGTCAATCCTAATGAAGTGAACTCGAAGAGATGCAACTACTAACTCTACAAGCAAATCAAATGCATTACCACCAAGTAATCTGCCTATGTCCTACAAAGCTCTTCAGTCATCATGCCCGTTTACCTTGCAAATCTTATTGGAATCGCACGAAACTTGAAGGGAAGCTACAGGGGATTATCAGGAACATATTCTATCAATGTCATAGCATTCTGGAGAGGTACAAAGATCGTGATCGTTCATCCCAAAGTTAACAAAAACAGCGAACAGGTGATCCTAATGGGTTGTTTTAGGGTCCCTAAAGCCCCTCCTAGGGTCAAAACAACATAAAACGGGCATATAGACACTCAAAACAGCGATTTAAGGCCTCAAACTCGTAGTTGAAAACCTACACTGAATCTTGAACGATTACACTTGAATGGAAGAGCAAGGTAAGAGGAACACAATGCAATGAACAAATCTGAATTTGGATTACCGTAGCCTCAATGGCGAAGATTACAAGTTGGAGCAGGAAGGAGCTCTCAAACGTACGCTGTCTTCTTCCTTTCTCCTCAAAAAGATCATCTTCAAACTTACAAAAAATGACCTTTATAGATTAGGTCTTTACAAATGGCTTGTCTTGCCAAAAGCTCCTAAACTTCTAATTGGCTCTTTAATATACAATTGCTCCCAGAAGAATAATCATAAATCCTTTGACAAGTTCTCGGCTTAGAGATGCTTCCTTACAAAAGAATTTTACAAAGGTTTCTCATAAAATATGATCGTAAAGAAGGAGCTAGACCTCACCATCCCTTTTTTTCACCAATTCATGTACTTGCCTCATGATCTCTACTTGTTGAGATTGTGAAACTCGATAAGGACGCTCGTTAGGCAGTGAGCTTCCTGGTAGGAGCTCAATTGCATGGCCATCATCCCTCATTTTAAGGTAGCTCACTAGGGATGTCATCAATGAAAACATCTTGGGATCCATTTAGGAACTTAGACAGCTCTAGTTCCTCTTGATTCCCTTTCTTGCAAGGATATGGTGTTTCCCGACTCATTAGCATCTATGTACATGCTCTCTTCCCTGCAGGTGAAGTAGATTCTCGTTTCAGGGAACTTCATGTTGGAAGCCATGCGGTTAAACCATGGTGCCCCAATGATAACATTCTCATGTTTGAGAGGGAAGATGAAGAAATCCTTTTTGTCCACATAACTTTGGATATGAAGCCTTAATTTTCCAATGAAAGAAGTAACTGAGATGTCTTGTCCCTTGATAGCTCCATTGGCTTTCAATGCATCTCCTATCATGTGGGATTGTATGCCTAGCTTGGTGGTCAACTCCGTGGATATGAAGTTGTGAGTTGAACGAGGTTAAAGAAAAATAAAGGCATCATGCTATTTCATCTTTCCCCAAGCATAGGAAAGGATAAATCCTTGGCAATGAGCATCCTCTTTTGGAGCTTCAAACATAGATACTCTAGGAGTCTCATTACGGGCAATTCTCTTGGGGCAAGGACGATAACTATGGCCTTGCTCCCCGCACTTAAAACATTTGTGGTCCTTACAAAAAGCTTCTAGCTCTTTAGGAGAGAGTTTATATTTACCTTTGTAAACTCCCTTATCCTCTGACCGATTGTTGTTGTTGTTGGAATAGCCTTGGTAAGAATTTTGGGCATTGGTTTTCCTCTTGGCATCACTTTTGTCTTTATTTTCCATGGGCTTGACATCTAGACCCTTGTTGGAAATTGATGCGCAAAGCAACCATGGTGTGGTTGATTACTTTGGTTATAGAACCAAGCCGTTGAGAGTTGACATACTCGGCCATCTCTTTGGGTAATCCCACACAAAATTGTTGCTTTTGCTTGGCAAACTCTATCTTTTGAAAGACAATAGCCTTGAGATATAAATCCCAAAGCTTATCCACATATTTGTGGATAGACTTATGTGAGAGAAGCTTTAAACTTCCCCATTTGGTAATCACCTTGTCCTTTGCATCACTTGCAAGGAATTGCTTCATGATGGAAACTCGTAGAGTTTTCCATGTCTTTGGGGCTTTGCCGTTCCCATGACTGCTAGCCCATCATTGACGAGCCGATTTTTGGAAGTGCATAGCTACATGGAGTAGCTTGGAGGACTCCGTGAAGCCCTCGTCTCCAAAGGCCCATCGAATTGTTGGATGAAGGCCAATACTTTGTCAGTAGCACCAAAGGTGCCATCATAGGTGAGAAAAGAGACACTCTTTCTCTTTGAACTTCTTGAGCTTTTGTGATCTTCGCCATGCAGGGTAAGATTTTATATGTCCTCCCCTCTTATATTCTCTAGGAGAATAGCCGTAGCTTCCATTGGTAGAGGAGGAAGGTGAAGAAGAAGGAGAAGAGGGTGACCTCTTTCTTGCCCTTTTCTTCCTTGGTTTCCTCTCTTCCCTTTTGGAGTGACAAGGAGAAGGACTATGGGTTAACCGTTTCCTCTTGGGAGGAGTTGGCGATCGTTTAGTCCGCCTTTTTCGTGGAGCCACATCTTTGGAGGAATTTAGGGATTCATTACTTTCTTGATCTTTGGATTCCTCCTCTTGTATGGGAGAGAGTCTTATTTTGGGGGTCTCATCAAGAGGCCTCTTAAGCTCTCTCTCTCCTCTTGGAGAGGAAAGGAAATCCCATAAGCACGAAGTTGTTGAGTAACTTCGAGTTGCAAAGCGGGGTTGCCCATAGCTTGTTGCAACCTAGTAACAAGATAATTAACAAACATGGAGGCATCATCATTAGCACCTTCATGTGCAAAATCAAAGTTAACAATGTTCATTTTACTCTCTTGGTTAGTGTCAGCCATGCTAATTAAACTTATGTGTTTACTTAGTGTATGCTTTGGCAATTCAAATCTTTAGTTTCTACTCCTCTTAGCCTTTGAAAATAGGCACTAAAGTATCTACACCCACGGCTCGAATTGGTTAATTATAGAGAGTAGTGGAGTGAGTCTAACATAGCAAAGTTTCCCAGGGATAGCTCCTTTCGGTCTTATGGCTCAATAATGGTAAAGCCGTAGGCAAGTCTAAAAAGACTCCATTATTAAGACCAAAGCTCCCGAGGTGTGCACCATATCCCACATAGTGGGCTCAACAAAACCGATAATAGATCCTAGTCCCACTTACCCTAATATAATTAACAAAAACAACCATTAATAGTCTACTTAAGGACCTCTCTTCTTAAGCAAGAAAAGAGAAACCAAATGCTCTGATACCAATGTAATGGAAATGGACTATAAACTTTGAGAGTGGCGGAATTAGGAAATTAGGTGAAGCACTTTTGTGAGATTACTTTGTGAGCATAGCGGGTGAACTTAATTGATGGTAGCAACATAAACATGGTACTTAGTTAACTTGACATGACCAATACTTTTGCAAGAGAGAGAGAGAGAGAGAGAGAGAGAGAGAGAGAGAGAGAGAGAGAGAGAGAGAGTTTAGAGAACATGACAATAGTTGAGGACCAGATTCATACAGAGCCGGTCCTCCCTTCAATAGGCATTTGTATTATAGTTTCTCCCTGTTAACCCTCACGGCTCACGGACACCCCATCACCTACAACGGACGTGTATTATGTATTTGGTAGAGTCAAGTACCGGGCTTGTCGGACCAATAGGAAAAGGGTAAGAGTGATCGCCGATGAGAGGCGCACTCTAACTGGGACATTCAAGGGATTAGTTGGCTAAGCATGGGCGCCCAAGTGTGAATGGGGGAGCTCATATAAAAGCCAACTAAACCTAAAATTCACTCATTCTCTCATTTGTGCAATATAAGAGTGCTCTTGCTCCATCTCCATCTCCATCTTCTTCTTCTTCACCTCCTCGTGTGTGTGTGTGTGTGTGTGTGAGAGAGAGAGGGAGAGTGTGTGTGCGATCGAGCATTACGAAGGCACGACGGCGGCGAAGCGGTTGAGCGCGGCACGACTGTAGCTTCTTCTTCATCGCGGCGAGGAATCCACCACGAAGGCGAGCGTAGAGCGGTGAGTGACACACCCTTTGATCTCTTGAGCTTGCTAGATTAGTTTTGTTGTGTGCTTGGAGCCATTTGTGGCTCGCACACGGTGTATCGGCAAGTCCCTTGCTTCGACAGTGCGGCAAGGAGCGCACATTTTTGGCGCCGCTGCCGGGGAATCGCCCTGCACTAAGCCCAAGAGGCACTTTGTGCTTCTCCTATGAGTTGTTTGTAGTAGGAAAGAAGAGGAAGAGGAAGAGGAATGAGTTGTTTTTCTGTAAGTTGTTAATTTCTGTGCTGTCTGCAAGTTCTGTGATTTCTGCATAATGTTGTGTTTTCTGTTTGCACACAGTCTTTGCACAATTAGTAGTCGTTAGCTTGTTTGCAGTGAATGAATAAGTAGGAAGGCAGTTAGCAATTTCTGTTTGCACACAGTCTGTACACAGTTTTCTGTCAAGGTTTGGCTGCACACAGTCTTTGCACAGCAAGGTAGTGAGAGAGGAAGTAGGTGGACAGTTAGCTCACTGTAAGTAAGCAGTTAACAGATTAGTCAGTGGTTAGCAGCACTGTTAGTAAGTAGATAAGGTAGTGAGCTGTCTGTGAGCTGTTGACTGGGAGGTTAGGTAGGTGAGAGTGTGTGTGGCCAAGAAAGGGTCACCTGAACCGCGCGCGGTCATCGCAAAAAAAAAATAAAAAAAAATATATTTTTTTAAAAAAATCGAAGCGTGATTGACTGGGGGGCTACACTAAAATTTTGATCGGGATCGGGATCATTTTCCCAAGCCCAAGCCCAAGCCCAAGCCCAAGCCTCAGTCCTCAGTCTTATGACATATACTAGACTCACTCTTATATATATACCCTACCCCCTCAAGAGGGAATGAGAGCATGTGGGGCAAGTCCTCCACTCTCCTCCCTTCTCTTCCCACTTGCACCCTTAGACTTTCTAATTTGGGCCTAGTTCCCTACTAGAAATTGACGGTTTTAGGGATTCCGATGGCATAAAGTGACCAAACGGAGGGCTGTAAAGCACGGCATGTCCCTCTGACCGAGACGCTCGTTTTGAGCTATCATACGTTCTATTCTATAGCTGGGTCAGAAAAAAAGGACAAAAAAATCAAAAAATAAATAAATAAGAAAAAACTTGGGTTGCAAAACACCCAAAATTACTAGGTGAGCAGCCTTCACGGGCCCTCACTGACACTTCTAGGGGATCCAAGTCATATGAACCTAAGCTCTGGACGGAAGGTTTATTTTAAACTTTGCCGAGATAGCGCGTCCATTGTACAAGCTTCTTATCGAGTTTCACTGGACGGAAGAATGTCATCAATCTTATGAGTTATTAAAGAAGGACCTAACAAGTGTGCCAATCCTGCGAACACCTGATTGGAATGTACCTTTTCATGTGCATATTGATGCATCAAATTTTGCTATTGGGTGTGTTCTAACTCAACCAGGAGAACATAAATTGGACTACCCTATTAGCTTTGCAAGTCGCCAATTAAATGATGCCGAGATGAACTACACTACTACAGAGCGCGAAGGTCTAGCTATGATTTACGCAGTAAAGAAATTTCACTATTACCTTCTTGCTACCAAGTTTGTGTTTTATGTTGATCATCAAGCATTGCTATATTTGGTAAACAAGCCGTGTTCCACAGGTCGAATTACACGATGGTTGTTAATTCTTCTTGAGTTTGACTTCACCATTGTTGTGAGGCTTGGGAGGAAACATGTCATGGCGGATCATTTATCTCGTATCCCTAATGGCGAAGCTCCTACGGGGGTTGATGATGAATTGCCTGATACTCCTTTGTTCATTGTTGAGACAATGTCTGAATGGAGTGAAAAGATTGTTAACTTCTTAGTTAATGGTTTTCCACCCAAAGAACTGCGAAAAGATATAGCTCAAAAATTAATCAAGGAATGCGAACCCTATTGCTTACTGGCTGGAACTCTCTATAAGAGAGGAAAAGATGATGTTCTTAGACGCTTTGCCCGCGAGGATGAGTATTTATATATTCTACAAGAGGCACACATGGGCGTAGCTGGTGGTCACTTTTCAGGAAAGTTGACTGCCCGAAAGATCTTACAGTCAGGCTATTGGTGGCCCACTCTGTTTAAGGATGCATCACTTTTTGCAAAGGGATGTGATGAATGCCAACGCTTCAACAAGCCACAAAGAAGGGATAGGATGCCTCTACATCCCATCAAGGTAACCCAACCATTTGAAAAGTGGGGCTTAGACTTTGTAGGACCGATTAGTGCGGCTGCACGTAACACGCAATCACGATATATCATTGTCGCTACCGACTATGTAACCAAATGGGCTGAAGCAAAAGCAACACGAATGGCGGATGCAAAAACAACAGCTAAGTTCCTCTTTGAGAACATTACACACGTTTTGGATGCCCCTTTGAACTTGTGAGTGACAATGGAACTCATTTTATAAATGAAGTAATAAAAGAACTCACATCAAACTTCATGATATCTCACCACAAGTCTACGCCCTATTATCCCCAAGCAAATGGCCAAGCTGAGAGTACCAACAAAACTCTCATCTCCATTTTGACAAAGACAGTTGAGGCTCATCGCACTGATTGGGACCTAAATCTTACATCAGCTTTATGGGCTCTTCGTACTGCGTATAAAGTTGCTATTAATTGCACACCGTTTAAGATGGTGTATGGCCAAGAAGCAGTTATGCCATGGGAGTTTTTCATTCCTAGTCTTAGAGTAGCTTCTCAAGAAGGTTGGGATGGTAACCCCTTAGTGGAGCGATTATATATCCTGGAAAGGCTAGATGAAGAGAGGCAATTAGCTGTGCGAAATGCTCTAGTGGAGAAGGATAGGAGAAAGAAGTGGTTTGATAGCCATTTAAAGGATAAAGACATCAAGGTTGGTGATAAAGTTCTTATGTACGGGGTACGTAATGAAAAGAAGAAATTGAAATACGCTGATAAGGGACCATATCGAGTGTGTGAAATTACCCCGCAAGGTACCATTCGTGTGGAGACTCTAGATGGAGTTGAAACCATTGGATTCCTTAATGGGAGTAAATTCAAAAGATATTATGATCCTCTAAGCCAGGAAGAGTTGCAAGCCATCCATCAAAAGAAGGCTGCCAAGGAACAAGCAGAGCTTAAAAAATCCAAGCAAGAGTTGAGGCTCGAGAACGACAACAACGTGTTAGACGCCAACGAGAGGCTAATCTGGGAATCACGCAAGCATTTTTCGAGGACACAGATGACGACTCATTAGAATCTGAGCCACCCCTACGATACCCAATTGAGCTAAATAGCCCCTATGGGCAAGTACTATACAATGCCTTATTAGATACGGGAGCTAAACACAATTTGTTATCCTATGGAGTTTGGTGTCAATTAGGGAAACCGACCCTATCCCCGAGTACGATGCAAGTCAAGGGCATTAATAAAAAGAAAACTGATATTCTTGGAGTCCTTCAGACCCCCGTTGTCTATGAAAATGGAAGCATAGTGCAGAGGTTTCTAGTCGTGCCCGCAGGAGCTATGGAAGGCAAAGTAAACCTGGGACGCTCGTGGATGTTGGCAACCAAATGCACTATTGATTGGGATACTGGTAGTGTCACGACGCGACCAACGACTCTTACCCCTATCATTCAAGCAAAGTCACCTACATTGCAAACTCTAGCAAAGTTGAAGGATAGCCAACATTCACAAGCCAAGGTGGTTAACTCGTCTTTGCCGGCTACCCATGAATCTAGCACTTCAACAGTTGTAGTTGCAGCAAGCAGTAATATTGCAAGTACTCAACCTGCACGACCTAAGAGTATATATCAATGGGTCCCCAAGGCCTTACTTCCAACTACCTCAACCCTCCCATCCATTCCAAAAAAAAAAAATCCCGGGAAAACCAAGAGCACGCCCTAGGAGAGTCAAGACCAAATCACGATGGATTCCAAAACAACTATTAGAAGCCCAAGGCTACTATGATGGAAATGAGCAAATTTGGGTACCTAAACGTAAAATGTTTCCTTCCCTATCGACAACAAACCCCTATGAGTCAAACAGTGTAATGCTAAAGCCAATGGCAGACCGTGGGAAGGGAAAGATCACAGAATGCTACACACCTAGTCCAGAGCTAGTTTGGGCTCCAAGGAAAAACCAATTTATTCCACCTAGCTCAGGAAGGGGGGAGTTCCATAAAGCTTCTAGCTCCTCATGTAATACATCCATAGAGGTAAAAGCTTCTACACAGCCTCCATCTATAGTAGTGGACCTCCATGAAGCTACAAAAGAATCCACACCTCCCAGTGTTCAAGAATCACCTGATGAACCACTTCAAGTTCGATCCTGGGAGAGTACCTTACCACCCTTGCAACTTGACGAGGCACCTAGGGTAATAGAAAACTACTGGCAAAAATCCTCACCTATTACCAACTGGAACAATTGGTTTCAAAGGGTGACGACATCATTTCAAACGGTATGATCTACCCAAAGAAGAGGGAAGTGTTTGTGGACATCCATCATTCACTTGCTTCCCTCTCAACCTTTCTCCCTGACCTCTTAATCTCCGATCTTAGGGAATGTATATATAAAGCCTTATACTCACAAAAACAAGATAAAAAAGTAAAAGAGCAAGAGCCATAACACAAATCATAAAGACAAATTATGCACAAGAACACGACCCTTGTAATATTTGCACTCTAACCATCATCTATTTGCGTGTACAGATATGGCTAGTACGCTAGAGTCATCCACTCCTGCCTTGGGTGAGAGGTACCCTCGTTACTTTTCGCAAATATTTCACATGGTCTTTTGAGTGCTTGCATGTGAATGGGATTTGATAGGTACGCTAGCATGTGAGAGGAATTTTGAGGAGTTAGAATGGCTGATACGTCTCTTGACCACGTCTGATCCATACTTAGTAGAGAGCGTTTCTCCCATTGCACAAGCCTACCCTTTTGACCAAAATGACTATAGGCGTCTAGTGACCTTCATAGCAAACATGGGCACCTATGATGAAGAAGAAAATTTACACGACTACACGGATGGCACATATGGTCTCATGGATGATGACTTTGTTTATCTCGACGATGAAGATAGGGGTTTAGCCTTAGGGTTTCCCCCCAACCTCTACAATATCCTATTCCCTTGACTCTCTAGGGGGAGTGCAAATAATTAGGTTAGGGTTCCTTATGTTTTTTGTTGTGTTCAATAAGTGTTGGTACCTTTTTCCACTAATGTGCCTCCTGTGGTATTCCTTTTGTTTTCTAGTATGTACAGGAGCGTGTTGCTATTGGTAGGATTTGGACCTTCATGGAATCTTTATCTCGACTCACTCTTCAAATCAAGCGTGACCATCGACACAAACAGGTGTTTCTTGTCCATTAGCATTGCCCCTTATCTTTTTTGCATCTATGATTGTCAGCTTTAATTGTGATTGGTAGCCTAATATTCACCGCATTTTCTTAGTATCAAACATTTAATTCAATGTAATTTTTTGTCATAATCACTTGTCTAGGTTTAAAAATCAATCAGTCCGACAAACTAGTTTGACCAAGTTAGGTGTTAGAAATATTCTCTTAATACCATGGGGAATGCCTTCCTAATAATTAATGGTTACTTAGGTTCTTAATCCGATTTAGGCAGCATGGTGTGAAATGTACTAAGGCTTTCTAGTGGGCTTAGTCCCTATTGACCTTTAGCTTAAGTATTATAAAGGGAGTTTACTAGTGTGATGAGCCCGGGGAGGTGTATCACTGTTATATGACCCCCCAAAGTTACAAAATTAAAATGCTGAAAAAGAACAAACAAAAAATCAAAGTGCCACACTGTAAAATCTTAAGCTGGAAGAGAAATCTCATCTTGATTTGGTACTTCACTCACATGTATTGCCTATGGTACTAGAGCCCTAGAGGTTCCCAGTATGGGCACTTTTACTTGAAAAGCAAAAAACCCAAGGCATACAAAATAAGCACACACATCAAAATTGAATCATTGTGAAAAGACTTTGGGGGGTCAAAGAAAAAGTAATCAGTCAGGCGATGATTTCATGAGAAATTCCTTTTATGGTAGCTTAACTACAAGGTCTTCTAGATATAGCCTCTAGTCAGCCCTCGAACATGAATACTTGGCTCTCGCGATTAAACAACTTAATCGACCACAGAAAATTAAGAAGCTTACCCATGGTATTAATATTCGATCTCTAGTGCCTTTCGACCGTCAAATTAGCGACCCCAGACTTGTTTAATTTTTTACCTTTACATCTGTTTATGCATTTGATTACATTGCAATTTAATGTTCATTGCTGACAAATTGTTTGAAATTCTTTTACCAATCAATTTGTCTACCTAAAACTGCATATGCTTTTTAATCACTTATGAGAATGCAATTACTGTGCCAATGTTGTTTGATTTTGCAGTGACTGAAGACGACTAAGGACATTCATCTCAAATGCTCTTCCACCTCGACGAACGAGCTTCAACTCAATAGCTTCCGAGGATGGAATCTACATTAGGAAGGGGGGACATGTTAACCCTCACGGCTCACGGACACTCCATCACCTACGACGGACGTGTATTATGTATTTGGTAGAGTCAGGTACCGGGCTTGTCGGACCAATAGGAAAAGGGTAAGAGTGATCGCCGATGAGAGGCGCACTCTAACTAGGACATTCAAGGGATTAGTTGGCTAAGCATGGGCGCCCAAGTGTGAATGGGGTGAGCTCATATAAAAGCCAACTAAACCTAAAATTCACTCATTCTCTCATTTGTGCAATATAAGAGTGTTCTTGCTCCATCTCCATCTCCATCTTCTTCTTCTTCACCTCCTCGTGTGTGTGTGTGTATGTGAGAGAGAGAGAGAGAGAGAGAGAGGGAGAGTGTGTGTGCGATCGAGCATTACGAAGGCACGACGGCGGTGAAGCGGTTGAGCGTGGCACGACTGCAGCTTCTTCTTCATCGTGGCGAGGAATCCACCACGAAGGCGAGCGTAGAGCGGTGAGTGACACACCCTTTGCTCTCTTGAGCTTGCTAGATTAGTCTTGTTGTGTGCTTGGAGCCATTTGTGGCTCGCACACGGTGTATCGGCAAGTCCCTTGCTTCGACAGTGCGGCAAGGAGCGCACACTCCCATCAAGAGAGACTTGGTACAATACAATCTTTGTGTTCCTTGTGACCTAGATGATACAATGAAGGTGGAAAGCTTCATGCATCACAAGCATAACATAAACTTTGTAGAAAGCATTAACTATCCCAAGCCTCAGTCCCAAGGCCTCAAACACCTTCGAAGGTGGAGAGAGCTAGCGGGGAATGAGGATAGGGAAGAGGAAGAAGAAACATTCTATAGGAGAAAGAAGTAGTTCCTCACTTATCATCACTCATCTTGCTAGCATACATAATAGCATAGTAATGAAGATGGAGAAGATGGAAAGCTTAAGCATTGAAGCATGGCTCTTGGTTGGATTTTCATTCCATAGCCAAGAGTGTTGGTGTAGGCTCTCACTTCTCACAAGCTTGGAGAAGGAGGTGGAGTTCCTCTACTTTCACAAAGTGAGAATGAATCCACACAATGAGTGTGTGTGTGGTGTATATTCCCCTAGCACCCCCCTTGCTTGCTTGGGGCGAGTGGTGGCTTTTCCACATGCCTCAAGCTCATTGGACCCCTCTCCCCCTAGCCAATCACATGCAACATGAAGTCAAGTACATGGGTAATCTTTTGACAAGCCTCCTCCTTACCCTTAGAGAGAGAGAGCTTGAAAATATCTAGATATTTTTTGGATGGAGCTAGAGCTCATTGGACCCCTCTTTAGCTCAACCAATAGCATTCAAGCACACCATGTGGTTAAGCATATGGAGAGTCTGACATGTGTCCCACGTGCCCTTTGAAAAAGGGTGCCCCTTGGGTGAGTGTAAGGTTAGGTCAAAGATTCCCCTAACTTTGGAACTTTTATGCATAGGAAGCTTCTCAAGCAACTTACTCATTAAGTGTGTAGGTTCTCTTTTTGACTCAAGCATCTTACCCCCCATGCATAGGAAGCTTCTCAAGCAACTTCCTCATTAAGTGTGTAGGGTCTCTTTTTGACTCAAGCATCTTACCGCCAATGCATAGGAAGCTTCTCAAGCAACTTCCTCATTAAGTGTGTAGGGTCTCTTTTTGACTCAAGAATCTTACCTCCCATGCATAGGAAGCTTCTCAAGTACCTTAGCCATCAAGCATGACAAGTACCTCAAGCACCTTAGTCATCAAGCACGCACCTTAGTCATCAAGCACGACAAGCACCTCAAGCTTAGGTCGGGTTCCCACCTCAAGCTCAGCCCTAGCTTGCCTAAGGTCAAAGTACTTTTAACACTAACTATTGGAGGTCTTTAATGAAGCTAGCCCTAAGGTCTTTTAAGCTCCATTAGATGCACATTGCTCTTAGATAGACTACCTCCTTTTGGAAACGTATTGAGATGTAACCATCTCTCCTCTTGGTCCCTTGTTGAGATAAGTTTAGAAGCACTTATTGCACATTGCTCTTTGGTAGACCGTCTCCTTTTGGACCCCTATTGAGATGCAACCATCTCTCCTTTGGGTCCCGTATTGAGATAGGTCTAGAAGCACATGTCTCTATTCTAACTCTTGTTCCCGTTTATTGTCCCACATTGAATGATCAGTTTAATATGAGAAAATCATTTGGTAAAGTTAGATATTATATTTTATGACACATTACCTCTCATCGTGACTTGTTTACCTCTCATCATGACTTGTTTATCTCTCTCGAGGATATCCCTCATGGGGATTCAGTCACTTGTGCCAACAATTCCTCTTATCCAGTCAAGGGAGTTGGAAAAATTGTGCTTACTATTGCAAATGGTAGTTCTTTCACACTTGATGCATTGTATGTACCTAGGATCAAGAAGAATCTTTTCTCTGTATCTGTACTTGCTAGACTTGGTCTTGTAGTCAAATTTGTGGATGACAGATGTACAAAACATGATCTCAATTTTGGTGATGAAATTGTTATATCTGACATTTTCTGCCATGGGTTGTATAAGCTCACTTTATATGACAAGTGTGGGAAAATTTTTGCAAATGCACTTGTGAATTCTAAGGATGTTTCAGATGTAAAACTTTGGTATGCACATTTTGGGGATCTGAATTTTCCAGTTTTCTGCATTTGGAAAAATCTAATATGGTTGCTTCTTTGCCGCCTCTTGAAGCACCTATCAAACCTGTTTTTGAAGGCTCTATTTTTTATAAGATGCAACGTTCAAAGTCTCCAATGGATGGTTCAATTAGGGCCACATGCAGGTTGTGTGTGGGCAATTACCTTTACTTTGTGACTTTCATTGATGATTTCTCCATGCATGCATGGGTATATCTGCTTAAAGAAAAGTTCAAAGTATTTATGTGCTTCAAACAAGTTTTGGCTATGGCTGCAAATGTCTTGAAATGTACTATGGGTACCCTCTGTTCCGATCGAGGGGGGAGTATATGTCTCATAATGTTAATGCATTTTTGGCTAGTCGTGGGATAAAACACCAATGTACAGTGCCTTATATTCCTCAACAAAATGGTGTTGTTGAGAGTAAAAATAGGTCACTTACAGAAATGGCACGATGTATGGTCAAGAGTCAAGCTTTTTCGCATTCATTTTGTCTTGAGGCCACTAAACATGTGTCCTAAAAAAGCTTTGTAGTCTATGGCTCCATATGAAGCATGGCATGATAGAAAGCCATCTATTGAGCACATGCATGTGTTTGGTTGTTTGGCATATGCCTTGGTGCCACAAACACAATGGAGGAAATTGGATGGTAAGGCTGTCAAATGTATTTTTTTTTTTGTTATAGTGTTGAATGCAAAGGTTACATGTTGTATCATCCGCAAACAAAGCATATCTTGGTCTCACGGGATGTTGTGTTTGTGAAAATTTTGTTCAGCCCTCGTTGTCATGTACTAGAGACAGTAATGTAAGCTCACAAAACCTTTATGACACTTTGTTGCCTCTTTTCAGTGGTGGAAGTTTGAATGTAAATTCCAATGAGGACAATTTATAGCCTATGGGGGTTTTTGAAAATGTTGCAGATCACCCTATTACTGATGCAAATGTACAAGGCTGAGAATGAGTAGGCTAGAGGTATGCCTAAATGGTTGGTGCATAGTTTGCGTGATAGTAAATTGGATGCACCTTTGTCTAGTCGTACTCGTTCAGGTTCTCACCATGCATCCTATGCATCAGATTGTTATGCTTTGGCTCTGTCTAGCTTACATGATGTTGAGGAACCTCTGTCTTTTGATGAAGCATAAAATTAAAAAAATTGGATCGCTGCCATGCAATTAAAATATGATGCACTTATAGAAAATGACACATGGAATTTATGTGATTTACCTCTTGGCAAAAAGGCAAAGTGGGTTTACAAGTTGAAATGCAAGCTGGATGGTGAGATTGATCGCTATAAGGCTGGACTTGTTGCAAAAGGTTATGCACAGCAGAAAGGCATAGATTATGGAGAGACTTTTGCTCCCACTTGTTGTACGACTACCGTGCATTTTCTATGTGCATTGGTAGCTCCTTTTGGTTGGGATGTACATCAGTCAGACATTGTTACTGTTTTCTTGAATGGTGACATATTTAAGGAAGTTTGTGTAATGCAGCCAAAGAACAAGAGAATAAAGTGTGCAAATGTAAGAAATATTTGTATGGGTTGAAGCAATATCCTCGTGCTTGGTATGAGAAGTCTGACACTCATTTGGTCAAACGAGGCTTTTGTAACAGTCCAACAAAAAGCACCTTGTATGTAAAGCATGAGGGTGATGTACTTCTCATTGTGGTTCTTTATGTGGATGATTTGCTAATCTCTAGACCAAATGAGAGACATATTGCTGAATTTAAGGCTGATTTAAATGCTACTTTCAAGATGAAATATTTGGGGATGTTGCATCATTACTTGGGTATACAATTTAATCAGTGTGATGGTGGTAGTGCCTTGTAATAAAAAAGTTAAATAGAGACATTGCTATGTAAGTTTGGACTTGAGGATTGCAAACCTATTGCCACTCCCATCGAAACAACTTGGAAATTGAGTCTTCATGAAGCTAGTGATCCTGTCGATGTCACTGTTTACCAAAGTGATGCTGGTTGCCTCATTTATGTATGCAACAGGAGGTTGGATATTCAGTTTGCAGTCTCACATGTTAGCAGATTCATGCATAGCCCAGGGTCTAAGCATCGACAAGCTGTCAAGAGGATTTTTTGCTACTTGAGTGGCACTTTATATCTTGGCTTGTTTTATCCCAAGGGGGATTATTGCCACCATATTTACATGCTTTTTCAGACTCAGATTGGGCTCGTTGTTTTGACACGTGAGTATTCACGAGTGGTTTTTGTTTCATGCTTGGCACCTCATGCATATCATGGTTAAGCAAGAAGTAACCTACTATTAACACTTCCAATTGTGAGGCTGAGTACAGGGTAGTCTTCATAGCTATAATTGAATGTGTATGGCTCAGATGCCTTATGGCTGATTTGGATGGTGGACAAGACACTAGCAACACTATCTACACTGACATTTAGAGTGCATTGGTAGTTGTGAGGAACCCAATTTTTCACGCTCGCACAAAGCACATTGAGGTGCATTACCACTATGTCAGGGAGATTCTCTCAACAAGAGACATTAGCTTATAGTTGATTTGGATGTTGGACAAGACACTACCAACACTATCTACACTCAGAGCGCATTGGCAGTTGCGAGGAGCCGAGTTTTTCATGCTCGCACAAAGAACATTGAGGTGCATTACCTCTATGTCAGGAAGATGCTCTCAACATGAGAGATTAGCTTGGCTTATGTGCCAACACAAGTGAACCTTGCAGATATTTCCTCAAAGGCATTGTCTCGTGAGAAGTTCGAAGCTTTCTGCAAAGCTTCGGGCTTACTCCCTTTGTGGATTGATCATGTCCTCATAGCATGGCACTTCCCCATACTCTATGTGCCAGGTCTCGCTCATTGCATCACTCCCAAGGGGGGTTGATTACCATATACTATTAGACGCACATCTATGGCAGGTGGATTCTTAGGATGCCATGGTGTGGAGGAGCAGGAAAAGATTGAGGAACGAGAGAGAACGAGAGAGAGAGAGAGAGAGAGAGAGAGAGAGTGTAGAGAGAGTCGATACTGTATGAAGCAAAAACGCTATGATGATTATATTCCTTTCTAAAAAACTTACACTATATAGCAAACCTTGACATGCAAACTAAAAAGTAACTGAAGCTTCATCTGCATGCTCTAGGCGATGTTCCCACGGTCTTGGAAACCCAACAATCCCCCCTCAAGCCCAAACTAGACAGACCACTCTCATGATACCTCGAGTTTTTGGTATACTCGAAAACCGTGAGTTTTAGGTTCTCTCGCAACCAAGGATTTGTGGTGTATCCATAACCTGTTGCTATAATAGTAAATCCCCCCTTGAACAGATAGGGTATAGGTAAAAAATTTAGCTACCAATGAGTGGAGTTTTTGGTTCACTACCAAACCTTTGGTTTAAGGTGTACCCAATAACCTCATGAAAAGTAGAACAAAATTGGACTTGAACAAAAAACTGATAATTTGGGAGGTCTTACCACTCATGTGTGGCAGTGTCTATAGCCAGTACAAATTATTTTGACTAAAAACATGAAAAGAGTTGAACTAAAAAGCTTCATTGTCAACAAAATATATTGGAGGTTCAATGTCTCCCTCAATCATATGAAATTTGATTTTTACCCTTTTAAAAGCATCTATTTGACAGATGATTTGTTTTACCATAGTGAACACAAGGTTCTTCTTGAAACAATATTTTGTTTGATGACTATTGCGTCCACAAATGGCACAAGATCTGTTACGAATAGATGGTCAAGATGAAGCTGAGGTAGAAGCACAATTAGTGACTACATAGGCACTGGAAGTATCACAAGAATTGATGGGGGATACTGCATGAGAGAGTGTATATGCACTAGGAATAATAGGAGAATTGGTACGGGGCACCCTTCATTCTTCTTCCTGCAATGAATTGATAATACCATCCAAGAGGGCAGTGGATCTTTCTCCTTTAAAGCAGTAACAATATGATGGAATTTATCAGGCAAACTTTTCAACAAAACGGCTATGAGATCTTCTTCTAGTACTAGGGCTTCGACATAAACAAGTCTAGTTTTAATACTCTTTAGCCGGTTAACTAAAGATGTAATATTTTCATCAGCACGCATAGCAAGAGAGTACAAATCCATCTTTAGACTCATCATTGAATACTTAGCTTTAGCACCAAAAACCTTCTCTAGCTGTATCTAGGCAGCTTTGGCAGATTGCATGTCGTCAAGATAATGAATAAAATAATCTTTGAGAGATGTCAGAATAATACCTCGTCCTTGCGTTGTTGCTAGACAGATAACGCTCTGGTAACTGCAGCGGGGATGTGCCTGCTTCGTCGGTTGATAGCGGATTGATGACTCTCCACAAATTCTTGTGCATCAGATATCCCTTCACGTTGATTTTCCAGGTGTGGAAGCCGAATCCATTGAATTTATCCACCTTTGATGCCATATTCGGTATGCCAAGGATAGATTGGTCCTGTTTGCTATGTTTGTGAAGGCAAGTAATGACCATCAACCTTGGTTAATAGAATTTCAAATTACCTTTTAACACATCAATGGATCCGTATCATAAAATAACCAAGAAGAGTTGGCAGCAATTGAATTTCATTCAATAGCCCATTTGCAACAGCTTCAGCTTGAACATAAGCCTTCAAAATCACTTATGAGCACCAAGCACCGAGCACGGAACCGGAAGGTGTGACTGTTCACTTGCTTAAAAGGGGTAAATCAAGTTGGACATCTTTAAGAAAGTGTGAACACAAAAGAAAATAAAAATGAGCTCTCTGTGTGATGCAGCAATTGGCGTAGAACGACATCGTGGAGGATGTTTTTGCTCGTAGCGGGCTGAGGAGACTGAGTTAGGAGATGCTCCAGTGTTGGAAGTTGCTCAAAAATCCAAGGCAAATCTATTGCTACCGATTATGGGCAAAAGCATGCATGTCAATCTCCTCCCTTCTCTCTGCATAAGTGGCTGCTCTTGCGCCGTGTCGACTCAAGACGAGGCCGCCAAGAGGCTCTGATACCAGTGTTAGAAGCACAACTATGGCGGGTGGATTCTTGGGGATGCCATGGTGTGGAGGAGCAGGAAAAGGTTGAGGAACGAGAGAGAGAGAGAGAGAGAGAGAGAGAGAGAGAGAGAGAGAGAGAGAGAGAGAGAGAGAGAGAGAGCAGAGAGAGTCGATACTGTATGGAGAAAAAATGCTACGATGATTATATTCCTTTGTAAAAAACTTACACTATATAGAAAAACTTGCCATGCAAACTAAAAAATTAACTGAAGCTTTATCTATATGCTCTAGGTGGTGTTCCCATGGGCTTGGAAACCCGATATATACATGTGGTAATGATGTGTGTGAACACACTTAGGATCACCAGGGCATTTTTTCCCTCACTAGGAGGGTTTCCCCCCCATGCATTGTATATACGCCCATCACTGTAGGGCTAACTTATATTTCCATTGCACACTAAGTAATACACTCTCTATTGTGTGCCTTGATCTTCCTTCATCTTCTCCAAGCTGTGTGTGTTTTCCGACAATTCTAATTCCAACACTCTCCAATGCTTTTACTTTAGTAGGCAGTAGGTCAATTTAACCGTACCAAGTAGTAGGGATCTAGCCTCCTTGATCCCCTAAACTTTTGACTGACCAATAATTCTGCTAAGATGGTCGAGCATGAGCTTGGCCATATCATTTTGGTCCTTACAATATTCCCTGTCTCATAAGTAATTGTTGTAATCGAGTCCCTTCTTCTTTTAACCTTGAGAGCTTTGAAGAAATGTGCATGGTTAGCGAGCTCGGATTTGAGGACAAGCTCTCTAGCTAGTAGTTGGGTCTTATTAATCTCCTCATCTTGCAGATCAGTGAGGCATGCTTTGGCCTCTAGACATCTTTTGTACTCTTCTTGAAGAGCTCTTCCTTGTTACTTTCTTATGGCTAGTTTCTCCACCTCTTCCTTTAGCACCCTGCTTGCGTCCTTTTGAGACTTTTACTTTGGGCCTTGCTTGTTTTATTCTTACATCCAAAAACCATGTCTTGTAAAACATGCTCAATATCCAAGTATGAATGTTAAATCATACCAGTGCAAGCCTAGTATTTCTAAAAAAGATAGAAATATCAATCAGTAACACTTCATGCCGGCTAGTAATGTCACAACCGAATCCCCTACTCAGGAGTATATTAAAAAAATAACCGGTTGACCATAGATCCAGTCCCACAAGTTATACGACTCTATGCTAGGAATTGGGCCAAGTAATCTCAACACCTGAAACCATATTATGATGAGATCAAGGGGGAAGGGAGCACATATTGGTCAATCAATCCCCATACCTAAAAAAATTAGATTTACACACTAAACTTGCAATCGATAGATCAAACCAAGTAGTCAAAGTAGCATTAAAGATTTTTTTTCCCTTCAAAATTGAATGACAATATCATTATAAAACTAGAACCTTAGCTTTAAGATTATTTATCAGACGACTTCATTTAAATGTTGGTTGTTTTCAATATGAGTATGGCATCAACCTGTGAAGGATGGTTTTGTTCAATCATCTCCTAATTGTGGAGTTATTTAGCAAGAAATCAAGTGTCAGTACACAACAAAACAACATGCAACACACTCACTCAACTCTCTTTCCAAAACACATGCATGTCAAGGCTAAGTGAGGGGAAGAGCGTCCCTCACCTCTATTTATGGTGGTTGAAGGAGGTATCGCCAATAGCTTTGAGAGCAAAGAATTTGTGTGCGTCTATCGCAAGTGTCAATGCAAGGAACTTGTCGATACACTGTGTACGATCCACAAATGGCTCCAAGCACACAACAAGCCTAAACTAGTAAGCTCAAGGATGGCGATGGTGTGTCACTCACCGCTCTACGCTTGCTGTCGTGGCGGATTCCTCGCCACGAAGAAGAGAGAGATGCCGCTATGCCGCGCTCAAACGCCTCGCCGTCGTTGTGCTGCCGCAATGCTCGATCGTACACTCTCTCTCTCTCTCTCTCTCTCTTACGCGCGCGCGCGCGCGCACACACACACACACACACACACACACACACACACACACACACACACACACACCCACCTACAAATATATGTATGTGTGTGACCCAATGGCTGGCCATGCTTTTTGTGGCCACAACAAGGCACGTGATATACACTAGTATTACACAATAGGGGAGTGCAACATTTACAAGGTATGTAGTTTATCACTATCTGGTGCTTCTTAAAGAATAACAACAGAACAATTGTGTTTATATCCAATTGATACTTTTGATCAACAAAAATAGTCAATCTACCTATTCTATACATCAAGTACATAGGGATTCACGAAAGACACTTTTCTACAAATGCCATGTCTATCATGACCGTCAAATTCTTTGGTGGTGATCACTGACCCCATCATGAAAAAGGACATGTGCACTGAGCTCTTCTTGGGTAACCTTATAATTCCAAGAAGTCCTGAATGGGGGTCTTGACTCATGACCCTTTAGATGCACATCATTGCCAATGTACATTTGTATTCATCTCAATATTGACAGGCGTAGTGGAGGTGGTGCTATACATGCATTACTGCTTCTACTAGAGCCCAACCACCCCTCATGTATAAGTGACACGGGATCATGGAGGCGGGATTGATGATGGCAATTGATCAGCGAGGCATGGATAATTTGGATCGTGGGATCGCTGCACCAAGGGGGGGACGTTTTTATAACCATGGCCTCACGTCCTTTGCAATGATGTGTGCTAGCTACGCTAGAGATAGGGCTCGGGACTGTGGAGGGGGAGGTCGTGGGTTCAACGGGCTATCGCGACACTGGGAAACCCTTTTTTTTTTCGTCGATGGAATGCGATCAACGGCGGATTAAACTTCTACAGTCAATCCCTTCACTTTCCCAGTGTTACATATAGTCAAGGCTAGCCACCCACGTGGCCCCATTGCACATTCTGTGTGTGTGTGTGTGTGTGTGTGTGTGTTGCAACTTGCAAGGCTCAAGTCTCCTCCACACAATTTTGCCTAGTCATTTTTGTGGAAGAGTGTGGCGAGGGGTCCATATGTTCGGTTCATAAATTCAAACTTTTTTCAAATGAAATATTCCTTAAACTTTTTTGTCCTCCTCTTCCATGTGTCCTTTCCACTTTAAAATCCTTGCCTTTTTTTTTTGCCATACTCACAATTGTGAGTTAAGAGACTTTATATTAACTTGATAAAAATACAATTACCCTCAGGCACTGCATGTGCCTTGGGGGGGACTAGGGTTCCATTAGAGAGTTGTACACAGAAAGATATTACTCCTACCCTCTTGATTGTTCTAAGCAACTCAATGCATGCATACATCCTTCATCTTTGTCAATCTCTTCTTGCTCCTACCACATGTATGAGTTGAGTGCTCAATCTCACAATATCATAAAAAAAGAGATGCATCCAGTTTGTCCTCAAACACCCAAAGGTTCCTGGACTTCCATACCTGGTTCAGGTACAGAATCTGATCATTTGAATGCACAACAAAACGACCTGGCCTTCTTAGTTAAGATTTCTACACTTATGAACCCTTGTAGACTAGCTACTACAATGGCCCTTACTATATGGAACCTTCACACAACTTGCAATAGCCCTTACTATATGGAGCCTTCACACAACATGCAAGCCTTTGGCACGAGCAAGATTTGTGCACCCTCTTCTTGACCAAGCATTACCAATGTTGTGTTGTTCCCTTATCCTTATTTCTTAGGTGGAATCAATGGTTTCAAAAAGTGGATTATCTCACGATGGAGTGTCGACCGTTTGATCCCAAATTAAACTCAACAAGTCTCGAATATGAAGTGAATCCAAACTATAGACCAAGTGAGCAAACATACATGGTGGTTTTAGAAAGTAGATGATGTTGGGATCTAATGTGCACCATATTACACTCCAAGTGTCTCTAATATGAAGTGAGCCCAAAGTAAACTATGGTACATGTAAGCCCTTTATTAATCTCAAATAGCTCCCAATAAATGGAGCTTTGTCATCCACCCCTACTAGTCACCAAGAATTCTTCATATCAAACAGAATAAACCATTATAACAAGCCCCTATACCCTTAGATCTAGCCTGAAGCTGATTAGAATTGGAGTGGTAGGCAAATATAGTCTAGACAAGCTTGAACAATTAGATAGCTAAGCACATCATCAAGTACTACTTAATGCACTCTTGTTTATCCAATCCATGAGATCTTGCGTGTGTGGTGTTCTTTGAGTGTTTGCGCCAAGATACCAATTCTATCCCAAGGATTTCCCTTTCTATTAGAAAGGACATGTCACCTACGAGCATAAAGTTAAGGAAAACCTCTAGTTACTTTTTTTTTGGGGGCAAAACTCACAATTTGTGAGTGAATTGTATTAAGCAGGTCCTCATTAAATTACAAAACAACCTCAAGCTCATGCCGAGCATTGAGGAGCATTGAGGTGCTGAGGATTACAAGATGGATGTTTAACGCTTCTCATCAAGGCTTAACGTTACATTGGCTTAACAAAGCAGGTGCACTATATTTCTAGGCTTTACTTATCATCATACATTGACAACACGGCATGGATAGCCCTAGACCAATCATCTGAGTCTTGCTTGCGTCCGAGCGTACAGATCACCACTTTGCTTTCTTGTGTAATCTCTAAGAAGCTTGCCACTTCAAGATCTCCTTCAAACACACGACGGATCCTGCCCTGCCATATATGATGAAAAAAGAAGTACTTGACAATTTGAGTGCAGATGAGAAGGGCAGGACTTCCCAACTTCTTCTCACCAAGGAATAGATCAATCTTGAAGAATCTAATATGTCAAGTCCTTTGGACTCACTTTCAGATTTTCCCCACCACGCCTTTGATCACCTGTATTCCATGAATAGGTGGGCCAGATCCTCATTGGCTATCATGCACTCCAAGCATCAATCTGACCCGGTTCGTCTCTCTTGGATCTTAACGCGCGTTGGTAGAGCACCCCACATTACCTTCCATAGAACTATCTTCATAAATTACAGCCACTTTGGCTTCGAGATGTTCTCCATGACTTGCTCCCACCGCTTTTCTGGCCATTGTCTCTTACATATTTTTTGAGGGGGCTAGACCAATTCTTCTCGTGTATATTTGCATGATATATGTCTTTAGAATGGGGTTTCCATAAAAGACTACTTCCGGGCCATCTCTAGGCGTTCCACTCAAACCTAGATTTATAGATTGGCATAACAACATTGTCCAGCTCTTTTATCACTTTGTTGACTAACAGTATCTCATAGACATTTAGTTGATATGGGGTTTCCAGAAGGTTGTTGGTTTTCCAACTCTGACTGTTACCGTATCAAAAGTGAGCTAGCCGATTCAGACCCTTATTATTCCCTTTCCTGGCAGTGTCTATCCAATAGGGGCTTTATGGTGGTCCTACAACTTTTGAGAGCCAAGGGACCAATGCAAGATGAAGTTCTTGAAGTACCTGGTTTCTTCCCCCCACTCTAAGACACCAACTGCTCTTTTTCACTTTCTTACCAGTTCCCTTGAGATGCCCCCAAGACTTAGGATAGACCATGTCAGGGCTAAGAGTTTGTCATGAAACTCTACTCCTTTCCATTTACCACCTTTCAAACCAAGTTTAGCTGCATCTAACGAACCTTTGGTCATGATAGCCCAAGCTTGGTCCTTTTTAGCCATGAGACCACAAATTCGGCGCAAAAGGCCTCAACATGGGCAACTAGGTTAAGAATCTTGAGACCTCCTTGGTCCAATGGTCAAGCGACTGACTCGCATCTGGCGTACTACCATGGTCTGGAGGTTTTTGTGTTGTTTTTCCATATAAATATTAGTATCGGTGTTAAGAACTCTTTCCAGTGGCACTTAGCCATCTTGAGAAGTGGGTTGGTTAAGGCAATATAAGGGAGCATGAATGAATGAATCGCTTTGATCCGGCTTAGGAAAGGGAGCATAGCATATTCCCACCTTCTCATTTTTGTTCTGACTTTTTTAAGGACTCAATGAAATCTTTGTTTGTGAGTTACGCCAACCCCCAAGGGGGCCCCTAGGTGCCTGAATGTATTTCCTTTTGAGACAATCTCACTTGACTAGTCAGAAGGGCCGAAGGAGTTGTTTTTTGACAGGGAGATCAACCTTGACTTCTCAATATTCCACTTTGAACCCAAGGCCATGATAAGCGTTTGAACAATCTCCAGAGATTTCCTAACTACCTGAGGGCACGCCTTCAAGAAGAGGAGTGGAACGTTTGCAAACAGTTTTTCCAGGAGTTGGTCATTGCTTGGTAAAGTCGGGCCTTGTAACTTCCCTCACGCAGCACTGGCTTTGAGCATCGTGATGAGAGGATGCAATCCTATGGCAAAGAGCAAGGGGGCTAGGGGGAATCCCTTCTTAGTAGACCTTTTAACCTCAAAGGATCACACAATTCTATCATTAAATAGTAGCTCTAACTGGCTGCCAACCCCAATGTGCAAATGAGGTGACACAGGTGAGGCCCAAAGCCTAGAGCTTCCATGAAAACTTCTATATATGACCATGTTATTCTATCATAAGCCTTACCAAGGTTCACTTGTAGCAAAATGTGCTTTTGCTTGTGGAGGCTGCATATTCGATGCCCACCATTGCTTCCAAAATGTTGTCATGAATGGATCTTCCTTTAATGAATCCATGCCGATGAGGAGAGATGATCATGTTCAGCAGGGGGGCTAGTCTGAGGGCTACTACCTTGGCAATACTTTTGTAAGCAATTGACATCATCATAATAGGGCACCAATGCTTCAACTGAGAGCAACAAACATGTTTGGGGATGGGTTTGATAAGACCTCTCTTCACACTTGTATCCACGATCCTTCGATAATGGCTTGGTTAGCCAACCACGTGACTGGTACCTTGAGATCATCCCAAAATTCTCTAAAGAATTCAGCCATCAACCCATCCCAACCGGGGGAATTTTCCTTGCCAGGAGCTTGCAATGCTAGTGAACATTCATCTTTGGAGAAATCCCCTTCCAGGCAGATGGCTTTCGATTAGGGAACCTTCTTCTCGACACTTTCAAGCAAAGTTGATCTGGCTTCATCCACTTCCTTGGACTAGATCTCTGGTTGGCCAATAATCACGCTTAGATAGTTCAAAATTAGACTAGCCATCTCACCTTGGTTCTGAACTTTCATCCCTTTCTTATCATAAAGCGAGTGGACGAAGCGCTGGCTCTTCTTGAATTTCAAAGCCCTAAAAAAATGTACTTGATTAGAGGTTTTTGGTTGTAGGAAGGTCTCCCTAGAGAGCAACATTGTTGGGATTCAGGCCATTCAGGCCAGCTGGCCGGACATCCCACTTACTACTAACCCATCTACTAACTTAACCATACATACACTTATTCTTTAATACAAGCAGAATAAGGAGCTGCAAAATAGGATAACGTTACTGTGCACTCCACCCAACAGTAGGTCTCTCTCTCTCTGCTCTCGCACTTGCACCCACACACACTTCCCGCGGCACCTTCAACTGGTATAAGAGCAAGGCTTGTGCTTGTTGTTTTCGCGTCCCCACGCGCACACTTTCAAAAGTGCAAACATGTTTTCGATTTCGGCATCGGCAAATTCAGCATTCCGAGAGCGTTTCCATCAGGTGTCTTGGGGGTTTACCCCCCTTTCAAAGCTGTTCGTGTAGTCGAAAGCTTCATCGAGCTACGCTTCAAGAGTTGTATTTTTCAACTCCACTTTTGCTACAGGTATCGGTATAGGTACAAGACACAGGTGCATGTTGTTCAGAGACTATTTTGGGATTGTATATAGCCGTTTTATGGCTCTTATGTGCTATTGAGACGGGTGTTTATGGGCTGATTAGGAGCACTTTTTGGCATCGATATTGTCTCGGGTTTTTCATGCATCCATCTCCTCACAGGTTCTTGCATACATACAGGACATTTAGGTTTCTTATAGGTTGCAATGTTTTGCATCAGCACAGATTTCAGTGGGAGTACTTGATGTGCATATGCATTGTTTTGGCACTTTTGATAGTGTTTGAGCTCTTTTCAAAGTGGTTTTACTACCCGCAAGGATTTGTTTGGCACCTGTTTGAGCACATGTACTGCACCTTGAAGTATTGTTGACAGTGGATGTACGTTGAGTTGCGGAAGCCGCCATATGTACCTTTTGTGGAGCCAATTTGGCTTATTTCTGGTAGTCCCTGCTGTTTTTGAGACTCAGTTCGGAGGCCCTTGCTGAGACTGGGCTGGTTTCTTGTCTGCATATCCTTTTGTGAGGATCGATGGCAGGAGGTTTTCTTGATCTGGGGGATTCTCGAATGTTGAGATCCTTTCGATGATACAGGTTGCTGGAGTATCCCTTTTTTTGTGGCCTCTCTATAGGACATGTATAAAGAGGGCTAGGTGCATTTGACACCGTGTTGGCAGTATGGGTCAACTTTTGGCTTTTTTATGCACAATTCGTGGTTTATGCACCTGTCTTATGCTCTGAGAGCATTACTTTTGATGCGTTACTGATCTCTTATGACAGTTTTGGATTGAGATTCTGTCTGTTTTTTTAGGAAACTCTATCGAATTTCCCAAAATTACCAGTGTTTATCGCCATATTGTATTTAACTTGCAGCCACGTCATCTAGCGATGAAAAGGATATTTGCAATATCCAAAAATTTGATGGGACAAATTTTGCTATCTAGAAAGAGCAGACTCAAGATGTTCTCATACAAAAAGGCCAGCTGGATCCTATCTTGGAGCGCCTAGAGGACGAGTATACAGATGTTCAATGGGAGAGACTTGATGCTAACGCCAAACCTACCCTCCATTTGCATTTGGCCGAATCTGTGTACTTTATTATAGTTGGAGAAAGGGCTGCTAGAGATGTATAAGATAAATTGTGTTCTAGTTATGAGAACAAAAGTGCCACTAATAAGGTTTTCTTAATGAAGAAGCTGTTTGACCTTTGTATGAAGAGGGCACTATTTCTACTCACATTAATGAGTTCAATATCATTTTCACTCAGTTGACCACTCAAGGTTTGGTCTTCAATGAGGAAATCAAATGTATCGTCTTGCTATGTAGTTTACCCTCGTCTTTGGATACGTTATGTACTGCAATTAGCAACTCAACACCTGGTAGTGGTCTTGTGTACAATGACGTCCTTGGGAGTCTGTTTACCGAGGAGATTTGCAGGAAATCTCTCGAAGGCAAGAAGGATGGTGATGCGTATGTTGCTAGTGATAGGCAGAGGGGTCGCACTTAAAGTCGTGCCAAAAGCAAGGAACGTGGGGGCTCATGCAGTAAGTCTCAGGGTTCTATGTGTAATGTCGAGTGCTATCATTGCCATAAAAAATGGCATATGAAGAAGGATTGCAGGAAATGGCAACAAAGCAAGAAGGATAAATAATCCGGTGAAAGTTCTAAGTCTAATGATTCAAACAAGGGCAAAGAAAAGTTAGAGGAGATCAATGTGCTAGAGTCTTCAAATGATCCTATTGTAGAGACTCTTCCAACGGTTGTTATGCCACCTACCTCTGATGTATTGGTCTTCATAGTAAATCTACCTATGAGGCTCTTGTTACAGAAGATGCGCAGTATGCACAGAATTGGATAGTATTTTGGTGCGAGTTTCCATGTGGCACCACATAGAGAGGTTCTCTACTTATTCTCACTCTTGTGGCAAAGTGAGACTTGCTGATGCTTATGAACTAGACATTGAGGGTGTCAAAAATATCAAATTTCGTCTAAGGAATGGCACGCACTTTACTTTATGTGATGTCAGACATGTGTCCAAGTTGACTAAAAGCTTGTTTTCTGTTGGTCGGCTTGATGATTTGGGCTACAACACCATATTTGGCAATGGTTCGTGGATAGTACGCAAAGGTAATCTTGTTGTACTTAGAGGTCAGAAGCATGGCACCTTGTATTCCATGCATGTATCAGATGTTGGTCATGATTACATATCTATAGGCGACCTGCCGTCTACTGAGTTGTGGCATTGCCGGCTAGGTCATGAGAACTCTGACTCATTTTGGCTACTTACCTGTCTTGTCTTATGTTGACTTTCCTGTTTGTGAACACTGTATCTATGGAAAACAGACTAGGTCCGTCCACTTACCATTGGGTCAAAAGCGAGTTGAACCTCTAGATTTAGTACATAGTGATGTTTGTGGTCCTATGTCAACCAAATCTCTAGGGGGAGCTAGCTATTTTGTGACATTCATAGATGACTCTACTCAAAAGGTGTGGGCATATCCTTTGAAACATAAGGATCAAATTCTTCATGTGTTTCTTGGCACTCGTTGAGAATCAGTTTGGTAAGAAACTCAAGAGGTTGCGGACTGACAACAGTGGAGAGTATGTCTCCAAGGAGTTTGACAATTTCTATGCAAAAAGGGGGATTAAAAGGTAGTTTACTGCACCATACGCACCAGCTCAGAATGGATTCGTTGAGTGCATGAATCGTACGATTCAAGAAAGAGTCACAACCATGCTTTCTATGACAAATCTCACACAAGGCTTTTGGGCGGAAGGCGTCTTGACCGCAGTGCACGTTATAAATTGTTCGCCTAGTACGCCATTGAATTATGAGATTTCAAAAGAGTTATAGTCTATACGTAAGCCCCACTATGACCATCTACGTGTTTTTGGTTGTGAATCTTATGCTCACATGCCTAAACAACTTTGACAGAAGTTAGAGCCAAAGTCACACAAATGTATTCTCATTGGATATGGTGCAGATGGAGAGATGGGATATCATCTCTGGCACCATGAATCTCATCGAGTCATCCGTAGTTCAAATGTGATCTTCAATGAGTCAAAGATGCATAAAACAACCTATCAAGGAAATAGAGGTTCGGAGAGTCACTTTTGAGGATGTTGCCTCAGAGATAGTGAAATCAACTCAACGGGCTAGTGATGTACCTTCCACTAGCAATACTTCAGAGAGAGCGGATAGCAATGGTCAAGGAGTGAGATGGTCTACCGGAGTCTCTTGTCCACCTACGCATTTTGAGCCAGGTCTTGATTACATCAGGTTGATCGATTGCGATGAGCCAAGTTGCTACCAAGAAGCCACGATGACGGATGATGTGGTGAAGTGGGAGCAGGCTATGGAATATGAGTATAACTCAATTTTGGCTAATGACACTTGGGACTTGGTAGAACTGCCAAATGATGCAAAATCTTTTCTTGCAAATGGGTTTACAAGAAGAAATTTACCTCAAGTGATCCAAATTCAAAGTACAAGGCTAGACTTGTAGCCAAAGGGTTCAAACAGCAAAACGGAGTCGATTTTGATGAAATCTTCTCGGTTATGGTCAAGATGACATCACTTAGAACCGTACTTGGTCTTGTAGCGATTGATGACATGGAACTTGTCCAAATGGATGTGAAGATAGCATTTCTTCAGGGATCTCGATGAGGATGTTTACATGCAGTAGCCTGAAGGGTTTGTTCAGGAGAACGCATCTCCTGAGGAACTAGTATGTAAGCTCAAAAAGGCACTTTAGGGCTTAGAGCAGGGTTCAAGGTAGTGGTATCATAAATATGATGCATGTATGAGGTCTCAAGAGTATAAAAGTAGCGAAGAGGATCACTACTTGTAAACAAGAAAGCTAGATAATGGCCCGATGATCATTCTAGTTCTATATGTTGATGACATGCTTATAGCTGGAAAATCGATTGCGGAGATTGCCAACTTGAAGAAAACACTTAGCAACAATTTTGCGATGAAAAATTTAGAGGATGCTACACACTTTCTTGGCATGCGAATCAAAAGAGATCACAAACGTCATATTCTTGAGTTATCTCAGGAAACATACATTGAGAAAATTTTGTAGCGTTTCAATATGCAGGGAGGGAAAGCATTGAGTACCCCAATGCAGACATTCTTGAAACTCAGCAAGGAAGATGCACCCAAATATGATGTTGAGCGAGTAGAAATGGCTAAGGTACCATATTCTTTGGCAGTGGGAAGTCTCATGTATGCTATGGTGGCCACAAGACCAGACATTGCTTTTGCAGTGGGAGTAATGAGCCGATATATGGAAAATCTTGGCAGCAAGCATTGGGAAGCAGTGAAGCACATTCTTGGGTATCTCAAAGGTACGGTCGACAGGTGTTTATGCTTCGGGAACAGTGATGCATCGATCGTGGGTTATGCGGATGCAGACTATGTGGGTTGTGTCGACAATAGGAGATCGACATCTGGCTATGTCTTCATATTTGCTGGAGCAGCAGTATCTTGGAGGTCATCTCTTCAAGATTGTACATCGTCTTCCACTACAGAAGCAGAGTACGTTGCATTGTTGGATGCAAGTAAAGAGGCTGTATGGTTATCTCGCTTGGTCAGAAATCTTGGCATTGATGAGACTCCAGTGATATGTTGTGATAGTCAGAGTGCTCTTGCATTGGCAAGGAATCCCGTGTTTCACTCCAAATCGAAACACATTGAAGTCAGGTATCATCTCGTGAGAGATTTCTTGGCCAAAAAGCTCATTGATTTGGTCAAGGTACACGTTGAAGACAACCCAACAGATGCTTTGACAAAAGACTTAGCTTTGGAGAGATTTACACATTGCAATGAGTTGATGGGTATAGGTTGAAGCCACTAGATTGCTTCACGGTTGTACATACCAGGTCACTTGGGCTGCGTTGGCCTTCAAGTGAGAGTTTGTTGGGATTTAGGCCAACTGGACGGACATCCCACTTACTACTAACCCATCTACTAACTTAACCATACATACACTTATTCTTTAATACAAACTAAATAAGGAGCTTCAACAGGATAATGTTGCTGTGCGCCCCACCCAACAACAGCTCTCTCTCTCTCTACACTCTTGCACTTGCACTTGCACACGCTTCCCGTGGCACCTTCAAAACTCGCCTTCTTGATTTCCTTAAGCTATTCAATCACCAAGTTAGATTTAGCTTTGATCCACCACTTGTGCTCATTCTCGGTAGCAAGCCTATCAGTTTTTCTTGAGGTTAGCAGAGCCACCTCCGTTATGAGATGCTTGAGGTGCACCTCACTGGTTTTTTGAATTTGAGGGCCTGAGATTTTGATTGCTTTTTGAATGCTTTGAGCGAATAGATCCCAAGTCTTAGATTTATTGAGATCCACATCTTTCTTGAGCTTACTCAATGATTTCTTGGTGAGACTTCTAAAAAGGCGGTCTTTGAACAGGTGTGACCTTGTTATAAGAATCTTTTTCATCCCTTTTGGGGTCCGTCGCTCCCCTTTTTATTTCTTGAGTTGTATGTGTAGAGGCATGTGATTCAATAGACTTTTTGTTTGAAAGCACCTTCATCTCTAGCATTGTCGGGATCTAGTCAGCTTGGTGAGAACAATAACATCTGTCAAGCTTGGAGGTGGTGTGGGCATACTGGAGGCTTGTGTAGATAAACCCAAGAATGTTGTTCCATGACACCTCCCACAAATCAACCATAGCCCATTCTCACACAAGCTCAACCATTTAGACAGTTCCAGCCAGCATATTGGTGGATCATGTTCTGTCCTTACTCTTCTCTACCATATTGAAATCTCCAACCATCATCCACTCCCCTTCTATTGGAGTATCCCTAAGATGCATCCACAATTTAGCTCTATCCTTTGCATTGCAGGGGTCATACACATTAACACTAGTTTGGTACCAAAATAGAACACTTAAGTGTTTTTTTTATACAAATTTAGATTAGTTGCGGCTTGCATCAGACACTATATTTAAGAAAATCCTTTTGATATGCTTAAATATGTTAGCTAGAGGTTTTTTTTATAAATATAACCTTGCATTTTAGAAGCTATCATGATCAAGAAATATACGCATCAAGTGGACCTCCCATAAGATTTCAATTGATGCTTTGAAGAGATTGATTTTATAAGCTCAAGAAAAATGAAGAGACCTTGTAGAAAATTGTACACAACTTTTTCACAATTGTATTATAGATAATTCCAAGTTTCACGTGCAAAAAAATTTACTTGAGAGTATATAAAATAATGGGAAGTTCTACGTGTTTGATATGTCCATTTCAAGTATATCGTTGTATACAAAGAAATATATATTTTTGATGTATTTGTCAGTATTATAAAGTGATACATTGCTTACCCTCTCGATTGAGGAGTCAAGGTGGCAAGTAGAAGTGCTTTGGTAAGCAACAATTATTCGATCATTTCAAATATTCAAAAATGTGCATGCAAAAACTTTGATATTTTAATTCTTGAGACATAAGCATTCAAAATCTCAAATAACTTCAAAATTTTGACATAGATCAACTAAATGCATCAAAGTACAATTGGGACATTTAAATCCTTGGTTTCAATGTTATCATGGAGGACTTAAGATTTTCAAGAGTTTTTGCACAATAAAAAATTTCAAGATAGGGTTCAAGAAACGAGATTTAACTGAGTTAGGGAGCCCAAAAAGTATGTAGCTCCTTGGCTGCAACATATAAATTCATTTGCAGTTGTTAAATTGCACTAGAATGGCCTCAATTCCATGTGAGGACCTTTGAAAGGCCAAAATTATGCTCTTAGTGCTCAAGAATGAAATTATGTCTATACCTTACAAGTGACTTGGAAACTATTCGTTGAAAGTCACTCCATTGTTTTATAACTCTAAGTACTAATGGTTGGCTTTTACAAACATAAGAAAGGTCATCTACAAAAGGATATAAGAATTTTTTGATTTTTTTGGTAAAATAGTGTGAAAGTTTACAAAAACTTACGACTTATAACTTATCACAATTCTCTCCGTATGGATTGTATTTTGACATGGAGAAACATCCAATGTTTTCTTTCCCTCACAACCTATGATAGAAGCAAGGTGTAAAAAACTTCTTTCTACCTTTACAAGCAGTCCTAATTCCATTCCATTATAGAGCTACAATAATTAATACCTTCTTCATCCTGTATATAAGCTTCACTTTACCTTTTCTACAACTGTTCCTAAAAAAATGGAATTGAGTTTCTATGGAGAAATAAATTAACTTCTAGAAGATCGTGGCAATGGGGTTAGTGGGCCAGTATCACAAAACCAAAAGGTCAAGGAGGGTTGGGCATCCTTGACCCTATCACTCAACGACCTGACTTTATGTGCAAAAATTTTCTGCACCCTTGCCATTGCAAATGAGAGTTGGGTTATCATGGCTAGGGAAATGATAATGGAAGCCCACATGAGGTCTAAAGGTGGTTTATGGTCAAACCTCAACATCGAAAACAGGCTTCTTCCCCCCTTTGATGTGAAGGCTCAAGTAGGTGGATTTACTAGGAAGTTTATTGAAAAATGTAGTAAAGCCATTGAGACACTCTAGTGGAAGGAAGAGATTAGGTATTGGAGAGACATGGCAAGAAACTAGTCTCCTTGGGGGCCCATCATGGAAGTCTTAGGCTTTAATGATCATTGGATTAAAAGAGCCAGGAATCTTAACAATAAGGGCTTTGACACCCTAGATTCTCTTTGGAATTATCAAAGAGGTGATTGGCAACCCTTAGAGCACCTGAAACTACGCGACGTTCTCTTGCTCCAAGAGGAGATGCTCATCAAAAGGCTCCTGGAAAAAATCTCTAACCTAATCTTGCCCCTCTGCTCCATGCTGCTTGATTGACAATATTGGAAGTGGTCTGGTGAAAGGCTATTCTTCTCGCCCAAGACAAAAGCCATCTATGAAGAGCTCTGCTATTTCAAGGAGTGGATTGAGCACCTCAATAGGATCTGGTCCAAAAAGTGGTCTACAGGAAAATGCAGTCAAGTAGTTGTTAACATCTAGAAGGCCAAATGTGAAGAGAGAGACAACATATTCCTTTGGAAATACGTTTTGGTCTCATCCCAATTGGAGATAAATCCAAAGCTAGAGGTCTTGCCAAAGGTGCTTGTGTCAGATGCAATCACCTGGTTGAGTCCCTCACACACCTGTTTTGGGGATGTCTTCATGGGCTCAACCTACAAGAGGGTCTTCACTCATTTGGTAACCCCATTCTCTAGATGCGACCTTGCTATGGGCTCCAGATGCATTGACAATCTTAACCTTCTAGCTGACATATGGATAGTAAGTGCTAATGTATTAAGAGCTACGTGGCAGTCTAGGACTGCGTCACTTTTTCAAAAGAAGGAAGAGCCTCTTGATTCAAATGTTATTCTGGATACATGTTTGTGGAAACTCCAATGTAATAGGAACCAAAAATGAAATCTACGTAAGTAAGGTTAGTCAGGGGAGTCCGCTCTCCCTGGATGTATCCTTTTTCAGGATAACCCTATGCAAAGGATATACCAGGGCTGATCTGTGTGTCATTTTGTGATTAATGCAAGCTCAACTAAGCTCTTTTTTTCAATAACCGAGAAGTTTTCATGATATGTAATGGAATAATCTTCCACATATCAAAATTCGCACATTTCAAAATGGATTTTCATTTTACATTCAACTTTAGGAGGATTGAATTTCAGAAATTCCAATCCCTTGCACTTATATGGTCCGGTAAGTTTCCCATGGTCAATCCCCTAGGATTTATATGTAGGGACTCCATGGATCAAAGATCAAATCGTTGTTTATATGGCTTGTCCATGAGTCATTTTTACATGTGCGTCATCTACTTTTGCAATGCAAAAGTAATTATTTAGCACAAAGGTGGATTGTTAGTCGATAAACATCAAGCACTAGGAATACATAGATGAGGTTGTTGAGTTTTTTTTGAACAAATAGGTCCCATTATTTGTCACATCTCCGCTATTCCACATTAATAATACAACACGAGTCTCATGCATATTGAGATTACATATGTTAAGACTATGCTCTTAGGTATTTCACAAACCAATCCTCCACTTGGCACATTAAGAGCGAATTGGAGAACAAGAGGGACATGCCTCAAGGCTACAAACATGGTTGTCATCTAGAGGGTCAAAATCCAATTCCAACATTTTGCAAAAACCTATAGTGACTGGCATGGACCCCTACTAAATAGAAATATGAGCCTATAGGAGTGCTCCATAAGTCTATGCTATGGTCCCCTTCAGTATTGGTCAACTTTGGTGCACCGAGCCAATCATTAGGGTCTCTTTTTCGTCCTTCCTCTAGGGAGGCCCTGGTGACCTAGGGATTTTTTGGCTATTCATTTGTTGATAGCATAATGAAACAAGCTCATTAGTAGGTTAGGAACTCACCCCTCAGGCCTGCTATGAATTTGTGTACTATGGAATTTGCTAGAAGCTTGAGAATGCACGAAGAAGTAGGCCTCCAAAAGCTCTCTCAAAAAAGTGACTATGAGAACTCTCAATGGCCTACATAAAAAAAGTAAGGCAAGGTTTGAAAAAGAAACACACACATGCCCATGCACTCACGCATGCGCGCGCGCGCACACACACACACACACACAAACACAATGTTAAAGTTATGGCATCTCAAGTGAACTGCCCAATGTGATCCCGTTATTTATTTTGGCTTTTAGGTTTTTAATTTACTTATTTGTCAAAGTCCGGGGGGGGGGGGGGGGGGGGGTGGGGGGTAGGGAAACTTACTTAGATGGGTATATATGCGATCCATTGGCCCCATTGTACATTGCATCAAGTATTTATTGCCAAGGTTGATTGGTTCAAGACTCTCTCTCTCTCTCTCTCTCTCTCTCTCTCTCTCTCTCTCTCTCTCTCTCTCTCTTGCGCGCACTCTCCTTGGTCTCTACGCTTTTGCATCATTGATTTTGACATGGTATCAGAGCCTTGTCAAAAGAGCTCGTGTTGTGAAGAGGTCTCATACCCTCCCTATCTGTCGGCAATGCCTTTCCCACCACTCTTTGTTGTTAGCATTTTGAATTGCCAATGAGGTTGTGGGTGTTTATTTCTCGGTGCCGCTACCTTGCTTGGGGTGTTTCTATTGCAGACAAGAGTGTCTTAAAATGCTACTGCAGTTGTCCCAACGGCAACTGCAAAGGCCAAGCACGCCTTTTGTTGGTTTTGGTTGTTGATATCGTTGGTTCTCGAGCAAAGGGGGGCCATGTTAAAGTTAAAAGATCTGGAAATTTTTCCTCGCACTCAAAAAAGGGTGGCTGCACAATCCCCGAGTTGCTCCGCAAGCTCTCCAAAACACCTTCGAGGCCTTTTGCAAGCTGTCTTCCCAAGGCTACTCAATAATCCCTCCTACCAATCCAAGGGGAACATTTCCCTCTCATTGTCCCTAACCACCCTACTCTTCCATAGCTACAACATTTTAAAACATTTGAATCCTGGATTCGTCATTATAAAGAATGCAGAGAGGGGGTTTGTCACTTATGGGCTTGCCAGAGATAGCATATTAAAATGCTGGAGGGTTTGCCCACCTTATAGAGTGTAGCATTTCAATGAACAAAACCAACAAAAGTCTATGGAGAGCAGATCGATCACCATCTAGCTAGCGGCCTATGCACGGGCAAAGTTCTCAAGTAAATGGACAAATTGTTTGGCTCAAGATCCTGAAGCCAAAAGTAAATGCACGAGTTCACTAGAGGACAAAGGCAAAGGCAAGATTGACAAGGATGGTAGTACCTCAGCAGTACCATTTCTCAGTTAGTTGCCTCAGTACCCACAAGGTCCAACAACCGTTGTTATAAATGTGACATGACACATTTATTTGCTTGGGAGTTTGAAACCAGTGACAAAAATAGGAATCACAAAGAGACAAAGGCAAAGGCAAGTTGGACAGAGATAACGGTGATAAATACTTGACAAAGGAGATCAGCATGGCACATCTGGTGGCAACCACAGTGCCCACAATGCTACATTTCTAGTCATGAGGCAATTTTCGCCACGAGCTTTAGCCAAACAAAGTCCTATGAGAGTGGCAAAGAGGGGCAAGTAGTGCTCCCTTTAATTAATTTGGACCCTTGTGTTGGAGTTCAAGTTATCGGTGTTTGAACTCGTGGTCAAAGTTCAAGGCACATGCATTTGGCAAGGAACTATCAAATGTATCTAAAACACTATGGATGAGTGCACCAATCCATTGTTGTTGGCTAGAATTATGGACATAATGTGTTCCAAAGTTCATTATCTTGGAATATTTTGGACATGATGTGTTCATAGTTCATGAATGGGGATTCTTGGACATAGTGTGGGTTTCTTAAAGGCAACCGATGTTTAAGGTAGATGCATTTGGCAAAGAACCAATTAGACATATCTAAAACATTATGGATGAGTGCACCAATCCATTGTTTTGCTGGTTGAATTATGGACAAGATGTGTTTCAAAGTTTATTGTTTCGAACGTCTGAACGTGATGTGTTCACAGTTCACGAATGGGGATTCTTGGACGTAGTATGGTCTAGAGTTTCACTTTTTAAAGGCAACCAATGCTCATCATGACATTCTTCTAAGGTAAAAAGTTGAGGGTGGCATAACCGAGGTGTATCCAGTATCCTGGTTGGTGCTAGGGTGTCCGTGGTAGCTTCTTCATCAACTTGGTCTCACTGTTTATGTCCACTATGAGGTACAGAGAGGGTGTTAAACTTACGGCATCTCAAGTGAACTGCCCTATGTGATCCCACTATTTATTTTGTCTTTTAGGTATTTATTTTACTTATTTATCAAAGTCTGGGTAGGGAAATTTTCTAAGGTGACTATATAAGTACAACTAGCTCCCATTGTATAAGTATCAATTCATTTCCAAGGTTGGTTGGTTCAGTAATATCTCTCTCTCTTTCTCTCTCTTATGTATTCTCCCCGCTTGTGTACACTTCCACATCGTCGACTTTGACATGCTAAGGTTATGGCATCTCAAGTGAAGTGCTCAATGTGATTCCATTATTTATTTTGGCTTTTAGGTATTTATTTTACTTCATTTGTCAAATTTTATGTAGGGCGATTTACTTATATGGGTATATATGCAACCCATTGCCCCCATTGTACATTGCATCAGTTACTCATTGCCAAGGTTGATTGGTTCAGATCTCTCTCTCTCTCTCTCTCTCTCTCTCTCTCTCTCTCTCTCTCTCTCTCTCTCGTGCTTACTCTCCTTGGCCTCTACGCTTTGTCATCCTCGACTTTGACACATACTTGTACATGTGGTTGTTAGTCATTGACTCTACCCGGTACTTGTCTCATCTTACCAAGAAATCTTCCAAAGCCTTTTTTTGACATGCCCATCAAGGGCAGTGATGTCCTTTTGATGAAAACCAAAACAGATAATGACCTATAAATAGTAAACAGAAGAAGAAAAGGTAGAACTTATATTAAATGGAACATTTTTGGGAACCTTTGAGGATGTTACTGCCTCGTTGTGTCCTACTTTTTAAGATCATTCTCTGTCAATTACTTTTTTTTAATACCAAAGTTCTAAAATTTGAGCTAAGTAAAATTGTAGTTAATCTAATTATTTTTACGTTTTAACATAGATAATTATTGACATGCTCTTTGGCACGTGTAATACTATTCAAAGCTAACAAAATCTAATTGTCTTGTTTATATGCATGCAAGTGAGAATCTTATCATTGCTTAAAGGTGTTTTGGTTTGTTATAGTTTGACTTTGAAGATTAAGCATTAGTTTATCTATAAACTTACTTTAAACTTACTTCATGTTTCAATGTATAGGATAACTAAAATGAATATTCATTATGATTATGCTTCAAATATACAAATGTTTTAGTGCAAATATTTTCCATCTATCTTTTGAACACACCACAGTGTTCTTTTGTGTCTAAATAATCTATTTAGAACAATGGAATAAACACACACCCCCTCGCGTGTGCGCGCGCGCGCACACACACACACACACACACACATGTAGTGCTTGTAATAAAACCTTGTAAAACCTATATATGGAGAGTAAAGAATAATTTGACTAAATATGAAGGCTTTTACACTAAACTCCACCAAATTGTATAAATTCTCAACTTCAAATGCAAGAACTTGGAGGTAAATTTTAGACTTTGTAGGTGGGATTATACTAAACCTAGGTTTTTTAGCACTAGCTTAGAGAGGCCCATTACCTGTTATAAAAGTTGAGTAGTACCACTTGTTTGAGCTCAAGAATATTGGTGAACGAGGAAGAACTCAAGTTACTTGATGTGAAAAGACACAATCAAGGTGTATCTGATGAGAAATACCTTATGTTGTATGGCCTTATATAGACCTTGCTTCCTTGCAAAATACCAAAAATAGCACAACATAGCTCATGAACGACAAACTTGCATACAAGCTAATTGTACTTGTACATAATTCCAGTTATACGCAAGAGGAGAGAGACAAAAAAACGATAGAGTGAGGGAGTGCGTATAGATGCACCTCCTAGAGCCACGTACTACACTGGCATAGCGAGAGAGAAGAGAGGAGAGGGGAGAAGAAAGACACAAGCAATGGGTGCAATCTCCCCCCGTGCAAGAGTGAGCATTTCTCTCTTACACATATTTATTTTTAGATTCTTCAATGCTCAAAAAGGAATACAGATTGGCCGGCCGGGCATAAATGGCCATATGAGCACTTGAGTAATAAATGTACATATCCCTTATCCATAACATACTCCGGGGTTGGAAAAGCAAATGTCCTCAACTGCAAGGTACATAAGTGGTGGGGTCGAGTGCAAGGTACAAGATACTGGGTACATGCTTGCATAGTACAATGAGTAACTGAAAACCAAAGACTAGCAATGATTAGTAGGAAGCATTAAGATGGCCGGAATTATCCAATTTATCATGTGCCATTGATTTTGGGGACCGATAATTCCCCATGTGCATTAAAGTCTTGGTCCTGTTAGGTGAGCATTGTAGACTATTGTAGTAAGGCCATGCTTTATGGGGCCTCTCTAGACTATTTGGCATTGGAGGTCCTTTAAACGGGACCTATGGTGCCAATCATGCATTTTACATTGGGTTCACATCTAGTTTATACCACTAAAATGCAGTGCACATATCTTGTCGAATTCGCTTGTAGTTCACATGCAAGTACATAATCAGACAAATGCAGTTGTACTCGCGAGTGCTTGTGTGCCAATGTGTTAATGTCAGCTATCACATAATGTTGATGATGGTAATTGATGTGCTATTTATGAGCACCAATGCATGCTGATCTCGACATATCAACCCCTAGAATTGGGAACAATATAGGTTTGATAAATTTTGATACTATGTTTTCACTAAGATCTCATTTGCCCAAATTCACACCCAATTTACATCAAGTTGACATTGTGATCAAAGGGTGTAATCTTCACCGACACATGACTCCGATTTTCAACCATAGATCTCCTCCAAAGATGCTGTTGTCACACCCTCACCCTCACCTAGTTCATTGCACTCATCCCATAATCGACATTGTACATATATGCCCTCTCAATGACCCCAAGCCATTAGGAGATGAATGAGGTGTCCCTTCTTGTGGGTGACACAAGACATAGAAGTGGGTCCCAATTCCCAAAAGTTATTTCCAAGCTAAAAACGTGAATTCAAAGCATAGACTTATCTCAAGATTGGTAAAACAAACATTACTCAATGCAAAGAACGGTTGGAAGATAGTAGGAATGAGAAAAATAAAGCGTGGTGACGGGGAAGGCTACCAACTACCCTTATAGTCCCTAGAGAGAGAGAGAGAGAGAGAGAGAGAGAGTTTTCAAAGCCGTAATTTGGATGTATAAATAACTCCCTCATTAGTATTTCTTACCATGTTTTATTCTCAATGTCATCTCCATAAGGGTAGATATGTGGGTGGCCTTACTCATGCTCTTAGCTACATCACAACCAGCTGCCTCAATTGATCCCTCCCCATCTGACCAGATGATAGTGGGGATTCTAAGAGACCATGGCTACTCATTGCTAGCTACAGCCATTGAGCTGGCCAACCCACAGCTACTCTCCCAACCCCGCCAACCCAGTGGTTACACTCTCTTTGCTCCAACTGACATGGCTATGGTCTCTGTCAACCTCAAAGCCGAACTCTTCATCCCCCTTCTGCGCTACCACATCGCCGCAGGCCGCTTGACACAAGCCGACCTCCTCTCCATGCCGGTCGGCACACGCATAAGCACGCTCTTGTTTGGCAACTCCCTTCTCATCACTAGCAACAACAGCACCATACACCCCCTCACCATTGACGATGTGCCCATCAATCTGCCTGATTTCTTCATGGACAAGATGATAGTCATTCATGGCATCAACCACATTTTCGATCCGCAAGCTTTTGGTATTGGCATGCCTGTGCCATTGCCCCCTTTACCCGGCCTTCCGGCGTCTCCATCTCCTCCTTTCCTCCCTGTTCTACCTCCTTTTCCTCTGTTCCCACCTATGCGTGGTATCTTCCCGCCTTCTCCACCTCCCCCCTGTCCCCTTTCTGAATGAAAGAATCGCATCTTTCCATTTCACCAGACTTCATCGAGAGCAGATGGTTGGTCTCGAAAGTTTGTATACTCTTATGTGCCTGTAAAATACATTCAAAATGGCAAAATCAAAAAATCCCTCTCTCTCTACTCTGCTTTTCTCTTAGTGGAAAGTACACACATGAACAACCGTAGTGTAACTTGATGGAATCACATGATGGTGCACTGAAGTCCACAATAAGAGCAGCAAAATTGTAGAGTTTAGCTCAAGATCATGTCACACAAGAGTGGTGAATGATGTCTTCAGTCTTATAGGATTGAAGGTAAACCACGATTCTGCCCACCACCCTTGTACAATGAGCTCTCATTATGCAAACGATCAGATCAAACTCAAACCCTCTATTTCTTGTCAACCACACAAATGACAGTTTGTGAACTCCTTGTAAGATCCATTTGCATATAAACCGGGTGGCTGTTTTGGGTTACGAAGCCCATCTTGTCAAAATTTTCACAGAACTCGCATGCAAGAAAACGTTCAGGCACCCTCAAGAAGTCTATTTTCTGTAGATCATCAAGCCCTTCTCTACTTCGCGAAACCATGTCATACTGGTCGCAAAGCCTAGCCGTGTTTGAAAAGAGGCAGGGTTCTGGTCCCCTTCAGGATGCAAAACGACACAACTGTCACCAATGGTGGGCCAAAAAATGTCTCTCAAAGTAACTCAGCAATCCGCTCCCCATTTCCGTCTCCGAGATCTCCTTGGCCCTGAATCAATCCTCATGAGACTCTGCTTCTGTTTGCTCCTTCCACAGTACCGACCATTTGACCTTTGACGTGGTCACGGTTCTCTTTGCATTCTCACAAGCAGGGCAAGCTCTCACAACCCTCTTAACTGTAGAATTCCTCATCAACCTCGAGCTGTCCAGTGTTGTAGCTAGGGGCCTTCTCTACCAAACAGCCACTTTCCTTCAACTGAAAATGAAGTTTTTTCAGCTCCGACCCATCGTCTTGTTGAAGGAGAAAGCTTGCTGAGTGCTCTCTGATGGTCAACCGCCTGGCTATGATTACTCTGCAAAATCTGATTATCACTTCCTGCTGCTTGCATTGGCAGAAAGAGTCCAAAAGGTAAGAAGGAAGAGCATCTGCTGGAACCAGACCCCTTTCCAACATCTCTTCGAAGAGCTTAAGTGACTCTGCAGCCGTATCCTTGCATTTGCTTAAGCCATGGACTAGTTTATTGTAGCATGCATAGGTAGGTGCAAACCCTATCGACTTCATCTTTGACAAAGCTGCCTTTGCCACGCCTAGCGTCCCTTTCTTGCAGGCACTCTGTATCTGCATTGTGTAATCAACGAGATTTGGCACTTGTTTGCGAAAGTATTTCTCCACTTGAGCAATTTCTCCTTCCAGCAAATAAGCCAAACAGCGCTTGAAGCTTTTGGAATGAGGAAAACATCCAGAGCGCATCATTGCATTGAGAAGCACCTTGGCCTCCACAAACCGGTTCGAGTTGCTCATGCACTTCATAAACGACACAAGCGGCAACCCTGTTACATGATGCTTTTTCTGCGCTATGTGATTACAAAGACAAACTACCTCGTCCACCACTCCTGCATCACTCAAAACTGTCAAAAGACGCTCACAAGCTGAAGAGCTACTTTCTACTCCTTTCACATTCATCTCTTTGAAGAGCTGCAAGGCCTCACATCCCCTTGATTGCTCACACAAGCCCACGATAACCAGGTCATAGTGCACAGTCATGGCCGTGCAACCTCTCTCGACCATTGTAGAAAGGAGCGAGCTAGCTGCATAGACATCTCCTACTTTGCAATAGGCACTCATCATCAACGCATACGATGATTCATTAGGGGCACTTAACCTAACAAAAGCCTCATTCAAGTACTTTGCAGCCTCAACAACATCACTCTTCTCACAGTAATACTGAAGAATTGCATTACAGACCTCAAGATCAGTATTCCCATACCTTGAGTAGACATTTTCTGCCAGAGAAACAAGCTTTTCAATGTTTCCCAATCTTCTCAATAGAGAGCAATAAAGCTTATAACTGACACCATCTACCAAACCTCCTGCTTGCATTCTCATAAAAAGATTCTCTGCGTCCTTAGCATTACCCGTTTGGGAATAGTGCTGGAGCAAGATGTTGTAAGAGACATGGTTTGGTTCACAGCCCGCTTTTTGCATGTGGGACACTAGACCCTCTGCTTCAGAAGACATTTGAAGATGACAATAGGATTGGATTATCGTGTTATAGGTATAAGTGTCGGGTTCACATCCCTGTTTCTGCATCATTTCGTAGTAAGAAAGCGCTTTCCTAGGGTCGCCCGACTCACAAAAACCCAGAATAATTGCATTGTAGACATGAGCATTTGGGAGGCAACCAGAGGACATCATACGGTCAAACAACTTCTGCGCGTCTGCCAGCATCTTATTCTTGCACAGCCCTTGTATGATAGTGAAATATGTGTGTAGATCAAACTCTACCTTGCTGTCCTCCATCCTGTGAACCAACTGGTTCGCCTTTAACACTTTCCCAGCATTAAACAAGACCCACAAGAGGGTTGTATACATACGGGCATCGACTTTGACACCCAAAAGTTCTGCCTTTGCCAAGGTCCTCCAGCAATGCTCAAGTAGGCGGGCCTTCCCGTAGCTCTTAATGATTATTGAAAACGTTGAGCTTGTTAGAGCGGCACAATCCTCCGCTTGCATTTTGTCCACTAACTCCTCAATGGCAGTGAAATTCTTAGCCTGGCCCAGCTTCAACATAAGTGCATTATACACGAAGCCATCATGTTTGTAACCTTCCTGCTGTGCCACCCATTTGAAAAACGATTGCGCTGTCTCCACGCTTGCCACTCGGTTCAGAACTCTCGCGACAAGAGCAGGCGAGAGAATCTTAACAAAAGGTCCAAGTCGATGTCGCATATCGCAGTCACACACTCCGTCATCAAGGATAGTGCAGATCAATTTACTCTGAGCCTCCACAAGAGAGTCATCAGCTCCTGCAGAAAAATCACTTCCATGGCTTGCACCGCCGCCACCGTTGTTACCAATAGCAGCTGGAAAAAAGGATTTGAAATCAATCTCTTCCATGTTTTCACTGGTAACAGAGGTGCCTTCAACATCATGAGACACAACTGCGGTGCAGAGCAATCTATCTCTTGTTTTTCTGCAGAACAACATGAGGGAAACACTTTGAGCTGAGAGAGAGAGAGAGAGAGAGAGAGAGAGAGAGAGAGAGAGCACCTCTTTGACATAGAAGTCGCAGCTGAGGTTCGCAGCTTTTGCGTTGATTCATTTGGACGTATCTCTGAGTATAGCCATCGCCGAAAATGGAAGCTCTGAGCTTTCCAGGACCATCTCCTCATTGTCGGGCCTCCATTCCAGGCCCCCCTCCCTCACACCCGTTTGCAACAGTTTTCTCTGCATAATTTGTTCATCGGTTTGCTTTGGCAATGTCATGTAGGCCTAAAGCTTAAAGCAAAGCAAAATTTGGCATTGCTTGATCGTCTCTTTTTGGCCTACAGAAGGCCCTGAGGAAGATTAGGCAGTCGCAAGACCAAAAGTGGGTCAAGAAACCATACATTGGACGTGGTCATCCTTTCCAACATGTAGCCATTTCAAGCAAGTCCTTTTTGGGGGTTTTGGGGGGGGGGGGGCAAGTGTTTGGCTTCCACACACAATTTAAAGGGTTTGGTATGACTTTGGAAGGAAAGGCATTGGAAAGGTTCCAACCTTTGAATCCCATCTATTTTAGTGACATAGATGCACTTTTGAGAGTTTCTGGAAGATTTCTCAAAGAGAGATATAACACCCAACATTGTCTCTATGATCAACAACATCCATGAGAAATTATAGGGGATGCATCTCCACGAGTGAGACAATACTTTGAAAGATGTCCCTAGGCTGAATTGCCAACACAAGAGAGATTCGATTATTAAGGGCTTGACAAACAAAGACTATAAATAAAACATCTATCTAAAGAAATACAAAACCTTGGAAGAATGCAAACAAGGGTGTTGGGGTATAAACCCCAATGTGGTCGCCCAAGTAAGTGGGCGGGCCACCAGGTATGTACACATATTCTTTTGTAAAAACCTAATAAGAACTCACTATGCTCTACACATTACAGTAGAGCGAGTTCACCATATCGTCGTGCTCTTCTTCTCGCACTCTCTCTCGCGTCGCACTTCCGCTCGTACTCCTTTAACTAGTATCAGAGCTCAGATCGAGGCTCGGGGCAGCACTGCAGGAGGCTAGAGTCACCAGCTCAGATTGGAGTGAAATTCGACAGGCGAAGACATCTCGGCCATCTCGGCCACCGTTCGGCTTCGACAAAGGTCTGCGCAGGCCATTTTCGACTACGTGGTCTCAGTGGGTGCAGATCCGACTCTGCAAATTTGGGGTTTTCGGCTTACGACTGCAGGTGCTGAGGATATCGACACTCCCAGAGTGTTGATTTGTGGCTGTCTACACATCGAAGGATGGCTCACAGTTCTTGGAGGCGTGTCACATACGACACGGACGCATCTACACACAGACTGTAGGCGACATCCACTAGTTCATCAGGTTGATATTGGTTCAGAGGTCAGTTTACAGGGGAAACTCTGCCGAATTTTTCCCAGAAAAGTAAACTACTGTGAAGCATAGCTATGGCTGGATCACAGGACACTGCTCTTTACAATATCAAGAAGCTGGATGGAACCAATTTCCCATTGTGGAAGTAGCAGATTTGGCACGTGTTGGTACAAAAGAAGCAGATAAAACCTATAAAGCTCAAGGGGATAAAACCAGAAGATATGGATGAAGATGAATGGAGCGAAATGGATGAATTGGCACTTTCTACCATTATGCTGACTTTGGCAGAAAGCGTTTACTTCAATGTAGCAGACGAGATGTCGGCTTATCAAGCATGGTTAAAGCTGAGTGATCTTTATGAGAAGCAGAGTGCAGCTTCACAGGTATACTGGCTTAAGAAGCTTGTTGACTTGAAGATGAAAAAAGGGACACCTATGTCCAATCATCTGAATGAAATCAACACAATCTACAGTCAGTTGTCAGCTCAAGGTGTCAAGTTTGATGAACTTGTTAGAGCTATGTTCCTGTTGATCACATTGCCGGAAAGTTGGGACACTTTTCGCACAGCTTTGAGTAATTCTGCACCTCCAGATGGTTTGAACATAGCAGGTGTAGAAGGAAGTCTGCTTACTGAAGAAACCAATAGAAAGACAATGGACAAAGGCAAAGGAACAGCCTTAGTTGTCAGGGGAAGGACCAAAGAAAAGTACAAAGGTGGAAAGAGGAATCAGTCTCGTAGCAAGTCCCGCAGTGCTAAAGGCAAGAGTGATATAGAATGCTACCATTGTGGCAAGAAGGGTCACATGAAAAGAGACTGCAGAGAATGGAAAGCAGAAAAAGGCAAAGAGAAAGCTGAAGACCATGGTGAGAAGAACAAGTCCTCAGTGAAGATTCAAGAAATAAATGTGACAAACACTGTTGCAGAGGATGACAGTCTAGTGTCAGGAGACATCTACTTCTTGAAGAATACAATGGACTTAGCTCTTCTTACAGCATCTGATGGAAATGCACTGAGTGACTGGATTATAGACTCAGGGGCATCACTTTATGTGTCTCCAAACAAGGAGTGGTTTACTTCTTATGTGACCACTAAAGATCATGTTCGGCTAGGCAATGGGCAGACATGTGAGATCTTAGGTGTTGGAGATGTTCAATTGAAGTTTCAGAATGGCTCTTCTTTCACGCTGAAGAATGTGAGACATGTTCCCGCAATTACAAAGAGCTTGATCAGCATAGGTTTACTTGATGATGCTGGCTACGTCACCATTTTTGGACAGAACATGTGGAAGATATCCAAGGGTTCTATGACAGTAGCACATGGAGTAAAGTCTGGAGGAATTTACATGATTTATGTATCAAATGTCTCTAAAAATGTAATCAATGTAACCGAGCAGCCGAACGTTTCTTTGTGGCATAGCCGGTTAGGACATATGTCCAAGAAGGGAATGGAAATCTTGTCTCGTTCTGGTTATTTGCCTGGCTTTTCATTTAATGATTTTGAATTCTGTGAACATTGTCTGTATGGTAAGCAAACACAGCAGCCACATAAGCATAGAAGCAGTAGAAGAGATACACAATTGGCACTTGTTCATAGTGATTTGTGTGGAGCTATGCCTAACCTATCTCTAGGGGGAGCTTCTTACTTTATGACATTTATAGATGATTACTCGAGGAAAGTATGGGTTTACTTTCTCAAGCACAAGGATGAAGTGTTTAGTGTTTTCAAAACGTTTGTGACACTTGTGGAGAATCAGAGTGGCAAGAAGCTTAAATGCTTACGCACTGACAATGGTGGAGAGTATGTTTCAAAGGCCTTTCAGGACTTTTGTGAGTCAAAAGGTATAAAATGTGAACTTACTGCTCCTTATAATCCTCCTCAAAATGGTGTTGCTGAGAGGATGAATAGGACCATACAAGAGAAGGTCAGAAGTATGTTGTCTAATGCACAGCTGCCAAATGGGTTTTGGGCTGAAGCTGTATCAACAGCTGTTCATCTTGTAAATAGATCTCCTAGCAAGGTTTTGTAGAAGGATTCAGTGCCAGAGATGGTATGGTCAGGCAAAATGCCCTCATACAAACATCTCAGAGTCTTTGGCTGTGAGGCATATACTCACGTTCCAAAGGAATTTAGGAACAAACTTGAGCCAAAGAGTAGAAAGTGCATCTTTCTAGGCTATGGTAATTCTGGTGAGATGGGGTACAGACTTTGGGATCCCGAATCCAGAAAGGTTGTCCGCAGCAATGATGTTCACTTTAATGAATCCAAATATCATTCTAAACCAAAGAGGGTTGAGGAGATTAGAAGAGTTGTCTTCCAAGAAGATGGACCTGCACGTGCAAGACAAAATGTCAGGGCTCAAGAGGAGAAAGGACAGGATAGAGTGGAACCACAGGTTGTGGCTGAGCCTGAGCCACCTATTGTGCATAGATCTGGACATGTCACGCGACCTCCTGATAGGTTTGTTCCATCTATGAATTATGTCATGTTGACTGATTGCAATGTGCCTTCATGTTACAAGGAAGCAGTGCAAATGAAGGACTCCGGGAATTGGCAATTGGCCATGCAGTCAGAGATGACAGCTTTGCATAAAAACCAGACATGGAAGCTAGTTAAATTACCACGGGGCAAAAAGGCTCTACCCTGTAAATGGGTTTACAGGTATAAGATCACCGCTCATGATAGTCAGCCAAAGTACAAAGCAAGGCTTGTTGCCAAGGGCTTTAAGCAAGAACAAGGCATTGACTTTGATGAAGTCTTCTCTCCGGTGGTCAAGATGACTACATTGAGATGATTTCTTGCATTGGTTGCCATATTAGATTTGGTGTTGCACCAAATGGATGTCAAGACAGCGTTCTTGCATGGTGATTTAGATGTGGAAATTTACATGCAGCAGCCAGAAGGGTTTGTTGAGAAAGGCAAGGAAGATTGGGTATGCCAGTTGTTAAAGAGTCTTTATGGCTTAAAACAATCACCGAGGGCATGGTACCATAAATTCCACAAGTTTATGCTTTCTCAAGGCTACAAACGTAGTGAGTTCGATCACTGTCTATATACAAAGAAGGCTAAGGATGGTAGTTGGTTGATCCTTATTTTGTATGTGGATGACATGTTGATTGCTGGCAAGCACTTGGAAGAAATTCCAGCTTTGAAGTCAAAGATGGAAAAATCGTTTGACATGAAAGACATGGGTGAGGCAAGTCATATACTTGGTATGCGCATTGAGAGAGACAGATCAAAGAAGTTGATTTGGCTATCTCAAACAGAGTATATTGACAAGGTTTTGCAACGTTTCAATATGGAGAAGGGAAAGGCACTGAGTGTTCCATTGCCACCATATGTGAAACTTAGCAAACAAGATTGTCCTGTGTCTGAGGAAGAACAGGCTGAAATGGATAAGATTCCATATGCGTCTGCAGTGGGTAGTTTGATGTATGCAATGATTGCTACTCGCCCAGACATTGCATTTGCAGTGGGAGTAGTAAGTCGATACATGTCAAACCCAGGCAAGAAACATTGGGAGGCAGTGAAAGGAATATTGAAATACCTGAAAGCTACAAAGAGTATGCGTATATGCTATGGGAGTCAGGAGCTACGTGTAAAGGGTTTTACAGACTCAGATTATGCAGGTGACTTAGACAACCGAAGGTCTACGTCAGGGTATGTCTTTACATTGGCTGGTGGAGCAGTATCATGGCGTTCTAGATTACAAGATTGTGTTACTCAGTCTACTACAGAGGCTGAATATGTTGCGGCATCAGAGGCATGCAAAGAATCAATTTGGCTTAATCGACTAGTAACAGATTTGGGAATCAAAGAAGAGATGCCTGTGTTATATTGTGATAGTCAAAGTGCTATACAATTGGCTCGCAATCCAGTTTATCACTCAAAGACAAAGCATGTGGATGTGAAGTATCATTTCATCAGGGAAATGCTCAAGGATAAGCAACTTCAACTTGTCAAAGTTCACACCACAGAAAATCCTGCTGATCTACTTACAAAAGGACTTCCCTCAGAGAGCTTTGCGCATTTTCGCAAGCAGTTAGGTGTAGGGTAGTACACCACTTCTCTACATCTCTTGTATATTAGCTTGTATAGTAGCTTCTCTCACACTTAAAGTACCACATTGGACTTTAAGTGGGAGGTTGTTGGGGTATAAAGCCCAATGTGGTCGCCCAGGTAAGTGGGCGGGCCGCCAGGTATGTACACATATTCTTTTGTAAAAACCTAATAAGAACTCACTATGCTCTACACATTACAGTAGAGCGAGTTCACCATATCGTCGTGCTCTTCTTCTCGCACTCTCTCTCGCGTCGCACTTCCGCTCGTACTCCTTCAAAGGGGCAATTGATTTTCAGGATAATTGTGAAGTCTATGGTGAAGGGAATCATACAACTGATACTAAGTTCACAACAATGAGTGTTATCACCACTAAAAGTTGGTTGACTAAAGAAGCTCTAGCAGAGTTGTTGAAACCATCTCAACCACCCCATATACCCTCAACAAAACTTGCTAACTTGAATCCACCCAAACAGCCTAAGTTGTGTGCCAAAGAGCAAAAGTGGACCAACTATGGAACAAATGAGGGCTACTATACTGGAGGATATTTGAGAGAGAGGCCTTATGGACCGAGACTAGTAGCACAAATGCTATCTCCTAGATACACGGCAAGACCAATCTAAGCCTAGAGCAAAAAAGCCTCAACATGTATTGGTGTAGCATCCCCCATTACATGGAGATCATTGAGTCTCGATAAGATGTGTCAATGCACAGACCCATTTGACCATGAGGACAAAGAAGTTGGCCTTCTTTTGTAATAACACAAACTAGCTTGCTTTCCCATTTGTGGGCATGGAGAGGACATGCCCTTCAACCTCATTTTCTACAAATGATTTCACAGGGGGCACTCCCCCTTTGCAAAAAACAGATATGAGCTAGCATTTCCATGATGCTTTAGTGGTGGTAAATTCAGATGCTTTAGTGATGTGAGCCATCATTGCCATGATGCTTTAGTGGTGGTAGATACATATGTTGTGGAGAATAAAGCCGACACCATCCTTGCTATGCAACCATAGAGGACCCTTACACTTGCTATCCATTGGCATCTCCAAACCTACCATAGCTTTGCTATCCATTCCACTATTTGCACATCCATCATACACCCCTTACACAATTGCCAGTGTAGTAGATCCCACTCCGTCGTAGACACCATAAGAGACCCCTGTTGAAACTCTGTTAAGATCCACCCTCATCGCTTTCATAGGGAGCAACCAAAGGGTTGTTTCTACATCATACATCCACACTCAGGTAACAATGCGGTGAATGAGGATGGGAAAGCTATGCTTACCCGCATGCACAGCTAGATCTTTAGGCACGTTGTTATGAAAAAATGGGAGGAGAATTGGAAAATGAAAGAATAAGCAAGTGATTTCTATCATTCATGTTGACTTTCTCATAATGTACCCCCAATAAACACTTCTCCACCAAGGAGATGACAGAGAGGATGCATGACTTCATATCATGCACAAGTGTTTAGATGCTTGTCAAGCCTACAAAGTGGGATTGGGACAAGCTAAGTTGGCCTGACAAAGAAGACTCGATTTTTATCAAGGAAGAGGGTCACCGCTCCCCCTGGCCTATGGCATTAGCGACAAAGTGGCATAGGGCTCGATGGAGGGAGGGTCTTTGCATAATTTTGGAAGCAACAATTGGTCTACATTTGAGGAGAATTTTGTAAGTATTGCTCCATAACTTAATTTGTTTAAATTTTGTGAAATTTGTAATTACTCATTTTAATCTTTTGGTTCAATCAAATTCTTGAAACAGATGCTTTATTACTAGGAGGGAGCCGCCCAAACTTCGAGCGGGTGTATGCTGCAAAGAAAGGTAAAAGCATTCGCTTATAAAAAATTGACACCACAAGGCGGAGAGTGATTTGTTTCATCTTTTAGCACACTTGATATTATTGGTTATTTCTTTGTAATCAATTTTTTTTCTAATCTTGTTTGTTGACTCTTGCTTCATACTATGGACATGTTGCTTACATGTGACAAGTACTAGATAATTCATGCATGGCATGTGTGGTTTGATTTGCCTAGCTTAGTTGGCTATAAGAAAAGTTTTGTTAGTGAAAGATTCTAGGTTTAGTGGGAGATTTCTCACTAGTGATTACTTTTGTTTGGGAATTTCTATGTGTATGGATATGCGTGACTAGCACCTTGTGTGTGCTTGAGCTCTATTGAGAGCATTTTTTATTCCACGAGACAGGGAGCTCACTTGAGTACAAAATTTACTTACATCTCATTGGCGCCTGTTTGAGCAATTGTCCTACGGTCTTGCAGTGACAATTTTACGTTTCTTGGATGTACGCTCTATTATGTATATTGGCATTGTACCTCATTGTGGAGCCGATTTTGGTTTGTTTTGGTAGTCCTTGCCATTTTTGAGACTTGGTTCGGAAGAGCCTTTTCTGAGACTGTGGCTACTCGTGTCCACGTAGCCTTTTGTGAGGGTCGTTGAATGAGGTGTTTTAAAGGTAATCGGATTACCGAGTGTGAGGTGGATTAAGTTGATGGGGATCCCCATTTGTAACACCTCACCCTACAACAAGTATAGTAAAGATTAGGTGCTGTAATGCCAAGTTGATAGTCTTTTGACAGTTCATTTGAGTAGTATATGCCAATTTATGCACTATCAGCCCTCTGTTTTCAGCTTATGCATTGATTTGTTGAGTTTTGCTTGAGATTTTGATCTCTATACAAAGGAGACCCTGTCGGATTTTTCCTGTGAGCCCTCTAGTTTGCTTACAACACTCTTTTGCATTGACATTGTAGTAATTTTACTGAGTTTCTAGTTGCTAATCTTCATGTAGTGAGACTACAGAAAAATTATTATAAAAAAAATTGTCATAAGCTCTTAGCATTACTCTCTTGTAGTTAGCTGTTATCAGTATGAATGGGTCTTTTGAGAAACAAAATTACTACATTAAGAAGTTTGGTGACACAAATTTCACTATATGGAAGTAGAAAATGCTTTATGTCCTAATCAACAAAGGACTTGCAGCTCCATCGAAATAGTGCAGAGAGGGTTTGTACACTGATGATTAGTGGGAAGATCTTGATGCTCGTGTCATGGAAACTATTAGATTGCATCTTGATGAGTCTATATTCTTCATGATTATGGACAAGACCAATGCTAAAGAATTGAGGGAGTCTTTATGCTCAACATGGGATGGTAAGAGTGCATTGGACAAAGTGTTTCTAATGAAGAAGCTTACGCGTCTTAAGATGGAAGAAGGTAGCATTGTCAATTTGGACTTGAACAAGTTAAATAGTGTGTTTACACTCAATTGACATCAAAAGGGCTTAATTTTGATGACAAAATGAAAGCCATTTTCTTTTCATGTTCTTTGCCTGCATCACGGGACACATTTAGCAATGCCATTAGTAACCTCATCCCTAAGGGAAAACTTGTTTTCATTGATGTTACTAGTGTGTTGCTCATGAAAGAGATTTGACGTTAGTCTCTTGACACCAATCCGCATGGTGATGTGTATAGGGCAAGTGGAAGTAGCCAGAGGAACAATCAAAGACAGAGAATTTTGTAGTCGTAGTTGAGATCATTCTCACAATCAAAAGAATGCATGTAGTAAGATTCGTGGACATGATACGAGGAACATTGAATGCTATCGTTGTCACAAGAAAGAACACATAAAAAAAGATTGTTGTTTGTTACAAAAAGAGAAGGGTAAAATTATTGTCGTAAGATCTACACCTCCTAAGAGAAGTTTGAAGATAGAGGAGCTCAACGTCATTGAGTCTCCACATGTTGATGTTGTTCCTAACATGCTGCATCCATTGGATGTACTAGTCTTCACTTCTGATGTGAGTCAAGAGGCATGCTTAGCTCTTAAGAAATGCTAGGCTCCTTATAAGGGGGGTTTCTCTAGTATACATGGTTCAGTTAAGTTGGGTGACACTCATTAGCTTGAGATATGTGGCATTGAAGATTTGAAGTTGTGTATGTGCAATGGTAGCGAGTTCAAGCTGTGAGGTGTTAAACATGTGCCAAAGCTAACTAAGAGCTTGGTTTCAGTAGGACAACTTGATGATCTTGGATACACTATAGTGTTTGGAAATGGTTCCTTGATGATCAAAAAACATAACTTGGTCATGCTCAGAGGCCAAAAGTTTGGCGCATTATATTCCTTGTATGTCTCTTCTATACTGCCTTCTACTGAGTTGTGGCATAGTCGGCTTCATTATATGAGTCATAAGGGAATGAAATAATTATAGCATTTTGGTTATATCCCTATATTAAACTATTCATATTTTAGTTATGTGAGAATTTCATATACAAGAAACAGACTAGGCTTATCTCATCGCCATTGGATTGAAAGTTAGGGAATTCTCTAGATTTAGTATATAGTGATCTATGTGGGCCTATACTGCATAAGTCTCTGGGGCGGGGGGGGGGGGTATTATATTTATTGATTTTCATAGATGACTCTACTTGAAAGGTGTGGGTCTACCTCTTGCAAAGGAAAGACAAAGTTTTTTCTATATTTTAGAAATTCCTTGCAATGGTCAAAAAGGCAAGAAGTTGAAGGGTTTGCGCACTGACAACAGGGGAGAGTATGTCTCCCACTAAGTTCAAGATCTTTTGTAGCAAAAGAGGAATTCAACGTTAGTTTACTATGTCGTACATACCTACTCAAAATGGCATTGCTGAGTCCATGAATAAGACTATTCAAGAGAGGGTCACTTCCATGCCACTATGGAAAATTTATCTCAAGAGTTTTGGGGAGCGGCTGTTATGACAGTGATGCATATATCAATAGGTCGCCTTATACATCATTGAAATACAAGATTCTGTAGACATGCAAGAAGCCTAATTATGACAACGTGTTTGGGTGTGAGGCATTCTCACACACATATGCTTAAAGAGATCAGAAAAAAGTTGGACCCCAAGTCACACAAATGCATCTTCATTGGAAGATAGAGAGATGGGTTATCAACTCTAGCACTCAGGCTCTCAAAGTGCTATTCGTAGCTCACAAGTGATCTTTAATGAATCAAAGATGCACAGATAGCCTGTGAAAGAGGTTGAGTATTACAAAGTGAGATTCAAGGATGTAGCATAAAGTCCAATTAGTCAAACAACTTAGTTTACACAGATAGACTGTGAAAAAGGTTGTGTATCGCAAAGTGAGATTCGAGGATGTAGCCTCAAGTCCCGTTACTCAAACAACTTAGTTTACTTGTGATGCACCTACCACTAGTAGTGCATTAGAGAGAGCTAGTAATGCTCTTGAGAGAGCAGAGTCCAGTAGTCAGGTAGTGAGGAGATCTACAAGTGTATCTCATGCCTCTAAGCAAATTTAGCCAAGATTAGACTATCTACTGTTCATTAATTGTGGAGAGCCTACATGCTACTAAGATGTTATTGAGATCAAAGATAGCATGGGAATAAGCAAAGAAAGCTAATTATAACTCAATCAAGGCAAATGAGCCTCGGGAACCAACAAAATTTCTAGAGGGAAAACAAGCCTTGCCTTGCAAATGGATGTACAAGAAGAAGTATGCAATAAAGGATCTCGAGCCTAAGTACAAGGCTAGATTGGATGTTAAGGGTTTTAAGCAAAAGAAAGGCATGAATTTTAATGAAATCTTTTCTATAGTGGTCAAGATGACTACATTGCATCTCATGCTTGGACTAGTAGCCATTGAGGACATGGAATTGGACCAAATGGATGTGAAGATAACATTTCTTCATAGGGACCTTGATGAGGATGTCGACACAAAACAACCTGATCCCAATATGTGCGATGAGATTCCACCGTTTTGGTCAAGATAGAGATTAAGGTCTTGTTGGTACTCTCAGCTTGGCCATTTGCTCACTCACAATCTCAAAGGAAACCAAATCTTGTAATAATGTTCTCAAAGAGAAACTTGGCAATTGACCTTGCATCAGTCTTAGGTGTCGCCCTCGCTTCCGATCACTTTGTCACATAGTCAGTGGCAACGATAATTTATCAAGATTGAGTGCTACGAGCTGCCAGACTTATTGGGCCTACAAAGTCCAAACCCAATTTTTCAAATGGTTGAGTCTCTTTAACAAGATGTAAGGGCATTTTATCCTTTCATTGTGTGATCTTGTAACGTTGGCATTCATCACATCCTTTCGCAAAAAGTGATGCATCCCTGAATACGGTAAGCCACCAATAGCTTGATTGCAACACAACACTCTAGCAATTAGTTTCCCTGAGAAATGTTCTCCGGCTATACCCATGTGGGCTTCTTGAAGTATGTATAAAGACTCATCCTCATGGGCACAACATCTAATAATATCGTCCTTCCCTAGCCTGTAAAGAGTTCCTGCAATGAGAGAATAAGGTTCACATTCTTTTAAAAGTTTTTGAGCTATGTCTTTATGAAGCTCTTTGGGTGGAAAACCATTTACTAGAAAGTTCATAATATTCTCACTCCATTCAAGCATGGTCTCAACTAGAAATAAGGAAGTATCGAGCAATTCATCATCGACTCCAATAGGGGATTCACCATTGGGTATGCGAGACAAATGATCCGCCATGACATGTCTTTTACCAGGTCTCACCACAATGGTAAAATCAAACTCAAGAAGAATTAACAATCATCGTGTAATTCTTCTCGAAAATCATACCTAAACATTCTCACTCTATAGTGGTGTAGTTTCTCTCGCCATCATTCGATTGATGACTTGCAAAGCTAACTGGGTAGTCCAATTTGTGTTCTCCTGGTCGAGCTAGAACACACCCAATAGCAAAGTTTCATGCATCAATATGCACATGGAAAATTACATTCCAATCGGGCACTCGTAGAATAGGAGCGCTTGTCAAGGTCATTTTCAATGCCTCATAAGCATGGTCACACTCCGCGGTCCAGTGGAACTCAATAAGAAGCTTGTACAAAGGACGAACTATCTTGGCAAATTTTAAAATAAACCGTCGGTAATAACCAACATGGCCCATGAACCTTTGAACTCCTTTATAGTTTTGTAGGCGGTGGCAATTTAGCAATGGATTTAATTTTGCTCTCATATGTGGAAATCCCATTTTTAGACACCAAATGTCCTAAAATGACTCCATTGTTAACCCAAAATTAGCATTTGAAAGGGTTTAAGGAGATGCAATACAATTTGCACTTCTCAAACACTTTTTGTAAACATGATAGATGCTCTTTCCAAGAGGAGTAAACACAAAGGTCATCTAAGAAAGCTTCGCAAAACTCCCTCAAATATTCTATAAAAGTAGTGTTTATTAATCTTTGAAAGGTACCAGGGGCATTGGTTAAGCCAAAAGCCATAACATGAAATTTGAACACTCCAAATTCAGTTATAAAGGTTGTTTTAGCTTGGTCCTCTAGCGCAATTGTGATTTGATTGTAGCCAGAGTACCCATCTAAAAATCTATAAGCTTCCTTCCCTGCAACTCTTTCAAGCACATGTTCTGAATATGGCAAGGGGTAATGGTCCCTCCTATTTCCTTAACTATTGTTGGACCCGATTTTCTACCAACTTCCGATGAGCATCACATGCCCCTATATAACTAAGCCATTCTACGGTAGTTTTCTTTTCATTTGTTCTAGCATGCACATTTGCTCGACATCGTCGCCTCTTATATGTCTTACTCTTCTTGTCTAATTTTTTATTACGGACAATCTCTAGTTAAGAGTCACTAGATGAATTGCTACTTGTGTCAATCTTCCATAGTAGAGTGACAAGCTATACTTGGTGTTTGGGAGACGTCGTCTCCGCAAACTTGATTCTAAGCATGCATACTACTTCATATTTGTGCACAATAAAGAAAAAGAGAGTCTTATAAGACAAAAACTTTGTTCATTTACATTTGTACATTTGCTTACTCTAGGGAAGCATTGTAATCATTGACAAGGTTTAGATTATCCTTTAATTGTATGCCTTGCATCCATCAAGCATATTCAAAAGGATAATTCTTAAGCTTAGTAAGATATCGTCAAATAGTCTTATCGCCTCTTAATACCTTGTCTTCATGTTGAAGAATGGACTCGGGCTGCAACACCTCTTCTTGGTCCTTGATCTCCAGTGGGTCTTCAATAGTTGGTTCTTGAGGTGGCTCTCCTTTGTAAGGCTTTAGTAGGATCACATGGAAAGCATTGTGTATGAGCCAATGATTTGGCAACTTGAGTTGATAGGCCATCTCATTGATTGGTTTAAGAATCTGGAAGGGACCATAGTACCTTTTTGCTAACTAAGCATAGTACTTTTGGTGTCCCGTAGGATTCTTGCCCGTGGTGTGCCTTAATCGAGCCTTAGGAAATTTAAGTACGAGCCAATCATTTTCTTTAAAGGCTTGGCCTCTTCTGTGCTTATCAGCAACAGCCTTTTGCCTTTGGTGTGAGATAGAGATATCATCCTTAATCTTTTGGTGGAAAGATTCTTGTAGGTCTCGGCTATACTCATATGCAGCGAAGATCTTCCCATGTACCTTAAGTAGCAGGGGACTTGTTGATCGTCCCTCAAATACCTCAAAAGGTGCTTTTCCCGTGGAAGTATGTACAGTGTTATTGTAAGAATACTCCACTAAGGGTAAGTACTTCTCCCATTGGGATCTTTGATCTACTTCCGTTACATAGGCTTTTAGTAGATACGGAATTGTTAGGTTAGCTATTTCACTTTGGCCATCCGTTTGCGGGTCCATAGGCTGAAGAGAAATTTAGCCTTGTCCCTAAATTCTCAAAGAGTCCCTTCCAAAACTTACTGGTCATTCTAGGATCTCTGTCTGACACTATGGACATTGGCAAGCCATGGTACTTGAAGATTTGTGAAATGAAGAGGTTTGCCATTTGATGGGCTTTGATAGTATTTTTGACAGGTATAAAATGAGCTGTTTACTAAACCTGTCTACTATCATCCATATTCTCATATTCCCATGGATAGACTTAGGCAATCCAAAGGTAAAATCGATGGATATGAGCTCCCATGGTGAATTAGGGATTGGCAAAGGTTGAAGCAGCAATCCAGGTTGCTTCCCTCTATCAAACTTTGTCTTTTGGCATACCTCACATTTAGAAACATACTCTTGTATGTTTGCTTTCATCGTAGGCCAATAGAAATATGTTTCAATCTCTTTTAGGGTAGACTTTCTCACGTAGTGAGTTAGTAATGCATAGTCTATTTCCATAGCGAAGATAACCATCTTGTAAGGTAAATGGTTCCTCTTTCTTCCCTAGTGCAAGGGCTGAAATCACATCTCTAAAATCAGGATCAATAGTGCACTCATCTATCATAGAAGATAGATCATTGTGAGTTGCTATGGAAACCACATTCATTCACGGCCATCTTGAGAGTGCGTCGGCTACTTGATTATTCTTGCCCGCAATGTGAGCAATATGAAAATGAAATTGTGAAAGGTAATTTGCCCACCTCATTTGTTTGTCGGAGAGCTTGGTCTGTGTCATGAAGTACTTAAGACTTTGGTGATCCGTCCGCAGAATGAAAGGAGTCCCCAATAAATAGTGCTTCCATGAGTCTAAGGCATGTAGAACTGCGAGGAGTTCCTTTTCATATATGCCTAGAGCTTGCTCAACAGGGTCGAGCCTTTGACTTTCATAGGCTATGGTGTGCCCTTCTTGGAGCAAAACAGCTCCAAGGCAATCACCACAAGCGTCGCATTGGACCTCAAATGTCTTTGAGAAAGCCGACAATGTAAGCACATGTTGAGAGATAAGCTTTTCTTTAAGCTTTTAGAAAGCATTGTTCTCGTTGGCAGACCATGTGTACCTAACGTTTTTCTTTGTTAGGTCATGTAATGGTCCTGCAATTTGTGAGAGCTTTTCTATGAAGCATCTATAGTATGCACACATACCTATAAAGCTTCTTAATTCATGAAGATTCCTTGGTTTAGGCCATCCTTTTATTACCTCTAACTTTGATGGATCCATTTGAATGCCATCTTGAGAGATAATGTGACCTAAATACTGAATCTCTTGTAAGAAAAACTAAGATTAACAGAAAGTTTATTCTCTCTTAAAACTTGAAATATTACCTGGAGGTGTTGCTTGCGTTCGTCTAGTGAATTAGAGTAGATGATAACATCATCAAAGAACACTCCAGTAAAGGTTTGGTGAGGCCTGAATATCTTTGCCATCAAGTGGTTGAATGTGGCTGGTGCATTGGTCAAGCCAAAAGGCATGACAATGTATTCATAAAGACCAAACATAGTGCAAAATGCGGTCTTTACAATGTCTTGATCAACTATCCTTATTTTATGGTAGCCACTTTTTAGGTCAATCCTATTGAAGTAGGTCGATCCTTGTAGCTTATCAAATAGGTCTTCTACCCGTGGAACAGGAAACCTATTTTTGATAGTGATCCTATTTAGTTCTCTATAGTCGACACACATATGATATGTGCCATCTTCCTTTTGCACTAATAACACAGGTGAGCAAAATGGAGATGAGCTAGGCCTAATCACACCCTTCTCAACTAACTCATGCACTTGCCACATAATCTCCTCTTGTTGAGCTTGAGAAACTCTATAAGGAGGTTTATTAGGCGGTGAACTTCTTGGAAGAAGTTCAATTGCATGGTCATCATTGCCTTGTTTAGGAGGTAGTTCACAAGGGATGTCGCCAATAAAGACATCTTGAAACCCCTTCAGAAAATTGGATAACTCTAATTCCCTGTGATCATTTATATTTTCTTTTGCTAAAACATTAGGTTCATTTTGAGTATCTTTAACAAAAATCGTGTAGACAGAAATAGAGCTCTTTATTGACTTATTAAAAGCTTGTGTATGTACAATGGGTATGGTGTTACCCATCTATTTGGCATCTATGTACATGTCGTTTTCCTTGAACATAAAGTAGATTCTCCTTTCAAGGAATTTAACATTGGCAGACCATGGTGCCCCTAGGATTACATCCTCATGCTTGAGAGAAGAGATAAAGAAGTCCTCTTTGTCCACATAGCTTTGGACATGGAGTCTCAATTTCCTGATTAAGGGAGTGACTGAAGCTTCTTGCCCCTTGAAAGCACCATCTGGTGGTAGGACATCTCCCATCTCATAATCTTGGATGCCTAGCTTGGTGGCCAACTCTATGGATATGAAATTGTGAGTAGAACCAGGGTCAAAGAGAATAAAAGCATCATGTTCTCTTACCTTTCCCCAAGCATGGCACAGAAAAGATCCTTTATGGTGAGCTTCCGCTTCTTGGATTTCAACCAAGGTAGCTCTAGGAGGCTCATGGTGGTGGGTGTTCTTTTGAGGACAAGCACGGTACGCATGCCCTTGCTCGCCGCACTTGAAACATCGGTTATCCTTGCGATAATGATCAAGATCTTCAGGAGAGAGTTTATTTTTGCCTTTGTAAACTCCCTTCTCCTTAGCTTTGTTGTTACTGGAATTGCCCTTAGGAGACTTTTGGACATTGTCCTTCACCTTAGGCTCATTGGAACCCTTGTTTTCTGTGGGCTTAGAATTTCTCTTAGCCCCTTTTTGGAAATTGATTTGAGAAGCCACCATAGTATGGTGTATAACCGCAGATATGGTGCATGGCCTTTGAGAGTTGACATACTCTGCCATTTCTTCAGTTAAGCCCGCACAAAATTGTTGTTTTTGATCTCCAAAATCCATCTTTTTGAAGACAGAGGCTTTGAGATGTAAGTCCCAAAACTTGTCTACCTATTTATGAATGGATTCGTAGGGAGAGAGCTTCAAGCTTCGCCATTCGGTGAGTACTTTGTCTGTGGCATCGGTGGCCAAAAACTTCGTCATAATGGTAGCTCTTAAAGCTTTCCATGTTCTTGGAGCTTCACCGTTTGCCCGTAGGCTAGACCACCATTGCCTGGCGGACTTTTGAAAATGCATAGCCATATGGTGTAGCTTAGAGGACTCTATGAAGCCCTCAGCTCCAAACGCCGCATTGCATTGAATTGTTGGATAAAGGGCAAGACTTTGTCCGTAGCACCAAAGGTGCCATCATAGTAAGGAAAGATATGCTCTTTCCTCCCTCTTTGAACTTCTTGAGCTTGGATGATCTCTTCCACGGCATAGGATTTCCTATGGCCTCGTCTTTTTTATGGTTCAAAAGTTGCACCATCGCTTTCGTCACAAGATGAAGAATTTGAGGAAGATGGAGAAGAGGGTGACCTCTTTCTCGCCTTTTCTTGCCTTGGTCCTCCTTGTCTGCACCATCACTTTCTTCATAAGAGGAAGAGGATGAAGAAGATGGAAAAGAGGGTGACCTCTTTCTTGCCTTTTTCTTGTCTTGTTTTTTATCATCCCTCTTTAAATTATGGTGTGGAGAGGTGTGCGATGGTCTTCTCCGTTTAGGAGGTGATGGAGAGGGTTTTACCCGCCGTCTTCGTGAAGCCATCTCCACCAAGGTGGCAGGAGACTCACTTCTTTCTTATTCCTTTAGTGGGGGCTCTTGAGTTATCCTTTGAGAAGAAGATGCGTCATCAAGAAGCAAATTTTTGAGCCCTTCGTATGGATCCTCTTGAGTTATCCTTTGAGAAGAAGATGCGTCATCAAGAAGCAAATTTTTGAGCCCTTCGTATGGATCCTCTTCTTCTTCCCAAATCAGAGAGAGGCCTCTTTTGGAAGTCTCACAAAGAGGCTTCCTAGGTTCTCTCTCTTCATGGTGGGGAGCTTGGAGAATCCTATGAGCACGTAGCTGCCATTACACCACCTTGGAGGGATGGATTGCCATGGCTTGTTGAAGCCTAGAAACAAGGTAGTTAACAAGCATAGGGGCATCATTACTAGCCTGCTCATTAGCGAAAATCAAAGCTATCAACATTAATCTCACTCTCTTTACTATTGTCAGCCATTCTAACAACGTTTAGGTGTACTTTGGCACTTCAAGCCCTAGTTGCTACTCCTCTTTACCCCTTTAGAAAATCACTCAAGCTACTGTACCCGTGGCTCGAATACCATTAATTGTAAGGAATAGAAGAGAGGGTCTTTCAACACCAAAATAGTACCGACTCCTGTCAAGCTTCTAATAGCTCAATAGTGGTGAAGCCGTAGGCAAGCCCCGTAGGACTCCACTATTAAGACCATAGCTCTCGATGGTGATGCCCCGTTATCTGCACGAAGGCATGCGCACTGCAAGGTTGAAAAATCCCTATTCTACTTACTCAATTGGAATTAATAATACCAACCATTTATATCTAGCTTGAGGACCTCCCTTCTTGAGCAAGAAAAGAGAAACCTTGTGCTCTGATACCAATGTAACATTTAATGGCCTAGTAACCTGTGTGTAGCGGAAAATAGCATGAACATAGTATTTCATTAGAAGAAATTCCTAATGAGTATAACAAGAGTGCTTGGGTGGTCAGAGCAACAAAAGGCATAACACCTAGTTAGATAAGCATGAACAATACTTCAAAAGAGAGAGAAATTAAGCTATTGACAATAGTTGAGGACTGGATTTACATGGAGCCGGTCCCCCCTCCAAAAGGCTTTGTATTATAGGTTTCCCCCATCAAGGGAGACATTTTACAATACAATTCTTTGTGTTCCTTCAATAACTAGCTAGTGCAATGAAGATGGAAGCTTCAAGAACTAAGCAAACTCTTATAAAACACAACATCAATTCCCTCATGGTCTAAGAACCAAGACCTCACACACCTTTGAAGATGGTGAGAGTTGGCAGGGTATGAGAGTAGATTGAGAGGAAGAAGGAGTAGTATTATGAGAAAGATGTACATCTCCTCACATAATCACTCATATTAGCATATCATAGCTTAGTAATTAGCATGGTAGAGGAGATGAGAATGCATTGAAGCTTGGCTCTTGGTTGGATTTGCATCACAAAGCCAAGAGTTGCTAGTGTAGGCCTCCCTTCTCCAAGCTTAGAGTGGATGATAAGCTTTCCAGTAAAGCTTGAGAAGGAGAGAAGAGTCTTCTTGCTTCACACATGAGCTAGTGTGAGTGTGTCAGTGATAAAGCCTTCACAAATCAGTCCCCCTCTCTCATCTTGGTCGACCCCTCCTACTAATTCCTCCTGTTGGCTTCCCATTGGACCTTTCCAAGCTTAGCCAATAGGAATTAAGAGGAATAAGTGATAGCCTTGTGACATGTGCCCCCGTTTACCCTTTTGTGAGAGCTTTAGGCAATTAAATAATGCAACTAAACTCTCATTGGACCCCTTTGTCTTCTGGCCAATAGGAATCAGGCAAGCCATTGGGCTGCTGAATGCTCATTGGACCCCTTGGGAGACTGTCCCATAGTCCTCTAGAGAGCTTAATTCCTATTGGTTCTTTTATCAAGTGTTTTTAAATGAATTAAACTAAAAGTACTCTAGCCTAATTCTCATTGGTCCACCTCTATGGCCATCCAATAGGATTTGAGTGCACCTTGGGGGCAATTGGGCTAGGGAGCTGACATGCATCCCTTATTCCCTTTGTGTAAAGGGCTTGCATGAGTGTGTGTGTGTGGTGTGCTTCTCTCTCATCCCCTACTAAAAGGGCTCGCCCCCATCAATCTAGAACCACTTGAAGACTTTTTGAACACTCACAAAGCATCCAATTCCACTAAGCTTGACCATTTGGACTTACTTTTGAATTTTGGAACCTTACTAGTTTGGAAGCCTTAATGGGCTGAACCCTAAGGTCTTTGGACCCCATTGTTGCACATTGCTCTTTTGCATATGGCCCTCGCTTTGGATCCCTATTTTCCCTCCTTCGGATCCCTACTGTGGTCGGTCTGCCAGCTTAACCACTATTCTAGCTTTTTCTCCCCTGGCACCTTCCCATATTAAATGATGAGTTTAACATGAGAAAATCATTTAGGAGAATTAGATATTAGTTAGTATGACATGCTAAGACGTATGCCAAATAGATCTGGCAGCAACAATCCTGTCACCAAAACCTGCAAAATCCCCAACATTACCTACATCCTCTGGACCAGGACATATATCAATGCCTCGCACAATATTTTAGATACCCTTTGACACATGGACATGTTCCATCATATAAGACCACATAGGGTAATTGTCCCCACCCAATCTATCCTTAATAGCAAACATCTTGAACACATTTGTGTTGTTCTCAGCCATGATAAATGTTGCACTTGATGTGAAAACTATCCAAAAAAAGGGAAAAAAAAAGCAAGAACAATGCATGCTATATAACACAAACTGGAGAATACTGTAAGGGACTTGTTATACTGAAAAGGGCACTGACAAAAAATTGCACAAAATGAAAAAATAGCCTATGCAGTACTACCTGTAGTGGAAACGGAGGCCAAAATGAGTCCAAATCACAAATTTGAGTAGACCAAACTCTAAGATCTCTCCTATAATATTTTTTGACCTGTAGATGCTTGCCAAACCTCGCAAAAATTGAAGAAAGTGAGCTGGAGTGCGTTGGAGCTACTGGTGACTAAGCCCAAAAGGCCGCAACTTGCTCTGATACCAATTGTTGCAATTATGATTGCAAGAAAAAACACACAACCTACAGAAGACAAAGGAAGCTCACGACATGCAATAGAGAGTGTTTCATTTAGTGTGCAATGGAAAGATAGATAGCCCTAGAGAGATGGGCGTATATATAATGCACGAGAGAAAAAGACCTCCTAGTGAAGGTAAAAAATGTGGTGGTCCTAATTGTGCTCACATATACATCACTACCACATGTATATGGTAAAAAAATCCACCACTTGTGGTACAAAATAAACTTTATGATCACCTAACCATGCATCTAAAGCTTAGAAACAATGGGCATATGAGCCATGGAATAAAGTTATTGAGGCATAAGAAAAGTGCCAGCCATTGCAATCTTCTTCAATTATTGAGCTATATGCGGATAGACATATGCTAAACCTAGAATTAGGATCCTTGTATGGGGATGCAAGATCTAAAGAATGAAAGGATTCAAAAGTTGAAATGCTTAAAACCTTGTCAAATCCATAAAAGCCTTTAAAAATGCATCAAAAATAAAAAAATTTCCTCACAATGGAAAGGGATGCCACCTATATTCATGAACTCCTTTTTCCACACTTATAAAGTGTAGCTTTCCATTATTAAGATCTTTTGAAAGTGAAACAAATTTTGCAGAAAGATGTGGAAAATGTCTCAAGAAAATGGGAATTATCATCATCAAGGCCCAATCAAACCAATTCCTTATCAAGGGAGTTGATAGAATCAAAAACTTTGAATCAAGTATGTATACCCATGATAGTACTTCAAGAAAATCCACATCAGTGCTGGTTCCCAAGGATGCCAATACTTCCCTCAAAATCTATAGAACTCACAGGAAGAAGGCATCTCCAAACTAACCTATGAATAGAGGAGGAAAAGTCACAAGTCCACCCAACCTCACATGCTAAACAAATCCATAAAACACAAAAGATTTAGATGCCAATGTAGTTGGTAAAGCACAAATTAAGACATTTACATGACACTATGACTGGGTATATATAGGATGCTCAATTTCCTAAGGAGGTCTGCGACACTTTGTTGTCATTGGATGTGACCAACACCAAGGAAAGGAAGCTACAATTGACAACCGAGCTGAATATTGTGCAGAAGAAAAAGCTGTCCATTAATGACTATTTGCTGAAAAAAAGAACATATGTGAGTCACTTGCATCAATTGATGTTATACTCGATGATGATAATAAAGTAGAAGTTTGTCTGTGAGGTGTGGGTCCTGAGTACAAACAATCTAAAATTGGCATCCATCTTTGAGAGAACATTCCCTCGTTTGCATATTTGGTGTCCTTGTTGATTGTGGAAGAGAAAAAACTTGAGAAATTACGCAGGGTAGAAACAATTCTAAATAGTTTCTTTTCCACAACAAAGGAAGAGGAAGAGGACGTGGTACAGGTCGTGAACAAGGCCAAGGAACAAGCAACCACCAAGCACAACAACAAAAAAACAATCATGGTCAGAACAGAGGTGGTGGTTGAGGAAACTTTTGAGGCAGGGGGAGTCCAAGAGGTCGTGGAAATGCGTAGCACAATAATGCGGGTCAACATGGAAATGTAGTATGTTGGGGTTGTGGAAGACATTGCCACTTTGAATGTGACTGTCTAGATAGGAGGCATCAAAACAATTATGCAACCACTAGCAAGACTGCAAATGATCTCGAGAGGCTATTGTGGTGCAACACATGCTAAATACTATGTCTACAAATGTGAAAAAATTCAGTGATAATGTCTGGTATGTGGATTCTAGTGCATCAAATCACATGACCAACCATGTGGTGAATGGTTTAAGGAAATGTAGACTTTACAAAGTCCTAGTTATGTAAAAACTAGGGATGATACTGCACATCCTATTATGCATACAGGAAATGTGCCATTTTCTATGATATATGGTAAAGTGAAGTACCTGGCTGATGTACTACATGTATCAAACACTACAAAGAACGTGGTTTTTGTTGGCAAATGGTTCAATAGGGTTTATATGTCAGGTTTACCTTCAATGGTCTCTTTGTTGAACATCATAAGAAGGATGGAAGGCTAGTTGCACAAGGAAAGAAAGTGGATAGAATGTTTGCTTTGGATGTAAATGTGTCCGAAGTGAATGCTTCCATGTTTGTACAAGGTGCAGATGTTGTTCTAGGTATAGAGATTTGGCACAACTGTATTGGTCCTGTAAATTTGAAGAGGCTGAAAATGATGTAGACTAAAGAGATGGTTTGTATTTTGCATGCTTGATGTTGCCGCTACTAAGGATAAGTTGGATGGAACAAACTACCCATTATGTGCCTACATGATGTGACATGTACTAGTTGTAAAGGGTTAATGGAATATTATACAAGGAAGTGAGGTGAGACTAGGTTCACGCGGTAACCCTTCTGCTACGTCTACAAAAATTGTTGAGGATGTTGCAAGTCTTCTTAATGCTGGTTGCATTGTTGCACCTGCAAGAGTTGTTTCTTCTGATGATGCAAATTTTGTTTCCACTCTTGAGAAATCTAAGTGGGATGGATGTGATGCACATGAATATGCCTTGATTGTATTATTTGTTAAATGTTCCATTGTTCCTTACATTTGTTCATGCAAGACTACAAGAGATGCATGGGATGCATTCGAAAATCTATATCAAGTGAGAAATGAGGCTCGTGTTTATATGATAAGCAGTTGAAAAGTGAACACATGCTCTTTTGTTGCCAGTGAAAGAGGCAAAGGTAAAATCTACCTTGGCACATGGGAAGCAAAAACCCGAATAACATGCAAATGCAAAAAATCTGAGAAGGATGAATAGAAGACAAAGTAGAAAGTGTTTTGCAAGTGTTGTAGGAAATGTGGTCATGATGTAAAACACTGTCCAAGGATTATTGCAAAGGAGGCCAAAAAAGAAAGAGACAAATTTGGCTACAAATGCTTATGTCTCTAATCTTGAGTGCTAACTGTACACGAGATGCAGAATGGGCATTTACTACACAATGTTCTTATGATACATTTTTGCATGATACATGTATGGTAGTTGTAGATTCACATGTTTGGTACTTCAATAGTGGTGCTACCAAGCATATCACATTGCAGCATAATTTATCCACTAACCTTTTGTCCCTATTGGTAACACTGTTACTTATGCTAATAGCTCCTCCTATATTGTTAAAGGAGTTGGTAAAATTGTCTTGGCTACTAACAATAATTTAACTCTTTTGGATGCATTATATGTGCTTGGGATCAAAAAGAGCTTATTGTTGTCAATTTTTGTACTTGCCAAAATTGGTTTGGTTGTTAAGTTTGTAGAAGACATCTGCATTGTTCATGATCTCAGTATTAGTGATACAATTGTCGCATCTAGCTCATTATCTTATGAGCTATATAGTCTTGATAACTAGGTCAAAAGTGTAGTACCATGTGTAGCCATGAATAAGAGGCTATTTTGGATGAAAAACTTAGGCATGCATGTTTTGGGCATTTGAAATTTGCTAGTTTTCTACATTTATAGAAATAAAAAATGGTTTCTTTATTTTGCCACCCCTTCAAAGCCCCATCAAACATGTATATGAAGGGTGTGTTTTGGGCAAAATGTAGTGTGCATCATTTCCAAAGGATGGTATTGTTAGAGTTGAATTCAAGTTGCAGCTTGTTCATAATGACATATGTGGTCCATGCGCACTCCTTCATTTGGAAATTATACGTACTTCGTTACCTTCATTGATGTTACTCAAGGCATGCATGGGTTTATCTGTTAAAGGCTAAGTTCAAAGTGTATATGTGCTTCAAACATTTTTTTGCCATTGTTGAAAATATATATGGTTGTAAAGTGGGCACCCTCTGCTCAAATCTAGCGAGGAGTAAATGTCTTGTGAGTTTCATACATTTATGGCTGAATGTGGGATAAAACACCAATGTACAATTTTGTATTCCCCTTTAGGAAAATGGTGGTGCTAAGAGGAAAAATAAGTCACTTCTAGCTGAATGTGGGATAAAACACCAGTGTACAGTTTTGTATACCCCTTCAGCAAAATGGTGTTGCTAAGAGTAAAAATAAGTCACTTATGGACATGGCATGATATATTGTCAAAAGTCAGGCTTTTCCTAATGTGTTCTGGCTTGAGGCTATAATGTGTGCTACCTATGTACTAAATTGATGCGAACCCATTTAGGCATTACACTCTATCACTCCTTATTATGAGGCTTGGCATATGGTAGAAAGCCATTTGTTGCTCAACGTTGATTGCTTGGTGTATGCTCTTCTGCCATTGCAACAACACAACAAAGCTATGAGATGTATTTTTGTTGGGTATAGTGCAAAACGTAAGGGTTATAGATTCTATCATCCACAATCTAAGCACATCTTGATTAGCCATGATATAGTGTTTGTGGAGGATTTGATTCAGCCTTTTCTATCATGTACCAAAGAGACAAATTTGCGCTCATAGGGCACGCATGATACATTTTTGCCTCTTTTTGGAAGCGCTCAATCACATATACAGCCAAGTGAGGCACATGTTCAACTTAAGGATTTTCCAAATGAGGTCACAGGTCATCCTATAATTGATGCTAATGTTTATGATGGTATTTATGAAGAGCGTATAGAAATTGAGGAGTCAAGGAGTATATCTAAGTGGGTTGTGTAGACTTTGCATGATAGCAATTTTTCTAGTTCTTTGCCTTCTTGTAATCATTCTAGTTCTCATGCATCATATTTTTATTTGGCTATGTCAAACATGTGTGACAAAGAGAAACTTGGTTTGTTTGTTGATGAGGCACACGGTTCCGAAGATTAGATGGCTACTAGGAAAGTAGAATATCATGCTCTTGTTAAGAATAAGACATGGTATTTATGTGATTTGCCTCCTGGAAAAAATTCCATTGGCACTAAGTGGGTTTATAAGATAAAACATCAGCCTGATGGTAGCATTGATCCCTACAAGGCAAGGCTTGTTGTTGCAAAAGTTGATTCTCAGAAGAAGGGTATAAACTTTGAGGAGACGTGTGCTTCCACGTGTTGCATGACCACCATTCAAAGTGTATGTGCTTTGGTAGCCCATAATTATTTTGAGGATATGTGTGCTCCCATGTGTCACATGACTACCATTCAAAGTGTATGTGCCTTGGTAGCCCATCATGGTTAGAATCTACATTAGTTGGACATTAAAATTACATTTTTGAATGGCAACTTGCATGAGGAAGTCTAGGTCATGTAGCCTCGTGGCTTTGTTCAAAATGAGCAAGAAACCAAACTGTGTAGGTTACGCAAGGCATTGTATGGCCTAAAACAAGCACCACATGCTTGGTATAAGAAGATACTTGCATGGTTTTGTGAATAGTCAACTAAGAGCACCTTGTATGTCAAGGGTGTAGATAATGTACTTTAAATAGTCTACTATATAGATTTTACAATATATAAATTCCTATTTCCTCTCAGAAGTACACCTCAAATGACAAAGATGAAGCTTGTTGTGCAAGGGGGAAGGCACCACTGCTCGAGATGCTCAAGCATACTATGATACCAATAGTTGGAGTAGGGTTGCGAGAAGGAACACACGACACAAGGAGAGAAAAATCTTAAAAGCACACATTGAAGAAGATGATGTTACTAAGTGTGTAAAGTTCAAAGATAGTAGCCCTAGAGTAAGTCAGGCATATATACAAGCCGATGAAAAAAACCTTCAAAAGAGGGGAAAAAGCACCCCAACAGTTTAAAGTGTGCTCACACACATCACTACCATAATATGGTAATAATGATTTAGTTGGTGGGAGCTTTGCATTATACATTGGGGAAATATTAGAGTGGGGGAATATTTGCATTGTCCATTGTGGGAACATTAGACTGCCATTAAAGAAAACTGATGAGCCGGATACTCTGCATACAAATTTAGCCTAGAGCAAGCATGGTAGTTGGCTGATGGGGGAGGGATTCAATAAAAGAATATATTTGTATGATGCTTGTACTACAAATCTTGCAAATGCAATTTTGCAAAGCACAAATATAGTCTCCTAATTGCAAGGAAGACACATAGGGAAGGGACCATCATTGCAAAAATTGGTAGAATGTATGAATAATCAACCAATACATATGGTAAGAACAATGAAAGAGGCCACTACGGACAATCCTGGTTACAAGACATCCACTCCACTGAGTGGGGACAAAGAAATGTCCAAAAGAAAGAAAAACCCAATTGAGATGATAGATGTGGATGCCAATGCAACATATTGGCTAGAGTACAATAATGTCCCTTGGGATTGCACGCAGCATCAATGACAAAGGAACATAAATTATGTTGATGCTACAACATTGAAAACACCCGAAAGACAAAATCAGACATAAATAATGCCAGAGAAAACAAATAAATGAAGCTATGTGGGAAATTTGTTGGACACCAATTAGGAGTAGGATAACATGTAGTGACACACCATCAGGTGGTAGAAGATGTGGCATGGAGGTTTCAACACCTTCATGTGAAGGTTATAAATAATAGTTATGGGGTGTTATAGATCAATGGCTTTGGTTTTGCAGCATGGAGGTTTCAACACCTTCATTTGAAGGTTATAAATAATAGTTATGGGGTGTTATAGATCAATGGATTTGGTTTTTGCAGCATGGAGGTTTCAACACCTTCATTTGAAGGTTATAAATAATAGTTATGGGGTGTTATAGATCAATGGCTTTGGTTTTGTCTAGATAATGTGCTACATTGTCATGTGGTGGACAAAAATATTAAAACGTGACCCGGATCCCCATCCCCCTTCTTGCAAGGTGTATTATTATCCATGCATAAATCCTATGAAGTATGCTTATGGCCACATTACACAGATGCACATAGACACTTTATTTTTAGATCCTATGCACTCGTACAATCATTTGGCCAAACTCTCATCCAAGATGAATCAAGCTAGGTGGGGGGAGGCATATCATGCAAACCCATGCAAAATTTTGTAAAAGAGGCTTGTACTTTATTAAGGCATCTTATTCTAGAATTTTGGGCAAAAAATTTTCAAGTTTTTGGGGAAATTTCTCGAAAGTGATTTCTATTTTAATGCCGTTATGTATCTAATAGACAGAGGCAATGCCAAAATCTATGCCTCATTTACTCCAATTTTATCTAAAGTGATTCAAAAGCTTTATGCTATTTTTAGAAAAAATTCAAATCCAATTTGAAATTTTGCCGATTACTTTACTATTTTTAGAAATATATAAATAATTAAATAAAGGGTAGTGAGAATTTATGGAAAAAATGTGGTGATAAATATCACATCAATTCAATGCTCTTGTAAAAAAAAAAACAACTCATCCGGTGAGAGGTTAAAATTCAGCTCATGGCAAAACATTTACAACTCGTTTGATGACAAGCTAAAATTCAGCTCACTGTAGGGACATGTTTACAAAATGCATGTATCTTTGTCCACCAAAACTTGGATTGCAAAATGGTTAGACGTAGGGTGTATCTTAGGATGATAGTGAGGGCGAGCTTTTTGAAATGGGGCCTCTAAACCCAAACCAATGGGCCTACCCTCACAAAATGTTCGTAAAGAGGTACGCACACTACTTGGGGCACCACCTTCTTTTGGGAGTGGAGAAGGAAACCAATCAAAAAAACATTTGCACTCACCCACTCAAGCAACACACTTTGAGAACCCTTACTCTATGTACACTTTGGACACTTGACACCATCAACGATTATGCAACCCAATACCGTGCATCAAATGTAAATATGCAATTTGTGAAATAGCATTCACCTTCTCCCCATAAGAATACCCATGATACATCCAAACTCCTCTTCTCTCAAGGACTCATCAAAAAATCATGCACACAAGACCTGCCTCTCAAAAAACACACAAGAGAATCACCTACATCGAACTAACACACGTTGCATAGAGAGCTCATCTCCATCTATGCAATGTCGTGACACAAATAAAATCACCATGAGAGGTAACCACATGCATATGTAATGAAGCAAAAAAGAGTTGGAGTGAGAAAATCCTTTAGACCAATTGAATAAGTGTGGAGAAACAAACCAATGGTAAATTGAGAATAGAACACTTACTTGATTTCTCGCACACCTTTTAAGGGGAGGACAGACGCTGGCTAACCATCACGAATTGCGACACTTGAAAGTTTTGAAGATGATTTAATGATCACTAACATAACCATGAGAGAGATCATGATGTATTTACAAGTTATTGAGGTGCTACAAATGATGTTATTGGGTTGATGGAGTGAGAGATTGTAGAATAGAAAGAGTGGAGGATAGAGTTGCACTTCCTCCAAAGAGGAGGGTTAGGAGGGAGGATGTGAAAGAGGGAGAGTTGGGGTTTTCTCTACTATTGTTCAAGAAACAACATGAAGTTGAAAATATAGGTGTGTGTCATTGAGTCTTTCCAAGGGGGCTATTTATATTTGTGTAGGAGTGGGATTATGCTACACTTAATTAGGGTGAGTGATTAGCCCTAATTAAGTGTCCTTTGACCACTCATTGAATATTGGACATAAAAGGGACTATTTTTTCACCAAAAATATCATTTTAGATTGTGAAGGCTCCATAGGGGTGCATAATGTAAGTGGGCCCCACCATGAGGCCCTACGGGTGGCTCCTGCGGGGTATCTCAACTTGTCTGTCTTGGCATTTAGAAAGCATCTTTAGGTTGGTCCCATCACATGCAAGTGACCTTGAACACTCAATGCTCTTCTAGAAGATGAGTAGGGGAAAAATAAGATCGCACTCTCTTGATTTACTTGATTTACAGTTCCCTTTTGCTGCGAATCTGACAGATTTACACTATTTTGACCATAACTTTTTACCTGTAGCTCGGAATGACATGCTTCAAAAGGCAAATTTGACCTTCTCAACATGTTTGATATGAATTTGGACTATTCTTCACGCCCATGCACCAAGAAATTCGGTTTGGAAGGTCCACACTAGGCTAGGGAACCTTTTGCTTCCAAGTCTTCTTGTATGGGCCCTTTGCTTGTATGCATCCAAGGAGAATCATGCTTTTTCAAAAGGCTATGATGCTTAAACAAATAGAGGAGGGCCCAATATTATTTGCTTGTGAAAAGAATATACAATTGGAGTTTTTTTGAAAGGAGAAAAACTATATGTATATTCTTAAGAGATATTGGGCCACCTATGTAGAGGGCATAGAAGACTTGTAGAGATGGACCATAATCTTTGGTAAAGACAAGTGGAGAGCTGATTTCCATGGTAATTTATCTATATGGGATGGAAGATGGATATATTATTTTTCTACTGCTAATTCACAAGAGGTAAGAAAGTTTGGGGGTAGATAGTTGGTTATTGTATGCTTACTTTTATTTACAAAGCAAAAAAGAAAACGGTGGTAATATAAATATATGACTAAGGTGACATTTTTGGGAAGAGTACAATGTATTTGTCGCCACAAAGGTTAAACAAAGAGGGGGAATTTACTCTAGATAACTTAATAGCGTAGAAAAATATATACACATATGAGGAAGAGGACGTTGAGTAGGCTGAAAAATGTTGCAAAAAGATGGTTACCATTTTATGCCACTCAATAGCTGGTCGTAGGGTTAACTAACTTTACATGGCATCCTAGACACATACTTTCATATTGTTCACACGAACAAATTAAGTCTTTTCTACTTGCGTGAATGAGAGATCCCGACAAAAAAGAGGTTTTCCCATGACCTATTAAGCGATTGTATGCATAGATCGGGCTATTTTTGCAATTCCATTTAACATGTATGGATGTTTTAGTTTTCAAAACACGCATGTTAACTCTCATATGTAAATTTGCATGTGTAGGCACAAAACTTGGCACTTGACCGCTTTTGCATCTACTGACCAAAAATGGACATTAGGCTGAACATTAAACTATTGACCAAACTTAGTCCAAATAAAATTCACACAAGGGACAAAAATGCTCTCTATGCTCCCATGGACCCATCGTACATTTGGGTGTGTGCATGAGGAAAATAGTGGATTTAGCTCTAAGGAAATTTTTGACCAAAATTTGGCATAATTTGCAAATCATAATGCAAATATGGGGAGTTTTCTCCAACATCTAGCCAGTAGGGCTGTCTACCATAAAACATTTCCGTAGATCATATACAGGTTTTGCAGATAGCTCTAAAATAAAATGCAAGATTTTGTTAAATGGCTAAAGAAAAAACTGCATGAAAATGATATCCAAGATGCTCCAAATGCTTTGAGAATGCATTTACATGCTAACGTGGAAATCTAGGATGTGTGCATAGCTTTGAGCTTCAAGCTACATGCCTATGAGTCTATGAAACAGAAATAAGACCGTAGAAAGGGGAAAAAATGTTCACATCTCATTTTTGGGACCACAACAAGACCATAATTTATTTGTAGCATGCCAAGAGAATGAGGAGCCCACATGTGGTCCCATGTCAATTGGAGCTCGCATAAACATATTTGCAAATCTACATGTCTTCAACATGCTCTTCGTCAAATTCGGCATTAAATTGGACATATGAGCTGGAAGGATAGACTAGTTGTTTTCCAAAACCATACACAACATGGACATAAATTTTCACAAGTAGAGGAGCATGCTCAAAAAAGGTTGGTAGCAATTTGTGAAGGACAATAAAGGTGCCTCATGAATGAAAACGATCAGAGATATTCAAAACTGCCATAAAAGGAAATGCATGAATATGGTCTTGATAGCAAGAAAATATCAAATACAAGTCCAATTTTTTTCCAAAGGACACCAACATTCATCATTAGTATGGCAACATTATAGAGAGCACATGCGTGAAGTGGTACATATCTGGGTCAAATAAAAATATTCACAAATATTGTTCTAGTGTATATTTTTTCAGATGTTAGTGGAAAAATCCATTATGTGCCATGAAGGGGTTCTGCTTCAAATTTGAGCTCAATTGGACTCCTGGGTGAAGAGAAAATACCATTTTTCTATCAGATTCTTGAAAGCTTGGTATCAATTTTCACAATCAAATTTGGAGACTTCCTTAGGGAAAACTAGTAAGCGGCTTTGCACATAACTATTCCATAGGCCATAGAACACACATGAATCTACTTATAGGGTCATCAACTCACAAAATGTAGGATGATAAGAATGTAGGATGTCAATTGGCTTGTAGAGGCAAGATGGGACCAAAAGGAAAGATGGAAAAGCCAGCAAACCCAGCCCTTATATGAGTTTGAAAAGTCTTCTATTCAAATGTTGAGACAAAATATTTGGAATCTCAAGGAGTTCAATACCAAATTTATGGAAAGACAAGATATGCTATTATGCAGAAAATGTTCAAACACTGTGCAGGAGGCATGAAGTAGTATCATCTTTATAGAGTAGTCTTGGAAGATACTTTAACGTGCCATCATGCGACATAGATATCTAGAGGACACACGATCTTTTCACAACACTTACATTGGAGGGGGATGTTTGCATCCTAGCCAACAAAATTGGCCACAAGGAACTACGCTCATCACTTTAGCTTGATGAAGCCATCAAAATACACCATAGTACTCAAGACACTAGAGATTGTCCTCATCAAGGCCTATATGACATCATCAATGACATCCTACAACTGGGCAACATACATAGATAAAAACCTGATCGAATAAAATAGATTAACCTTCACCTATCATAGGCTAATGTTATATGGAGGAGAAGTCCTAACAAAGATAACCTAAAGGGATTTGGGAATCCAAAAACTTCCTCAAGCATTGACATAAGCTCATAAGAATAACCAAGCCAAGGCTAGAAATACCAATTGAGCTAAAGCCAGAACCACAAAAGAAGAAACAAGTGATGAATTAATCTGTTGGAGTAGCCATGATGGACACAAGACTTAGAATCTGAGGATAAACCTCCATATGAAATGGAGGAACAAATGTCTAGGAGGCTAGAAAGGGAGGAGGAAGTATAGTCCAAAAGGGAACACGCACAAAGAAAAAATATGGAGAGAGATTGAGCAATCCAAGAGACGAAAGGAGGAAAAATTGTCAAGGGAAAAGGAAAATAAATAGGAGGATCGACACAAGAGAGGAGAGGGTTATGGGACAACAACAGAAATTCATGGATGACATGTAAAAGAAACTAAGAGCCCATGTTATTCCACCAACATAAGGACAAGTCTCATGAGTAATAGATTTTGAGATAACTAAGCAATTATCTCATGAAGAACGTGAAACAAGAGCAAGAAAAGTGATGGAACAATTGGTACCCACAACCACACCCACATTTGCTTAATTCTTGTCACCATCACCATCACTCCAACAACTACACCTACACCAACAACAACCATCATGAAACCACCAATATGAGAGGTCTCCAATTCGTTGATACTAAATTTGAGATGGGGTCCTTGGCACATCTCTAGGCCTAATAAAAACTAAAGACTTGAAGTAAGAAGAATCCGGGGAATAGACCGTTGCCATTGGCAATGGCTTGGGACTATAGCCCTGGAAAAAGACCTATTCCTATCTTTCAAGCGAAAACATGACAAAATTTAGAAGCTTCAAAAAGTTTTTTGACCTTAAACTTTTGCAAATGGGCTAAGGTATCCTCGTCCAATGTTGTTTCCCCTCTACATGAATGAGGGTGCATCTGTTGGTGGACTCCTCTTCCACTGAAGAAGTCTTCTATCGTTAGTGCGGGGGGATGGATAATTACCTGACTAATCAGGTCCACCAGTCCATGATCCCTAACCTTAGTCGATCCCCACCCCATACTCACACATGCTTCTTTGTTTTCTCATTACTAGTACAATCTTTCAACACTTAAAATACTGGTTCATTTTAACTTCTCCTCACAGTGATTCATTAAAACAAGTATTGGAAACAACATTGGAAAAAATTCTTTAACAAAGAAAAAACTTTAAACTTAAGACATGGTACCATAATAACCATGACCAATACTCTTCTTGTCTCAAGATCACCTAAGGGTGAAAAACGACACCCATTCCTTATTCATAATTCGGGGTGAAAAATATCCCCAAATGTTCAGGGTGTCCATACTCCAAACCAATTGCCCATACAACCGGGAGGCTCCCCTAGGATAAGAAATGGTATCCTAACTTATGTAGGAATATCAAGACATGACAGGGTAGACTCATCATTCATGGGGGTAACTAACTTAAAAGTGGCTTTATAGCCATCCTTATGCATGAATATATACCAAGGAGTTGGAGGTGTCTTGAGATAAGCTGTCTTAAGGATGATCAATCATATCTTTCCTAGTTATTTACAAGCTAATCAATATATCTCTTTTCTAGTTTACAAACAAGTGCTCGATGTTTCGTAGAAAATACCTTTTTGATTTTTGACCAATTTTGCAATGTTATAACTTAAAAAGAAATTGAACTACTTATGTACTTAATCTACAACCAGAACCCACATGTGACTAATCCAAGATTTGTTAAGACTCAAGGGCCGCACGAACACTCTTGTCCATGGACCTGCTTTTGGGACCGAACTCGTGATCATGTGAGGCAACGGACCTTTTCATATTGTTATCATCTCCTTCACTTCGATGATCTGCCCGGTTCCTCTTGGGAGCCATGACTTTTATCCTTATAAAAAGGATATCAACCATTAGGTAATTTATCAAAATATGACTTTACAATAGAAATTCCATAATGTACTTCCATGAATTAACCTAATTTCCCATTTTACTTAAAGCTTGGGGCAGTTATTTGTTTATTATAAGTAGATTCTTGTGGGTTGATATCATTCTCGTAAATCTTTATACCTTTATTTAGCCACAAGAATCCATGAATAATTTTTGGAAACTAATCTGCTAGCTTTTTTCTTCAATCTGCTTTTGGAAACTAATCTGCTAGCTTTTCCCTTCAATTTATAGACAAAATTAGTAACTTCTCAACATATTAACTTCCTAATTATTTATATATGTTATATATTTTTATCCTAGCATCCTTATAGATTTCTAGGCTCTAATAATTATACTATAAATTTTTGAGTCATTTTGCTATTTTCTCTTTTAATTAAGTCCAAAAATAGTTTATTTTTGGCTTGATATTTATAACAATAATCATGCCATGAAGATATATTTATCTCAACTTTTTAATATTGTTAACCCTCACGAACACCCTATCACCTATGACGGACACCGTTTATTTGTTTGGTAGAGTCAGAGACCGGGCTTGTCGGTCCAATAGGTGTGTAGGTGATCGCCGATGAGAGGCACACCATTACCTTATTTTTACAGCATTTGTGCAGCAATTAGCCACTGTGGCACCCACGTGTGACGGGCTAGACTCTTATAAAAGGTCCATTTGACCTAAAAATCCTCATTCTTTGAGGGTGTAAGCTAAGAAGTGCTCTTGCTCCATTGCTATCTCCTTCTCCTTTTCTATGTGTGTGTGTGTATGCTAGAGAGAGAGAGAGAGAGAGAGAGAGAGAGAGAGAGAGAGAGAGAGAGAGAGAGAGAGAAGAGAGAGAGAGAGAGAGAGAGAGAGAGAGAGAGAGAGAGAGAGTGATCGAGCATTGCAGCGACATCGACGATGACAAGGCAGTAGAGTTCAGCATTGACAACAACTCCTTCTTCTTCATAGCATAAGATCCCTCATGATGGCAACATTGAGAGGTGAGTGACACACCATTGTTCTTTGAGTTTGCTAAGATTCTGTAGCTGTGTGTTTGCAGCCTTTTGAGGCTCACACACAGTGCACAAGCAAGTTCCCAACGTTTGACACGTACGGCAAAGCGTACATTTTTGTCGCCACTGTCGGGGACAACCTTGCATTAATCTTGAGGAGCACTCAGTGATACCTCTGGAAGCCTTTCTTCCATCTATTTTTTTGCTTTTTGTTGAGTCCAGTGAGAACTATTAAGTGGCTGCAATGGGGAGATTAGCAGGTTTTCTGTTAAATTCTGTTAAGTGACTGAAATGCGCAATTTTAGCATATTTTTGTGAGATATTGTTAGTGACTGTAAGCTTTGTTAGTGCTGCATTATACTGGTTTTTGTTAGTTTTGCAAGATCTATATTGTGCAAGTGCTAGTAGAGCTGCTAGTGAGTGTAGACAGTGAGCAGCAGAGTTGACTGTGTGTGAGTGTGTAATTCTGTGTTAGACAACTAATTACTTGTTAATTAACTATTAATTAGCTACAAGGAGGTTAGACAGAGCTCCTATGAGGTGTTGTGTGGGCGTAGGAGCTCGGCGTCCACGCGGCCACATTATCCTCAGAAAAAGTTTTTTTGAAAAAAAAAATTAAAAAAATGCTCGGGATATTTGGAACTAAAAAGAAATTTGGAAATTAAATTTTAAAGAATATTATTCTAAAAGAAAGGGATCAGAATCTTTTCCCAAGCCCAAGCCCAGGCCCAGGCCTCGGTCCTCAGTTTTATGATATACTACTCACGCTACCTTATATATAAAGACTAAGATCTCAAGTGAAGGGAGGGCATGTGGGACAAGTTCCCCAAGTCCTTCACCATCCCCTTCACACTCACCCTTTGGACTTACTAATCCTAGCCCTCTCACCACCTAGGAAAAGACTAGCTGCATGATTCCAAGGGCTACACGTAACCGAATCGGGGGCTATAAAGTACGGCACGTCCCCCTAGCCAAGATGCTCATTTTAAGCTATCGCACACCATATTCCATGGCTTGGTTAAAAAAAGGGACCAAAAATACAAAAAATTTGGATTGTAAATACTTAAAAAACTAGGTGAGCGGCCTTCACGGGTACTCATGACCACCTCTAGAGTGTTGAGGTCACATGCACCTATGCTTTGGTTGTGTGCTAAAGGACGAGCACAGCGAGAGTGTCTCTGTTTACGCAGGCACTCATTATTCCTCTACCTTAGGCTCTAGGCCCTCAACGGGAACCCAAGGTAGTACCACTCATATTGTGCCTATTGACTCTTCCTCTGACTACGACGTCATGGAGGGTTACCCGGTGCCTAATCCCAATAGCTCAAGCCATCACATGCATGCCATGGGCCCATGGTCTGCTGGGGGGTTGAGTGTGCTTAGCCGCTTGAAGGAAACCTTTACTAGAGCCACTCGCTCTGAACATGGGTCTAATGATGTAAATGAGGGGGTGGGAAAGTAAATTTGCCATTCATGACCAACATAGACCCTATGCTCCTAGAGAGTGTGCACGTGAATACTCCATTCACTATATCCCCTGACTCTTTAGAGATATTACCCTCCGAGGTTATATTACCTGATGGTAGAAGCCTTGCCAAAGTGTAAGAGGTTGAGTGGTATATTATTGCGGCTAGGGAAAAGGAAATTGAGAGCTTACGAAAGGTGGAGCAACGAAGAGAGTTAAAAAGCGAAGCCCTATATCAAGGATATTGCTCTCCTAGCAATATCCTTGCTAGGAGAGCAATCAAATACTCCTAAATTAGCAACCACTAAGAGTCAACCCATAGAGAGACATTGCATCTAATTCAAAGGACACCCCTAGCACCTCAATCCTAGATAGAGTGTTCCTAAATGAGAACTGGGAGTACGAACTACAAACGGAAACTCTAACCGACCTATACACAAGTCACACCTATCACATGGGTTGGCTAGATATCCTATAATCCACAATGGGTGCTACTAATGTAGAGGATCAACAACAAAGAGTTTGCAAGGTCATCCATAGGGTTATTGAGCTAGAGAGACAAAACAAGGGGGTCCACATGCCTTCAATGGGTCTCATGAGATTCTTGGATACAGGAAAGGCTAAACAACCAACCTTATCGCAAATGGAGACTCCCTCAGTAAGTTCGATGGATTCTCCATATGTTGTTTTGCTAGGGGTCTCAGTGCTACCAGAGCCCACAAGTGATAGCTTTACCTTTCCAAGTCTAGATCATCTTTCCCTTGATGACACCACAGCTACCATGCCTACCCAAGTGTAGAGCATGCCAAGAAACATGCCATGGACCTCTTTTGTTAGTAAAGCACTGCTACATGGTAGCTTAATGCCTTCAACAGTACCTACAAGTGTGTACCAATCATATACACCTATGGGTCCTTGTACTCATGTAGCTCCTACCCCTCCCATTGTTTTTACAACCTATGCTCCACAACCACAACACCCAAGCTCTTATTTCAACGAGATCATACTGGCTAGCATTAGCATGTCACTTCCGACGTCTACTATGCCTAGGGCCACACATATGAACTTTGGGCCACCACATGGCACAACACTGTACCAAACTTGGAACCCAAGGGCTTCCTATGCGCCAAGCCGAAGGCCAATACCTACTCCACATGTAGTCTTTGGAGCGCCTGTACCCACAGTGCCTACTCACTTAGGTGGCTTGGCAACATCTGCTGAAGCTATCGGTCGATCTATTGCTAAGAATATACGTAACACACTTGATAGAGAGCCTAGAAGTAAGGCAGTACAAATAGCCAAGCTCACAAAAAAATTTAATGGAGATGAAAATATGGGAAATCATATCGAAGTGTTTGAACAAATATGCGATTCTCTAGGAGAACACAATTGAAGGGGATCGGGGAGCACCACAGATAGAGAGTGAGAGAGAGAGAGAGAAGGAGACACACACACGATGTGGGTGGGGAGACACAAAAGAGTGAGCAGTCCCCTATACACTTATGCTATGTATAAGGTATACAAGTCAGTGGGCGCCCAGACTCAGGGCGGCCGGGCAAGGCACAGACGCCTATACCCCAACAACCTCCCACTTAAAGGCGAATGTGCCTTTAAGCAAGGGAACCTAGTCTAAAGACTACAAAAGGCGAGAGAAAACCGCTCTCAACCGATGCCCACTGGCTGGCTGTGATCGTGTGCATCCGGCTGTCCTGCTCCCGTGTAAGTCCATACACCACCAGACGTACCGCACACGTACTGCAAGTAAGTATGCAATACCTGCATATCTCCCTCGTGCACTATGCCATCATTAGTCAACAAACGACTAACAACCCCAACTGCAAATGCTCTTACTACAGCTGCGATATCCGGTCTCAAGATCAACATCTCATACATGAGACCACCGAATGCCGATGCAATGCTAGCGGGCCCTGCTAGCTCTACGGAGCATGCATCAACATATATATCCCTGGCAATAGGCATCTCTAACTGACAAGGCATATCAGCCACATGCATCTCCTGACTGTCCGCAAAAGACGCATCAACCTGTTGTGCAACCTTAGAGCAAACCAGCTGCTCTATGTGTCTGTTGGAAGACATATCCTGCACAACTATATCCCCATGCTCACTATCGAGCATAGAAAGGAATGACTGCATAATCGCTGACATCTCAGTCTCCTCTGCAATCATCCACTGCAAACATGACCACTCAATCTACTGTGACTCACTAGAGCTCTCATGCTCTAACTCCGTATGCATAGACTCTTGCACAACGTCCTCCTGTCGTGATTCACTAGAGCAAGACCGCTCTACCTGTCTATCCTGCATAGAAGTATTGTTAAGTATGGAGCCTGATTTACCCTTGTAATTTTCTGTGGTAAAAGCGCACATTTGTAAGGCCCCCATTATGAGGAGAAGCCATCGTGCGTGAAGAAAAATCACTCACTAGAAACCAAAATTTTCACGGACAAGAATCAGGGGCAACTTTAAAGGCCTCGGGGGCGGAGGCCCCCGAGACTTTTTTTCGCCGGAATATTCTTTTTCACCGGAATATTATGCCCGGACGGCGGCCGAAAAGTGGTCGGAAAACAACCGGTCGGTTGGCCGGTGGCTGGTGGTCAATGGCCGATGGTCGGAAGTCAATGGCTAGTGGCCGGTGGTCAGAAGTCAATGGCCGGTGGCCGGTGGCCGAATTCAATGGCCGGTGGCCGAATTCAAAAGCGGACTTGTCTTCTCAAGGGCGGCAACACATGGGCGGATTGGAGGGTCCGATTTAAACTTATTCGCACAAGGGCGGCTACACATAGTTGTCTCTCATAAGAGAGGGCAGCCCTTTTGGCCTATAAAAGGAGGCCATTTCTACACACATTTCATAGTGTGAAGTTGATGCAACAAGGTGAGTGTGAGGTGGTGAGAGTGAAGCAAGGCGGGAGCTCCATTAAGGGTATAATCCCTTTGTAAACTACTTCTTGTTTTGAAGTACTAAAGCCATTGAGTGGCTGCTTTCCCGTGGACGTAGCCCACATTGGGTGAACCACGTATATCGTGTGTACTCTCTCTCTCTCTCTCTACTCTATAATCTCGTGTATATAAATCTGTCTCTCTCCATTAAGTAATCTACTCAATTATCTATTTAGCTACGTCTTATTTCCTAACAACTGGTATCAGAGCAAGGTTTGCTCGTAGCTAAATTATCTCAAGGAAAGGATTCCTTGAATTGAGTGGGAGTTATGGCGGAGGAAGGGAAGCTCAAGATTGAGAAGTTCAACGGCAAAAACTACCAGCATCGGAAGATGCAGATTGAAGACTATCTCTACCAGAAGGACCTCTATTTGCCACTAGGCGGTCTTGCGAAGAAGCCCACAACAATGGCAGATGAAGCATGGATTGTCCTTGATTGAAAGGCACTGGGAACAATCCGGTTAAGCTTGGCGTCAACGGTGGCCTTCAATGTTTCGGAGATGAAGACCACGGAGGACTTGATGAAGTCACTTGACGACTTCTACGAGAAACCATCGGCATCCAATAAGGTATTTCTTATGAAGCGCTTGTTCAATCTAAAGATGGCATAGAATGGTTCAGTTGCAGAACACCTAAATGACTTTAACACAAACATAAGTCAACTTCGATCAGTGAAAATCAATTTCGATGACGAAGTGCGAGCTCTCCTTATACTATCATCTCTACCGGATAGTTGGGACAGCCTTGTGATGGCTGTAAGTAATTCTATCTCTGGCACAAATACTCTTAAGTTTGATGATGTTGTGGGTGTTCTCCTAAGCGAGGAAATGCGAAGGAGAAGCACAGGAGAATCATCAAGTGCTGCACTATCAGTGGAAACAAGCGGAAGGCTTAAGGAGAGGTTCAAAAACCAAAAGGGTCGTGATCACTCAAGGCGGAGCAAGTCACGCACAAAGTCAGTTCTTGAATGTTGGAACTGCGGCAAGAAGGGCCACGTCAAAAAGGATTGCTGGTTCAAGAAGAAGAAGGAGACAGAGTCTCAAGACAACAAGCCAACATCGAAGGCCAATGTGGCAGGTAAAGTAGAGCAAGATGCTCTAATTCTCTCATTAGACAATGTGTCTAATTCCTGGATAGTAGATTCCGGGGCTTCATTCCATGCGACACCACACAAGCAACATTTCCAAGACTACACCAAAGGTAATTTTGGGTATGTATACTTGGGAGATGATGAAGCTTGTGAGATTGTCGGCAAAGGTACAGTTTCTGTCAAAACTGCTAACGGAAATGAATGGAAGCTTAAAGATGTTAGGCATGTTCCTTCTCTTCGTAAAAATTTGATCTCTACAGGACAATTGGACGATGAAGGTTACAACATTGCATTCGGAAACAAACGGTGGAAGATCTCAAAGGGATCTTTGGTGGTTGCCAAGGGTGAAAAAGTCGGTACACTTTACTTGTGTACTGTTAGCACGCAACCTTCAGCTTGTGCAGCAACTACAGAAGTTGACAGTGCGGTGTGGCACTACCGACTTGGGCATATGAGTGCCAAAGGAATGCAAATCCTTCAAACAAAGAGGCTTCTACCAGGTTTGAAAGAAGTGGACTTAGAGTTCTGTGAAGATTGTGTTTATGGTAAACAAAAGAGGGTAAAATTTCAAAAATCAAGAAATGAAAGAAAAAATTAAAAACTTGAGTTGGTTGATTCTGATGTTTGGGGTCCTGCAAGTACACCATCACTTGGTGGCTCATTGTACTATGTAACATTCATAGACGATGCGACTAGAAAAACATGGGTTTATGTCATGAAGAATAAATCCGATGTATTTTCCATATTTCAAAGGTGGAAAGCCTTTGTGGAGAATGAAACAGGTACCAAGGTTAAATGCCTCAGATCCGACAATGGAGGCGAATATTGCAGCCAAGGTTTTGAAAGCTTTTGTGCTAGCAATGGCATTCAGAGGCAAAGGACAACCCCAAGGACACCTCAAAAAAATGGGATTTCGGAAAGGATGAACAGGACAATCATGGAACGAGCACGAAGCATGCGGCTACATGCAGGCCTACCACTTGAACTTTGGGCGGAAGCCGTAAGTACGTCTGTGTACTTAATCAATCGGTCACCCTCAACGGCATTGGATGGGGGACTTCCAGAAGAGGCATGGACAGGTAAACCGATGAATTATGCATTTCTCAAAGTGTTTGGGTGTGAGGCTTTCATGCACATAGATAGAAGCCTAAGATCAAAGTTAGATGCAAAGTCCAAAAAGTGTTTCTTCATTGGCTATCGAGAAGGAGACTTTGGGTATCGCCTATGGAATCCTGAAGATGGTAAAATCTTAAGGAGTAGGGATGTAATTTTTAACGAACAAAATATGTACAAAGATTACTTGGAGAGAAAACAAACAAAAGAAACAGGTGATGAGTACATGGAGCTTGAGGACGGTGAAGACTCAGGGACTGAAAACGGTGACAATGTGCAACAACATCAACCAAATGAGGAGCCTCAACCTATTCCCCGAAGATCTACAAGAACAAGTAGACCTCCAGAAAGGTTTGTTCCTTCCTTCAACCATCTCTTGATCTCAGATTCTGCAGAGCCGGAATCATATGAAGAAGCTATGCAACATGAATCCAAAGAAGAATGGACGAAGAGCATGCAAGTGGAGATGGACTCACTACATCGCAACCAAACATGGGAGTTGGTTGAGTTGCCTAAAGGTAAGCGGGCACTTCAAAACAAATGGGTGTACAAGCTAAAGGAAGAAGAAGGTGGGAAGAAAAGGTACAAGTCTAGGCTTGTGGTAAAAGGTTTTTCTCAAAACAAAGGTATTGACTTCAATGAAATATTTTCTCCTGTTGTAAAAATGAACTCAATTAGCTTGTCTTGAGCCTTGTGGCTGCTCATGATCTAAATCTCGAGAAAATGGATGTAAATACGGCATTCCCTCACGGTGACTTAGAGGAGGAAATCTACATGCTTCAACCAAAGGGGTATGAAGTAAAAGTTAAGGAGAAAATGGTTTGCAGATTAAAGAAGAGCTTGTATGGTTTAAAGCAAGCATCAAGACAATGGTACTTGAAGTTTGATCGATGGAATTTGGATCATGGATACACAAGATGCAACTCGGATCACTGCGTCTACACGGAGAATTTGGGAGATGGGAAATTCATCATCCTAATGTTGTATGTTGATGACATGTTGATTGCAAGTGCTAACATGCAGGACATCAAAGACCTAAAAGAGGAGCTGTCCAAATCTTTTCCAATTGAAGATTTAGGTGCTGCAAAGAGGATACTTGGTATGATAATATCAAGGGACAGGACGAAGAAGACAATAAAGCTATCTCAAGAATATTACATCAAGAAGGTACTAGAAAGGTTTGCAATGCAAAATGCAAAACCAGTTTCTACACCTTTGGCTGGTCATTTTAAACTAACGAAGGATATGTGTCCAAAGACACAAGAGGAGATAGCCTATATGTCTAAAGTTCCAATGCTACAGTGGTAGGTTCTCTAATGTATGCTATGGTCTGGACAACGCCAGACATTGCACATGCAGTGGGAGTTGTGAGTAGGTTCATGGAGAAGCCAGGTAAAGAGCATTGGCAAGCTGTGAAGTGGATACTTAGGTATCTAAAAGGGACAACAACAAATGCTTTGTATTTTGGAGGAACTGATATTTTTCTAGAAGGGTATGTTGATGCAGATATGGTAGGTGACAAAGATACTCGAAGGAGCACTACTGGCTATGTGTTCACGGTTGGAGGCACAGCAGTAAGCTGGGCTTCAAAGCTGCAGAAAGTGGTTTCACTTTCTACCACGGAAGCAGAGTATGTAGCAATGACGGAGGCAAGCAAAGAAATTCTGTGGCTTCACAGATTCTTAGAAGAGCTTGGATTCAAACAAGACAATTGTGTTTTGTATAGTGATAGCCAAAGCGCTATCCATCTTGCGAAGAACTCAACTTTTCATTCAAGGACAAAGCACATTGACGTGAGATATCACTTCATACGCACTCTTTTGGAAGAGGGACAACTAAAGCTAGGAAAGGTGCATACAAGTGAAAATCCTGCAGACATGTTTACAAAGGTGGTCAACAAGGAGAAGTTGAGCTTTTGCTCATCTTCAATCGGCATTCAAGGATAAGAAGCCAGAATGGAAAGCAGTCACAGGTTTGGTTTGGAGATGAGTCTCCAAGTGGGAGATTGTTAAGTATGGAGCCTGATTTACCCTTGTAATTTTCTTTGGTAAAAGCGCACATTTGTAAAGCCCCCATTATGAGGAGAAGCCATCGTGCGTGAAGAAAAATCACTCACTGGAAACCAAAATTTTCACGGACAAGAATCAGGGGCAACTTTAAAGGCCTCGGGGGCGGAGGCCCCCGAGACTTTTTTTCGCCGGAATATTCTTTTTCACTGGAATATTATGGCCGGACAGCGGGCGGAAAGTGGTCGAAAAACAACTGGTCGGTTGGCCGGTGGCTGGTGGTCAATGGCCGATGGTCGGAAGTCAATGGCTAGTGGCCGGTGGTCAGAAGTCAATGGCCGGTGGCCGGTGGCCGAATTCAATGGCCGGTGGCCGAATTCAAAAGCGGACTTGTCTTCTCAAGGGCGGCCACACATGGGCGGATTGGAGGGTCCGATTTGGACTTATTCGCACAAGGGCGGCTACACATGGTTGTCTCTCATAAGAGAGGGCAGCCCTTTTGGCCTATAAAAGGAGGCCATTTCTACACACATTTCATAGTGTGAAGTTGATGCAACAAGGTGAGTGTGAGGTGGTGAGAGTGAAGCAAGGCGGGAGCTCCATTAAGGGTATAATCCCTTTGTAAACTACTTCTTCTTTTGAAGTACTAAAGCCATTGAGTGGCTGCTTTCCCGTGGACGTAGCCCACATTGGGTGAACCACGTATATCGTGTGTACTCTCTCTCTCTCTCTACTCTATAATCTCGTGTATATAAATCTGTCTCTCTCCATTAAGTAATCTACTCAATTATCTATTTAGCTACGTCTTATTTCCTAACAAGTATCTCACACAACTGACTCTCTGCTTTGCTCAGTCACTAGCAAAGCATGCATGTCTGACTCTGTCACCTCTCTGTGTGACTGCTCAAGTCGTGCCCCAACTGTGTGCACAACGAGCTCACTACTCTGCACTCCATGCAAAGCATCCTGCAACCCACAAGCAAAAGAGACTCGCCTGCTCTCTCGCTCTCTACCTGGCTGCATGATCACAGAGACAGCACTGTCTCTCGCGTGATCCACATGCAATGGGTAACCTGTACCACTCCTGCCACCTCTCGCAATCACTAGCGAACCCAAATGCATCACAAAATCTCGCTCTCATAGCGAAATCTGACATCCACAATCTCTAAGCTGACCAATCGAGATCAAACTCACTGTCAAATCTGGTACATAGCGCACATGTCGTAACAAGTAAGATACACCACTCGGTAATGACAGTCTCACATCTCTTGCACCTGCTATCGCATGCATCGATCCATCGGTCAAACGTACACTGCCAAGCATCCCGCTAGAATAGCTACAAAACCATTCACAATGCGGCGTGACATGAAACATAGCATCTGCATCTAGCAACCACTGTGAAGGGAGTGCACTATCCACATGTATAGCATCTCGTGCACAGCTTGAGGTAAAAGTGACATCCCCATCACTAGTATACTCCGACACTACATGTGCCTCAACTGTCAAAGCAACTGAGTCCATGGAATCACTACATACATCTCTGAGACTGCCATGTCTCCTACGATGTCGCATACGACAAAAACAGCGCCGTCTAACGTGTCCAGAATGACCACAATACCAACATGTCACATGTCGGCGTGCTCGTGAATGTACATGTCTCACACGAGTCTGTGATGACTCATATCTATCATACATATCATGTAATCTGCGCCAAAGTGCTCTCGAAGTAGCCTCATACATAACAAGAGCATATACAGATTCCGCAAGGTGCAAAGAGAGTGTAGATAGTGCCATCTCCTCTAGCTCCTGCCACTGATCGTCAGACATGTTTGAAGGTCTACCTGCATCACCACTCAATGGTCGATGCAACCCTCGCTGTGTCAATGCATCAAGCATACACTCTCTCCATGCCGCAAAGTCTGACCCATCAAACATGCGTATCTGTGAGAGGTCACAATCTGATCGATCACCTGTCTCTGCCATGAGCACAATGTAGCAAACTAGAAAGCAAAACCACCTCACCAACAACACCTGAAAACTGTCTACCAATATGGCCAGAAACACAATGTAAAACCTGTGAGACACACTCCAAAATAGAGCTCCCGCAATGTCAATACAAGCCTCGCATGCTCTAGTATCACACTGCAATCTGTGAGCTAATCACCAAGCCCGCACTGTGCGGTATCGATGCATACACACGCACAAATCTCCCACCCGCAGAGAACACCGCACACAAATGTTGAGTGCAACCCGCAATCTCTACCTAGATCGCATAAATGATACGCATAAAACTGTTGGGAAAATTTCGCCAGAGTTTTGACGCACAATGGCTATCAACACAAAATAACAATTGTCCTGCAAGCTCAATACAATGATCAATCAATGCGCATCAAACTACACTCAATATACATGCATAAGCTCTGCAAAACTATGGCAAACAATGCTCGAGATCACAAGACTCTCCCACCCGAGAGCAAAACCCCTGTCTCAAGCAAAGAAAGATTCACAACTCCTCACTCTTGCGAGAGTGGATACAAAAACACAAAACTGTGTACAAAGTGACAAAACCTGTCAAAGTGAGAGTAAACACTCGATCACAAACTATGGCGAGAATCTGGAAAAAATCCGACAGAATTTTCCCTCAAAACTGAGCAAAAAACTCAAGTACAATCTGTACCATAAACCATAACACTACTCAATGCCAATGAGTAGAAATGCCAAAATGGCTCCACATTTTCACATACAATGGCAATCCGCACTCAACGTACATCAACGGAGTGACCGCGCATAAGCAAGCGCCAAAATATTTGCAATCCGGAAACTTGATCAATGCGAAAACAATGCTCTCAAGAGAGCTCACAGGCACTTGAAAGTGCTCGCCAAAATGCATATATAATGGGCATCAACCATGCGCCATAACCATATGCAAACCATCCGCAAAGACCATGAATCCAAGCACAAAATCACTACCAAAGTATCCTGTGAAAAACCAGTGAAAGAAGCTCCACCTGTGTGCTCCAAAAAACTGCGTCTCTCAAGAGACTGCCTCGGTGGTGTGTAAACGCCTCCGTACTTTGTTGCCCAAGTCTACCAAAAACCCTCAAACCACAAGCTTAACACAAGCTGCAATTGCATCTTCAGCTCAGAATTTATGCACTCAACTTCAAGCATCTCCCGTGCTTCCAAAAGTGCATCAAACTCGCACACAATGCGACAACAGAAAATCTGGAATTTCTATATACAGTCAGTCTGAGCTGAATATCAGCAAAACGGTGAGTAATTTGCAAAAAGTTTCTTCTGCAAAGTTGTAGACCACATCGAAACGGATGGGCAAGAGGACAGAATTCTCAGATCTGCATTCTACAAGGAGAAAAACGAATCTGAAAGTAGTGCTGCTACGCACACAGTTTTTAGGGCAGCACCTTCACTTACACACAATCTTCCACACTCCTTTCTGAGCTTCCACAAGAGCATACATCACTCTCAACTGAGCTCACAAGCTCCCATTGCATTCTCACAGCAAGTCTTCTGCTTTCTTAATCTCTCTACCTTCGAGAGAGAGAGAGAGCTATTGCCTCAAAGTTCTCAAAGCCGTCGTGCTCTCCGCTGTCACCATAGCTCTGATACCAATTGAAGGGGATCGGGGAGCACCACAGACAGAGAGTGTGAGAGAGAGAGAAGGAGACACACACACGATGTGGGTGGGGAGACACAAAAGAGTGAGCAACCCCCTATACACTTATGCTATGTATAAGGTATACAAGTCAGTGGGCGCCCAGACTCTGGGCGGCCGGGCAAGGCACAAACGCCTATACCCCAACAACAATGACCTGCATAGAGTAATGCTTTAGGCCTAACCTTAAGTGTGAAGGTTGGGGATTGGTATAGAACCCTAAGGGTGGAAAAAAAAAGATTTACCCTACTCTTAGGAGACTATTCTTGAAAGAATACATACGAGAGGGAGTGCTTTGGGGTTTAGCATCTTAGCTCCAGAAAGCCCAACGAGAGGAAGGAGAATCCGTGAGAGATTTCATTAGTTGCTTGAAGCATTTAAAATCTCGTTGTAATCCAAATGAGTGCTTCAATAATAACCAATTTCTTCATAGATTCATTAGGTGATTACAACATGAGAATATCTACAATGGCCTAGTCATTAGAGGTATCACCACTTGGGAAGAATTCACCACCAATGCAATCCAATTGGAGGATAATTTAATGATTCAAGGAGAAAGAGTTTCTGTTGAGCTAAATCTACTAGCTCACAAGCATTGGGGCATCACCCCAAAGCCTATTGCTAAGGAGCCAAAGATGTTTGAGATGACATTAGCAGACCTCGCCAAGGCCATTCAAGACAGTCTTAGAGACAATCGTGCTCCACAACACAATCATATGTATCCAAGAAGGGAGAAACAATGGTGCTCAATATGCTATGATCCGCATAGTACCAGTGAGTGCCCTACTTTTAGAGTAAAATTCAATGGTAATTGCAATGCCTATGTGAGGTATGGACATCAAGCTAAGGATTGCATAGTATTTAAGCGTGTGATGGCCAATATACTGACCTTAGCATGGACAGACACACCTCTAGTCCCTGCATTGATGCCAGCCCCACCTCTAGAACAAACGTCACAACACATGGTCCCTAGGGCCCAAAATGTTGTTAAAACAACACCCTTACCACCTCCAGTGCTAGGACTGCAACCACCACATCTGAGAATCAATTCTATGAATCAAGTGGGTTTTGAGTCATGTATTGCTTGTTTGGAAGATATAGACCCTAATATTGCCTATGGAATTGAGTCACTTGAAGAAAGTCCACAATGTTACATGGAGGACTATTGGGGACAAGTCAAACCTGTCTATCAAGTAGCTGCTCTTGTGACAAGAGGCCAAAATATCAATTACACTGCCAAGAGGCCACCTCTTCAATGCTATGAGTGTGGAGGTCCACATCGTGTATGCGAGTGTCCTATTAGGCTACAAACGAATGCTACACTAATGCAAACCAATCAAGTGAGCACATCTACAATGCTGATACTCATCTGTAATTGATGTGGCATAGATCATTTGATTTCCCAATGTTTGAATAATCCAAATGCACCGAAGATCACGCCATTAAACTTGATTGAGGTTACCGATGAGCCATCACAAAGTACACCTGTGGTACAAGTAAATGTACTCACATGATCGATGCTCCAAAAACAAAATTATACTCTTGAAGAAAGAGACACGGCATCAATTGCCCAATCTCAAAAGAAGAAGAAAACACAAAGGAAGAGATCGCAAAAAATAGCAAAGTAAGACCCTAGTTCAAAGACCAACATAGGGACTCGTGACGACCCAGTATATATGAACGACGGTGAAGAGGATTCTGATTCAGGTGAAACCATGGAGAGAAAAACGACCACTAAGAAAGAAACCAACAAGGAATAGCTTCATAAGCCACAATGGCCAGGATCCAAGAAGAAGATAGGAACTTACCCAAACCCTACAGAGGAGATGGAGTGAGTCAAGCAATTAAGGAGTTTGGTAGAAGATACCCAAATGGATCTAGAGCCAACACCTAGGTAGATCCAGATTACAGACACAATGTTCCCTACGCAACAACAACCTCACAAAGTCCATAGACCCCTAGCCATACCTAGTGTCATCCAAGAAGAAAGTGACTTTAAGTCATGGAAAACTGGCTGTACTCACTTCTTGTTGGAAAGAATCTTTACAGAGGGACTACCTAAGCCTATTGAACAAATGGAGATCCCATCTTCTCCACATCAAGGGACTGAAGTCCAAAAGGTGCCATTAAATATTTCCATATTGATGGATTTCATGGCTTCAGAACCCAAACTATATGGAGATCCCGAGCTATTCTTAGCTCTTTGAGCTTTCCTCAATGGAGAACTGAAAGTTGGGCTACCACAATTTTCATAGATGGATGGAGCTAGGGAGACGCCAATAGAGGAGGAACACTTAGATCCACAACCCGATCTAGATAAAAACCCTGTTGTAGAAATACCTGTTAACAAGTTGGGACAATACATTGAGGGCGATGAATCCAATGCAATCATACCAATCACTACCAAGGGATTAACTATGAAGGGAATCCTTGATGGTGGTGCTGGGATTAGCATTGTGACTAAAAATTGATGACAAACTATGGGAAGACCTCACCTTGGGACCACAATCATAGTAGTAAAGATGGCCAATGGGTCTATTGTTAGACCTATAGGGATGCTAGAAGTGTTAAGTATGGAGCCTGATTTACCCTTGTAATTTTCTGTGGTAAAAGCTCACATTTGTAAGGCCCCCATTATGAGGAGAAGCCATCGTGCGTGAAGAAAAATCACTCACCGGAAACCAAAATTTTCACGGACAAGAATCAGGGGCAACTTTAGAATATTCCTTTTCGCCGGAATATTATGGCCGGACGGCGGCCGGAAAGTGGTCGGAAAACAACCGATCGGTTGGCCGGTGGCCGCTAGTCAATGGCCGATGGCCGGTGGTCGGAAGTCAATGGCCGATGTCCGGTGGTCGGAAGTCAATGGCCGGTGGCCGAATTCAAAAGCGGACTTGTCTTCTCAAGGGCGGCTACACATGGGCGGATTGGAGGGTCCGATTTGGACTTATTCGCAGAAGGGCGGCTACACATGGTTGTCTCTCATAAGAGAGGGCAGCCCTTTTGGCCTATAAAAGGAGACCATTTCTACACACATTTCATAGTGTGAAGTTGATGCAACAAGGTGAGTGTGAGGTGGTGAGAGTGAAGCAAGGCGGGAGCTCTATCAAGGGTTTAATGCCTTTGTAAACTACTTCTTCTTTTGAAGTGCTAAAGCCATTGAGTGGCTGCTTTCCCGTGGACGTAGCCCACATTGGGTGAACCACGTATATCGTGTGTACTCTCTCTCTCTCTCTCTCTCTCTCTACTCTATAATCTCTTGTGTGTGAAATCTATCTCTCTCCATTAAGTAATCTACTAAAAAATCTATTTAGCTACGTCTTATTTCCTAACAACTGGTATCAGAGCAAGGTTTGCTCGTAGCTAAATTATCTCAAGGAAAGGATTCCTTGAATTGAGTGGGAGTTATGGCGGAGGAAGGGAAGCTCAAGATTGAGAAGGTCAACGGCAAAAACTACCAACATTGGAAGATGCAGATTGAAGAGTATCTCTACCAGAAGGACCTCTATTTGCCACTAGGCGATCTTGCAAAGAAGCCCGCAACAATGGCAGATGAAGCATGGATTTTCCTTGATTGAAAGGCACTGGGAACAATCCGGTTAAGCTTGGAGTCAACGGTGGCCTTCAATGTTTCGGAGATGAAGACCACGGAGGACTTGATGAAGTCACTTGACGACTTCTACGAGAAACCATCGGCATCCAATAAGGTATTTCTTATGAAGCGCTTGTTCAATCTAAAGATGGCAGAGAATGGTTCAGTTGCAGAACACCTAAATGACTTTAACACAAACATAAGTCAACTTCGATCAGTGAAAATCAATTTCGATGACGAAGTGCGAGCTCTCCTTATACTATCATCTCTACCGGATAGTTGGGACAGCCTTGTGATGGCTGTAAGTAATTCTATCTCTGACACAAATACTCTTAAGTTTGATGATGTTGTGGGTGTTCTCCTAAGTGAGGAAATGCGAAGGAGAAGCACAGGAGAATCATCAAGTGCTGCACTATCAGTGGAAACAAGAGGAAGGCCTAAGGAGATGTTCAAAAACCAAAAGGGTCGTGATCGCTCAAGGCGGAGCAAGTCACGCACAAAGTCAGTTCTTGAATGTTGGAACTGTGGCAAGAAGGGCCACGTCAAGAAGGATTGCTGGTCCAAGAAGAAGAAGAAGGAGACAGAGTCTCAAGACAACAAGCCAACATCGAAGGCCAATGTGGCAGGTAAAGTAGAGCAAGATGCTCTAATTCTCTCATTAGACAATGTGTCTAATTCCTGGATAGTAGATTCCGGGGCTTCATTCCATGCGACACCACACAAGCAACATTTCCAAGACTACACCAAAGGTAATTTTGGGTATGTATACTTGGGAGATGATGAAGCTTGTGAGATTGTCGGCAAAGGTACAGTTTCTGTCAAAACTGCTAACGGAAATGAATGGAAGCTTAAAGATGTTAGGCATGTTCCTTCTCTTCGTAAAAATTTGATCTCTACAGGACAATTGGACGATGAAGGTCACAACATTGCATTCGGAAACAAACGGTGGAAGATCTCAAAGGGATCTTTGGTGGTTGCCAAGGGTGAAAAAGTTGGTACACTTTACTTGTGTACTGTTAGCACGCAACCTTCAGCTTGTGCAGCAACTACAGAAGTTGACAGTGCGGTGTGGCACTACCGACTTGGGCATATGAGTGCCAAAGGAATGCAAATCCTTCAAACAAAGAGGCTTCTACCAGGTTTGAAAGAAGTGGACTTAGAGTTCTGTGAAGATTGTGTTTATGGTAAACAAAAGAGGGTAAAATTTCAAAAATCAAGAAATGAAAGAAAAAATAAAAAACTTGGGTTGGTTGATTCTGATGTTTGGGGTCCTGCAAGTACACCATCACTTGGTGGCTCATTGTACTATGTAACATTCATAGACGATGCGACTCGAAAAACATGGGTTTATGTCATGAAGAATAAATCCGATGTATTTTCCATATTTCAAAGGTGGAAAGCCTTTGTGGAGAATGAAACAGGTACCAAGGTTGAATGCCTCAGATCTGACAATGGAGGTGAATATTGCAGCCAAGCTTTTGAAAGCTTTTGTGCTAGCAATGGCATTCGGATGCAAAGGACAACCCCAAGGACACCTCAACAAAATGGGAGTTCGAAAAGGATGAAGAGGACAATCATGGAGCGAGCACGAAGCATGCGGCTACATGCAGGCCTATCGCTTGAGCTTTGGGCGGAAGCTGTAAGTACGTCTGTGTACTTAATCAACCGGTCACCCTCAACAGCATTGGATGGGGGAGTTCCAGAAGAGGCATGGACAGGTAAACCGGTGAATTATGCATTTCTCAAAGTGTTTGGGTGTGAGGCTTTCATGCACATAGATAGAATCCTAAGATCAAAGCTAGATGCAAAGTCTAAAAAATGTTTCTTCATTGGATATGGAGAAGGTGACTTTGGGTATCACCTATGGAATCCTGAAGATGGTAAAATCTTAAGGAGTAGGGATGTAATTTTTAACGAACAGAATATGTACAAAGATCACTTGGAAAGAAAACAAACAAAAGAAACAGGTGATGAGTACATGGAGCTTGAGGACGGTGAAGACTCAAGGACCGCAAACAGTGACAATGTGCAACAATGTCAACCAAATGAGGAGCCTCAACCTATTCCCCGAAGATCTACAAGAGCAAGTAGACCTCCAGAAAGGTTTGTTCCTTCCTTCAACCATCTCTTGATTTCAGATTCTAGAGAGCTGGAATCATACGAAGAAGCTATGCAACATGAATCCAAAGAAGAATGGACGAATAGCATGCAAGTGGAGATGTAATCACTACATCGCAACCAAACATGGGAGTTGGTTGAGTTGCCTAAAGCTAAGCGGGCACTTCAAAACAAATGGGTGTACAAGCTGAAGGAAGAAGAAGGTGGGAAGAAAAGGTGCAAGTCTAGGCTTGTGGTAAAAGGGTTTTCTCAAAAGAAAGGTATTGACTTCAATGAAATATTTTCTCTTGTTGTAAAAATAAACTCAATTAGGCTTGTCTTAAGCCTTGTGGCTGCTCATGATCTAAATCTCGAGCAAATGGATGTAAATACGGCATTCCCTCACGGTGACTTAGAGGAGGAAATCTACATGCTTCAACCAAAGGGGTATGAAGTAAAAGGTAAGGAGAAAATGGTTTGCAGATTAAAGAAGAGCTTGTATGGTTTAAAACAAGCATCAAGACAATGGTACTTGAAGTTTGATTGATGGATGTTGGATCATGGATTCACAAGATGCAACTCGGATCACTGCGTCTACACGAAGAATTTGGGAGATGGGAAATTCATCATCCTAATGTTGTATGTTGATGACATGTTGATTGCAAGTGCTAACATGCAGGACATCAAAGACCTAAAAGAGGAGCTGTCTAAATCTTTTTCAATGAAAGATTTAGGTACTACAAAGAGGATACTTGGTATGAAAATATCAAGGGACGGGACGAAGAAGACAATTAAGCTATCTCAAGAAGATTACATCAAGAAGGTACTAGAAAGGTTTGCAATGCAAAATCCAAAACTAGTTTCTACAACTTTTGCTGGTCACTTTAAACTAACGAAGGATATGTGTCCAAAGACACAAGAGGAGATAGCCTATATGTCTAAAGTTCCATATGCTGCAGCGGTAGGTTCTCTAATGTATGTTATGGTCTGGACAAGGCCATACATTGCACATGCAGTGGGAGTTGTGAGTAGGTTCATGGACAACCCAAGTAAAGAGCATTGGCAAGCTGTGAAGTGGATACTTAGGTATCTAGAAGGGACAACAACAAATGCTTTGTATTTTGGAGGAACTGATATTTTTCTAGAAGGGTATGCTGATGCAGATATGGTAGGTGATAAAGATACTCGAAGGAGCACTACTGGCTATGTGTTCACGGTTGGAGGCACAACAGTAAGCTGGGCTTCAAAGCTGCACAAAGTGGTTTCACTTTCTACCACAGAAGCAGAGTATGTAGCAATGACAGAGGCAAGCAAAGAAATTCTGTGACTTCGCAGATTCTTAGAAGAGCTTGGATTCAAACAAGACAATTGTGTCTTGTACAGTGATAGCCAAAGCGCTATCCATCTTGTGAAGAACTCAGTCTTTCATTCAAGGACAAAGCAGATTGAGGTGAGATATCACTTCATACACACTCTTTTGGAAGAGGGACAGCTAAAGCTAGGAAAGGTGCATACAAGTGAAAATCCTGCAGACATGTTCACAAAGGTGGTCAACAAGGAGAAGTTGAGCTTTTGCTCATCTTCAATCGGCATTCAAGTATAAGAAGCCAGAATGGAAAGCAGTCACAGGTTTGGTTTGGAGATGAGTCTCCAAGTGGGAGATTGTTAAGTATGGAGCCTAATTTACCCTTGTAATTTTCTGTGGTAAAAGCGCACATTTGTAAGGCCCCCATTATGAGGAGAAGCCATCGTGCGTGAAGGAAAATCACTCACTGGAAACCAAAATTTTCACGGACAAGAATCAGGGGCAACTTTAGAATATTCCTTTTCGCCGGAATATTATGGCCGGACGGCAGCCGGAAAGTGGTCGGAAAACAACCGATCGGTTGGCCGGTGGCCGCTAGTCAATGGCCGATGGCCGGTGGTCGGAAGTCAATGGCCGATGTCCGGTGGTCGGAAGTCAATGGCTGGTGGCCGAATTCAAAAGCGGACTTGTCTTCTCAAGGGCGGCCACACATGGGCGGATTGGAGGGTCGGATTTGGACTTATTCGCAGAAGGGCGGCTACACATGGCTGTCTCTCATAAGAGAGGGCAGCCCTTTTGGCCTATAAAAGGAGGCCATTTCTACACACATTTCATAGTGTGAAGTTGATGCAACAAGGTGAGTGTGAGGTGGTGAGAGTGAAGCAAGGCGGGAGCTCTATCAAGGGTTTAATCCCTTTGTAAACTACTTCTTCTTTTGAAGTGCTAAAGCCATTGAGTGGCTGCTTTCCCGTGGACGTAGCCCACATTGGGTGAACCACGTATATCGTGTGTACTCTCTCTCTCTCTCTCTCTCTCTCTCTCTCTCTACTCTATAATCTCTTGTGTGTGAAATCTATCTCTCTCCATTAAGTAATCTACTCAAAAATCTATTTAGCTACATCTTATTTCCCAACAAGAAGATCTCAAGATCAAGGTCTTTGGACCTAAAATAAGAAATACCTTCATTGTTATGGATTTCTCCAAGCACACTATGACATATGAGATGATCTTAGGACGTCCTTTCATAAGGGAAGAAAAAATGGTGCATGACTGGTCTGAAAACCATGTCTACTTGCAATTCCACGACTCTGTTATTCGAGTAGATCTTGTAACTGGTCGAGCACATCCCCTAGGAAACAGGTTTATAAGTTGATCATAGATCTGACACCATAGTTCACTCGGGCCCATTGCAATATTGTTACACATGTAAAATGGACATTGATGTTGGGGAAGATTCTCTTTATATGGATGTTCTACCCGGGATGACAATGTGGATTGGATCCACTTAGCAGCAACCATAAAAACTTGGGGAAACAGGGGGACGACCTGGGTAACACCTGAGGGGATGAAATGCCACCATTCGTACCCTTAAATATGCTAGAAGCAATGCATATAGCTTCTTATGACCTACAAGATGAAGATTTGACAGGCATTGGAACTAGTAGCGTCTCACAAGACTATAGCCCCCACGATTCGGGGTCAGAATCATCAATTGAAATTGACTCTGAGGACGAAGAATCTGAGTTAAATCTTAGTGCAAATGTGGGGACAAACCATTTAGGGCCGAATGGTACCCTCGATGGAAATCTATCCAAGGGAGGGACTAATGTGCAGACATGCTTGCGGCAGCTTAGGCTCTCAAGCGCCAAATGGACTAGTCATCCATTTTGGAACGATGTCGTAGGGTAACATAGGGATCCTCTACCCGCTAAAAAAAGGACTAATGAATAGGCTTTATCTTCTCTATCCCATAGTCAAGGATGACTATGATTTCAAGAGAGAGATAATGTCATAATAACAGCTCATTGGGATGTAAAAGATGCGGTCTCATGCATTGATTGCATTTTTTGTGAAGCACACTATTACTCCTCACATTCGTTCATCAAAATTTGCAAAACAGACTTGTGATATTATGGGTGGTCTTTATGCAAGTCGTGATGAGGCAAAAATTGCATTGCTACTACATAAAGAGTTGGAGTCAAAGCTTATGCATGAGAAAGATGATATGGACACTTTCCTTGCTAGTGTCAAGGATTTCAATGAGCAACTAGTTTTGGCAGGCAAAGTCATTTCTAACAGTTCTCTTGTGCAGACTGTTCTTGATGCTTTGCTAGATTCTTACCAGATTTTTGCTAGTACTTGGAGACTTATGACCCAAGGAAATCCAAAAGTTTTCAAGTTTGATGCATTATGCACATTGTTGTTGCAAGAGTCACTTTTCCACACAAAAAAACAGGACTAGACAGCAACATGCAAAAGGTGATAATAACAATGTAGCCACTTCTCATGGTTCTTCTACAAGAGGAAGATCACCTGTTCCTAATGCTTTTATTGGCAACGATTTGTCTAGGAACTCTAATGATAAGGGAAAAAAGAAGATGTGGTGCCATTATTTTAAAGCTAATGATCACTTGATCAAGTAGTGTAAAAAATTGAAGGCAAAAGAGGCTAAAAAGAAAGAGGCTGGTTCCACTACAAATGCAGCTATTGTTGAGTCTCTTGTGAAAGGATATTGTGATGATGATGTTGATGCAAAATGGTATTTTAGTGTAGAATGCACATATGATCCTTCTGTACATGATGCATGTTTGTGAGCTGCTGTAGATGCTCATGTGTGGTACTTTGACAATGGTGCTACAAAGCACATTACCTCTCATTGTGACTTGTTTACCTCTCTTGAGAATTTTCCTTATGGGAATTTAGTCACTTGTGCCAACAATGCCTCTTATCTGGTCAAAGGAGTTGTAAAGATTGTGCTAGCTGCTGCAAATGGTAGTTGTTTCACGCTCATTGATGCACTTTATGTACCTGGGAGCAAGAAGTACCTTATCTTTATACCTACACTTGCTAAACTTGGTCTTGCTAGGAAATTTGTGGATGACAGATGTACACTTCAAGATCTCAGTTTTGGTGATGAGATTGTTGCATCAGGCATTTTCTGTCGTGAGCTATATAAGCTCACTTTGTATGACAAGTGTGGGAAAAATTTTGCAAATTTTGTTGTGGATTCTAAGGCTATTTTAGATGAAAAACTTTGACATGCACGTTTTGGGCATCTGAATTTTGCCAATTTGCTACGTTTGCAAAAATCTGATATGGTTGCTTCTTTGCCGCCTCTTGAAGCACTTGTCAAACATGTTTGTGAAGGCTATATATTGGGTATAATGCAACATTCAAATTTTCCAAAGGATGGTTCAGTTAGGGCCACATGCACATTGTAGCTTGTGCATAGCAATGTTTGTGGGCCCATGCAAACTCTATCCTTGGGCAATTACCTCTGCTTTGTGACTTTCATTGATGATTACTCTAGGCATGCATGGGTGTATCCGCTTAAAGCAAAGTCCGAAGTGTTTTTGTGTTTCAAGCAATTTTTGGAAATGACTGAAAATGTCTCAAAATGTACTATGGGCACCCTCCATTCCGATCAAGGGGGGAGTATATGTCTCATGAATTTAATGCATTTTTAGCTAGCCGTGGGATAAAACACCAAAGTACAATTCCTTGTATGCCTCAAAAAAATAGTGTTGCTGAGAGGAAAAACATGTCACTTATGGAAATGGCATGATGTATGGTCAAAAGTCAAGCTTTGCCGCATTCGTTTTGGCTTGAGGCCATCATGTGTGCCACTTATGTACTTAACAGGTTTCCTACAAAATCTTTGCAGTCTATGACTCCATATGAAGCATGACATGATAGAAAGCCTTCTATCGAGCACATGTGTGTTTTTGGTTGTTTGGCATATGCTTTGGTGCCACAAACGCAGCATAAAAAATTGGATGATAAGACTATCAAATGTAATCTTTGTTGGTTATAGTGTTGAAAGCAAAGGTTATAGGTTGTATCATCTGTAAAAAAAGATTATCTTGGTCTCACGGGATGTTGTGTTTGTGGAAGATTCTATTCAGCCCTTGTTGTCATGTTCTAGAGACAGTAATGTAAGCTCACAATACATTTATGACACTTTGTTGCCTCTTTTTAGTGGTGGAAGTTCGAATATAAATTCAATGAGGCAAATGGACAATGTTACAGATCAACCTCATACTGATGCAAATGTACATGATGTACTTGATGAGGAAAGGGTTGAGAATGAGCAGGTTAGAGATATGCCTAAATGGCTGGTGCATACTTTGTGTGAGAGTAAATTGGATGCACCTTGTCTAGTTGTACGTTTTCAGGTTCTCGCCATGCATCTTATGAATCAAATCGTTATGCTTTGGTTGTGTCTAGATTATGTGATGTTGAGGAACCTCTCTCTTTTTATGCAGCACAAAATTCAAAAATTTGGATGGCTACCATGCAATCAGAATATGATGCACTTATAGAAAATGACACATGGCCATGGTATGAAGTGGGTTTACAAGTTGAAACACAAAGCTAGATGGTGAGATTGATCGCTATAAGGCTCGACTTGTTGCAAAGGGTTATGCACAACAAAAAGGCATAGATTATGAAGATAATTTTTCTCCCACTTGTCGTATGACTACTGTGAATTTTCTATGTGCATTGGCAGCTCATTTTGGTTGGCATGTACATCAATCATACATTGTTACTGCTTTCTTGAATGGTGACATATTTGAGGAGGTTTATATTTAACACAGCCTCACGGTTTTGTCAAGAAAGGACATGAGGATAAAGTGTGCAAATATAAAAAAGCTTTGTATAAGTTGAAGCAATCTTCTTGTTCTTGGTATGAGAAGGCTGACTCGCATTTGGTCATATGAGGCTTTTGTAATAGTCCAATGGAAAGCACATTGTATGTAAAGCGCGAGGATGATGTACTTCTCATGGTGGTTCTCTGTGTGGATGATTAGCTAATCATTGGACCAAATGAGAGAGATATTGCTCAATTTAAGCAAGATTTGAATGCTACTTTCAAGATGAAATATTTAGGGTTGTTGCATCATTACTTTGGCATACAATTTAAGTAGTGTGGTGGTGGTATTGCCTTGTGTTAGAAAAGTTACACAGAGAAATTACTATGTAAGTTTGGACTTGAGGATTGCAAACCTATTGCCACTCCCACGAAAATAGGTTTGAAATTGATTCTTCATAGTGTTGGTGATCCTGCTGATGTCACTCTTTACCAAACTATTGCTGGTTGCCTTATTTATGTATGCAAATGAGGCCAGATATCTAGTTTGCAGTCTCATAGGTCAGCAGATTCATGCATAGCTGTTGAGCCAGCAGAGCCAGCAGAGGATCACACCCACATTTTTGCTCACACTCATCATTTTTGTAACCATTGATTGTGATAAATGTCTTTCCGACATTGATTTTGATTGGAGCCATTCATTAAGTAACGGGACTTAATTGAGTTTCCAGCTTGTAATTCCGAAGTAATTTCACTTGCCGATGTAATTAGTTAGAGATGTTCTCACCTCCAAGGCTGAGGTATATAAGCCAAAGTTTTGTAACCTAAAAGGATTCAGTTTTTAATCAAAGTGAGTTTTTGAGCGCCATGACTGTATCTGAGAGAGAGTGAGAGAGAGAGAGAGTCTTATCTACTTGCTACGCGAGCTACGGAGCCGCCATTGGAGAAGCGACACCGCCATTGTGTTAGAAACGGCGAGAGGTACGCACTGATACCAAGAGTGCGCGCTATCGGCTTCTATGTGTGGTAAGTTCCTACGAGCTTCGGTGTGAGTTTTCTTCCAACTCGTGTGTCGGAATAGAGCGTGCAGCATATCTATAGAACCACAACGAGTAGAGCTACACATTAGTACCATCGGGGTCAAGTTTCGGTCACCTGTATTTTTCGGCCTGTCTTCATACGCGTTTACCGCACGGAGTGGTTATAGGTTGATTTTGCAGTTCAAGTCTTTAGGGTGTTGTTCTTACCTAGTGCATAGACTTCCCCTTGAGTTTGAGATCGATTCAATGATTCTAGATCCTGTTTCGTATAGCATTCGTTCGTAGTACGGATTTCAGTCACTTGCGTATTTTAGAACTTAGATTTGATTTCCTTAGTAGTGATTGTCTTTAGAAGGTCGAGTAGGTGATTTGACACCCACCTAGTTGTTTCCATGCGCCTGCGGGTCAAGCTTCGTCCTCGTCTGACAAATTCTGTTGTCGGTTGAGTTCTCGCTATTTAGCTTCCGCTAGCGGCGTAACCGCCTTAACATTTGGCGCCGCTGCCGGGGACGAGAGCCCTAAGTAGGTGACCTTAGACTAATCCTACGAGGTGAGTCGTATAAACTACTTTGTATACTTTAGTTAGAAAAGATCTAGGAGTGGTGGACTCCGAAGATCTCGAGAGATACTAGGAAGTGGGGTATTCCTGGGTCTTCCGTGTTGACAGTATTTTTAGTTTAGCTTAGATTTGTTTGTTGTTTTGTTGGTGTTGAGTAGTTGTAGATAGAAGAAGAATTTGCTAGTCCGTGAGTGGCAGTGGATCTCTTTAAAATCACAATTACCAAACCCATTTTATGATTAGGAATAGCTTAGGTAGGGCTTCATTTGATCTTGATCTAGAGCTAGTAATCATTGGAGTATTTGCTTGATATGGTTGATTGCATGTTAGATCACTAAACCGTCGAGTTAGTAGTGAAACTTGCAATAAACAAAAGTCAGAGAAATTTTCTGTGTATCTGAGAGTTGCTGAGCACTTGAGAAAGCTTTAGGAACGATTCTATGCCAAAAAACTGGAAATCTGCAACTTTAGACATCATACGCGTATGATGTCTAAATGACCAAACAGAGACCAAAACAAAAATTTTGACTTTACCAGAGTGTTCAAAAGGGGGGTTATACCCTAATTTCAACTTAAAACAAGAGCATTAACACTCAAAGAAACCCAAAAAGACAAGTCGGAGTCCAAGAAACGCAAAGAATAGGAAATTTTGGATTCAGATCTTGTTTTTACATTCAAACCTGACAAAAACACTTGAAACTCAATTATAAACATTGGAGAAGGCTTAAAACCAAAAATAGTCAAAATCTGGGACAAAAGACATCATACGCGTATAATGTCTTTTAGCACATCCACTGCTTATTTTTTATATCTGACCTGACAAAATTGTTACAAACACTGTAGAAAGCATAAATATCAAGTCTTGACCCAAATTGATGAAAAAAACATCATACGCATATGATGTCTTTGACCTAATTTTGGACATATTTTGATACTTTGCCAACACAGATCCATTGTAATAGCTGTCTAGAGGTTATATTTCAAGTTTCATCCTATTTGGATCACAATTGACCCAAAAAACAAGTCAAAAGCGGAAAATTGCCAAGAAAAGCCTAAATTAGCCATAACTTGCTCAAACAGAGTTCAAACTAAATTTTGTGAGTGGACAGAGCATAAGGGGGCTACTGAGAGTGAGCATAACCAAAATAGTCTAAATCTGTGAAAAAAGACATCATACGCGTATAATGTCTTTTTCAGCATAACTGCAACAAAATTCTCACTTGATGAAACAGAAGTTGTCCAACTGACAAGATTAAACAATTGACCAAGTATCAATCAGTTTAGATCAATTGTGACCACAAAAACTTGGGGAAAACAAATTGCCGAGACGGAAAAGTTAAAGTCCTTTAGGGGAATTGATGAATTTGAGATCGGACAGGAATCTCCAGAATAACCAACCAAGACAAGGGGAACAAGCAAGTGTCATATCAACCGAGGAAAGTGTAAACCAAAGTTGGGTGCAACCATTAGAGCCGATCTTTGAAGGAAGTGTCTCTGATACTTCTTCGGAGAGATCTTACGAGATTTTCACCGAACACTTGGAACACTTGAACCTGAACAACAGAGAAAATATGGCAGCAGGATCATCAAACCCTTCCGCCACAATGAAGCTATTGTTCATAAAATACCAGTACGACAATGAGCAAGGTGCCAAGATCTACAAAGATGGAATGGACCGCTATTGTGTAAAGATAGAGGAGAGACCTAGTGAGTTCAAGGACTTAGTGCCTGTGAGCTATAGCGGAGATAGATATCTAGATGACGAGGGTACCATGTACTTGGTAGTCCTAAACCCTAACATTGTGGACAAGTGGGGATTGATGGGCACCAAAGCCAAAGTAGATGAAGAACTTGAGGAGAAAGCACCAATAATGAACTTCCCTGATGCGAGGTTAAGAAGAGAGAATGAAACTACAAGGATCAACACTGATAACATCTATGTGGGGCTATATAAATATAATAATGGGGAGCAAGATCTCTATTATAGATGTGAAGAACCCTACACCGGAGAGTTGACAGACCAAAAAAGACTTTATGTCTTTACCTACACAGAGGGATCGGAAGTGAAAATTGCTGCTTACGACAAGTATGGGAGGCAATACTCAACAATGGGCAAGAAAGAATTAGAAGGATATACATACTTTGGGGGACCACTACATCAGTATTATGTTACTTCTAGCTCACAAAGACCAGCACCAACAAATGGATTGCAAAACCCAATGACGACAGGAGGACAAAGAACTCAGGCTGCTGACTCTTTCAGTCAACCTCAGTACTCGAAGCCCGGACCAATGGGATCATTACATTCCAGAGAGTCAATGGATACGAATCGAGGTAGTGCAGTTCCAATCCCCACGTATACCACTCCAGGTCCAAGGTTCGAAGCGGAACCATCACATTTACCTCCTAGTAGTAGATTCAGGGCAGGGGAACCGACAAGGGTAACCCATGAGATCCATGATGCTAGAGAAAGCTTTAGCCGGGACACAGGAGCAATGAGATTGGTAGCAGACCATAGACGTATGAGACCATCTCAAGTAGCGAAGTGCATGCCAAAGAAGTATGGTGGTTCAGAAGATCCGTATGCACATGTGTCACTCTTTAAGCAAGTCTTAAGAGCTGAGCAGATAACAGATTTCCATACACAATACGAGGGATTTGGTCTTACTCTAGAAGGTACGGCATTGACATGGTTTCAACCACTGAACATAAGGGGATTCCATGACATTGACCATTTGCTAAGAGAGTTTGCTGAGGAATTCTCAAAACGAGGGATTAAGCACAATACGGTCTCACAAATATATGCTTTTAAATAGAGAGAACACAAAAAAGTGAAGGAAGCTTCACTTCGCTTCAAACAATACATTGAGAGATGTCCACTACGTGAACGACCACAAGATGACAGACTATCTGTTCTCTTTATTGAGGGACTGAGAAACGACACTCTCAAGAAGGACTTGCACTTGAAAGCTTGTACAAGCTTCGAGCAAGTAACGAGAGAGGAATTGTACTTAGTGGATAACTGTACGGTTTATGGAGAGGTGTCAGTGGATACAGATTTTGCATCCAGTAGCTCCTCCTCCGTAGCGAGCGAGACTACCACTAAAAAGAATGTTCAAACAACAACCATGCCAAATGTAGAGCAAATGATAGAAGATGCTCTAAAAAGGATGGCACCATACCAAAAACCATTGCCAAAAACACTGAAATGGTGTGCTATTGAACAAAAATGGACAAACCATCCAACAGAGGAGTGCTATTACAACAAAGGGTATGTAAGGGAGCGTCAGTATGCACCTCCTGCTCAATTAGCACCACCTCAGGTACATCCAGTACCTCGATACCCAACGGGAAATGTACCAGGACCTATGGGGATAGAAAGACCGCAACCGGTATTGGGACAACAACCACCTTTACCAGGAGCAAGACCAGTGGGCATTAGATATGCACCAACCTTAGAGAATCAGGAAGAACAAGCCCTAGTGCCTGTTCAAGCCTATTATGAAGAATCTGGTGCACACATGTCTCCAACTGTGTATTACCCACCAGAAGAACCCAAACAACCAGAACCATGGGGCATGATTGGGAATGTTGGAATACCAACAGTTACAAGTGCTTCTGATGAAGAGAGATACAATTTGGACGCAAGAACATTGATGTTTATAGCTCATGGAGGGTTAACAGGACAAAGACCATCCTATCCACAAAGGACGAATCAAGTGGGACCAAGACCAGCACTAGGACCCTGTTACAAGTGTGGAGGTGACCATCTGATGAATGTTTGTCCACATACGGAAATCATTAGAATTAACGCTTATTGCACTGAGTGTGGGGTTACTCACTTCATTGAGGATTGTTCAAAGAATCCAAACAAAGTGCAAAAGACGACATTGAATATGCTAGAAACTATTCCTACCAGCAGTGGGTCTGAAAATGAAACTCTGATACCAACGCAAGTTGTTACTAGAGCTCAAGCTAAGAAAACCACTAGAGAACCTGAGAATGGAAAGTTAGCGACTGAAGTGGTTAGTCAAGGACCGCAGAGTCAGAGAAACACATGGAAAGCTAGAAAAGCACGCATGAAGTTGAGAAAAGAACGTGAAGACGCTATTCTAGCTGAGGAACTAAAGCGAACTAAAGATAGATTAGAAAAACTTGAGAGTCAAAACGAAAAACGAGAGATGAGCCCGGAAAGAATGAAACAAAAGAGTATCAAAGAAACAACGAGCTTAAGCTCAGGGGGATCAGTGCTAGTCGACAAAGTACACGAACCATTGGACGCACTGATGAGAGCTTACGAAGCTAGGTTAAAGAACAACCAAACACAAGAACATAGGTGGATGGCATACCCAAACGCGGAATTGGAACAGCAGAGACTTGAAATGTGCCAGAGAATGATCGAGACTGCACAAGCCTTATTAGAACCACCAAAAGAAACAATGAATTGTGGAACGGAAAACCCAATTCAGCAAGAGACTATCATTTCACGGGTAGCTGAAAAGACTCCCAGTGCACAAAAGCCTGAAAATACACACAAGGATGACCGCATAGTATTGAACACAACCGATTAGGAGATAGAGAGTTTTCATCCAGTCATACAGAGGTCTTACGGAAGAGATGAGGATTACAATGAATTTTGGAAACAAGTGAGAGAGGCAAACTTTGCAAACGAGCTAAGTTGCCAAGCTAATCAGACAAATTAGGAAAAGGACATCAGGAACCCTCCCATAGTGGAATTTGAGGCAGGATCTCAAGTGGACTTGGATCTGCAATCTTATTGGGGAGATGGGGGCTCTGTTAGAACAATGGAGAGCAAACCTCACTCACTGAATACCTTACCTTCATACTTAGGAGAGTCTGAAGCAAAATCCGAGATTAGAGCACTTCCCTCACGAAGAATATCATCAGAAAAAATCATGGACTCACAAGGATTGATAGAGATCTTGTCAACACCAGTGACATGCACTATCACTCTAGCTGAGCTTTTGAGGCTAAGACCACATATGTGGACCACTGTAGGAAAATGCTTGGAGAAATTCGGGATAAAAGACCCAACATCGAGACTGAAAGAGGGTATACAAGAGCTGAGAAAACCACAAAAGAATGCTAAGCCTGTACCCTTAAACAAGGTCGGAGAGTATTGCGAAGGTGAATAGGGGAATACAACCTTACCAGTTGAATTCCAAGGAGTAAATACGATGGCAATACTAGACAGTGAAGCTGGGGTAGCCATTGCTACAAAAGAAATCTGGAAAAAATGGGGGAAACCAGCAATAAGGAAGACTAGGTTGAAACTTCAATTAGCAGATGGACACATGGAGAAACCTATGGGGTTATTAGAGAAAGTCGTAGTGACTTCTTGCGGCATTGAATACGAACATAATTTTGCTATTGTCGATTTTGGCAAGGAGAATAACTATGATATCATATTGGGAAGACCATTCATGAGACAGTTGAAAATGGTCCAAGATTGGGGCTACGATCACATATACCTGAGAAATATGGAAACCACTACACGTGTGAACTTGAAAGACCATAGCTACAAAGATGTGAACCGAACACCGGTGGAGGAGTTTGATTCAGCTACTTTGGCGGGATTCGAATTTCCAGCTTGGTTAGGTAAACCCAAGGAGTTATGGATGTGTGGAGCTTCGAAATGTGGAAGTCTAAAACGAGAAGAATGTGTTTTAGAAAGGGCTATCGAAGACGAAACTTATATAGGAGAACCCTTTCCAGAGGACACGCTTGAACCATTAGAATGGACACACATTCTAGCAACCCTAGATGTTTGTGCAATTCCGGATGGTCCCACAACAAAATTTTGCGACAAGGACGGGTACGATGTGGTTCCGTACTTCATGTTGAGAACTATACTCGAAACTGAAAAGAACGATACACTGGAAAAGGAAGATGAAGAAGAGGTGTTTCACGACATTCCCGATCATCCTGAGTGGGGAAATGAAGCAGACAACGAGTCAACGGACAATTCAAGCGGAAACGAAGAAACTATAACGGATGTCCAATTTTATGATTTTCCGAACCAAACTAAACAACGCCAGAAACGCTATAGAGCAAGGAGAAAAACAAAGGGGGTTAGAACCAATCCGATGCCTAGAATAAAGGAAAAAAATCAATTCCTAATGCTAGTAAAGGCAGAAGATTGTGTTAAGGACAAGATTTCTGGAAGAATGAGAGGCAATGATCAAAAGAGCTTACGAAAAGACAAAAAAGGCTCAAGTAATCAAGTTCAAAGGAATGGAACGAAAACAGAAACAGAAAAATCAGAAAAGAACAAGCGCAACAGAGAACACACGGAATCCAAGTTAGAACGTAGAAACAAGTACAGAGAGCTCAAGAAAACTCTGAAAGAAGTTTGGACAACAGAAATTGAGAGTGGAGAGGACGAAAACGCCAAAATCAAGGAAAACATGGATGTTCCCTCTCACTATAGGAAATTCACAATAGAGGATAGGAAGGTGGTATTAACCCAACCTATTCGAGAGAGAAGGGAGAACGAATCTTATGACGGACCGGAGGATGCAAAAAAAGTTGATTTAGCAGCTCCAGGTGAGACACCTAGACCGGTGTACATCGCCACAGATTTGTCTCCAGGTGAGGAAGAGAGACTTTTGAGTCTTCTCAGAGAGTATAGGGATGTGTTTGCATGGTCTTATAAGGACTTAAAGGGAGTTGACCCATCGATATGCCACAACACAATCCCACTGAAACAAGATGCAAAGCCTAGCAGACAGAGACCATACACATATAATGATATGTTTGCTAAGCGAATCAAAGAAGAGATAGATAAGCTAATGGAAGCTGAATTCATATACGAGATTGAACACACCGATTGGGTATCTCCAATTGTGGTAGTACCCAAGAAGAACGGAAAACTCCGAGTGTGTGTCAACTTAAAGAAAGTGAATGCTGCAACAATCAGGGACAATTATCCCCTGCCGATAACTGATCATGTTCTAGAGCGTGTATCAGGGAAAACAGCATACTCTTTTCTTGATGGTTTTTCAGGATATAACCAGCTAGCCATAGCACTGGAAGATCAACATAAAACAGCTTTTGCAACGGAGTGGGGAATTTATGCTTATCGGGTTATGCCTTTTGGTCTAACCAATGCTCCCGCAACCTTCCAGAGGCTGATGACGCATGCTTTCAAAGAATACTTAAGGTTGTTTCTAGAAATATACATGGATGACTTATGCGTACATTCTCTTCTGAGAGATGTGCATCTAGAACACCTAAGAAAAGTATTTGAGAAATGTAGGACATATCGCATTTGTCTCAATCCTGAGAAATGTGTGTTTATGGTTCGACAGGGAAAAATTCTGGGACATATTGTCTCACAAAACGGAATATCCACGGATTTAGAGAAGATAAAAGTTATAGTGGATATGCCTAGACCAACCAATGTGAAACAAGTACAGAGCTTTATGGGACATTGCGGATATTATAGACGATTCATTTACATGTACGCTATAATAGGCCAACCACTTTACAGGCTAATAGTGAAATTTGAATGGACAGAGGAGTGTGAGGAATCGTTCAAGAAATTGAAAGAGGCACTTATTACTGCTCCAGTCTTGAAGTCACCACATTGGGAGAAGATATTCCATGTGCATATAGATGCTTCAGCATATGCAATAGGATGCATTCTGGCTCAGCCAGAAGAAGGAAACATGGATTTTCCTATCTGTTACGCCAGTCGACAGCTCAAAAATGTAGAGAAGAATTACACCACAACAGAGCGAGAAGGATTAGGAATGATATATGCTGTGAAGAAATTTCGGCATTATCTTCTACCCAACAAGTTTGTGTTTTTTACGGATCACCAAGCCTTGCTCTACCTAGTGAATAAACCATGCAATACCGGGAGAATAGTGAGATGGTTCATTATCTTACTGTAATTCGACTTCACGGTAGTAGTAAAGAAAGGAAAAACACATCTTAGAGCTGATCATCTTTCGCGATTAACGAATGGAGAAGACCCTATAGGAGTAGATGACGACATGCCAGACGCGTACTTGTTCAACATAGAAAGAAATGATACCGAAGTGGTCTCAAAATGTCGTTAATCTATTAACCTATGGAGGAGAGTTTGATAGAAGAGAATACAACCAGAAACATATTGCTATTCAGCAATCCAAGAATCTTCAATTGATTGCAGGAAGGTTGTATCAATTGGGAAATGATCATATTTTACGACTATGCATCAATCCTAAGGAATATAATATATATCTGTGCGAAGCACATGATCAGGAATGTGCATTTCATTGTTCAAGAAGGAACACATATAGGAATTTGTTACAATTGGGAGTCTATTGGCCAGGAATGAAAGAAAGCGTACATGAATATGTCACTGTATGTATTATATGTTCATCGAAACCGCCAGCAGAGTATTCGACATTATATCAGATAATGATCGCTCCAGAATGGAGTCAGTATATTGTTGAATATCTCACAAATAGAACTTTCCCAGAAGGAACGTCAAAAGCTCGTCAGAAATCTGTAGAGACAGAAGCTAGAGATTACGCTTTAATAGGAGGTCAACTCTATAAGAGAGGTAAAGACAACCAGCTTAGGATTTGCGCATCAGAGTCTGAGTATGTGATAATCCTAGAGCAAGCTCATGGAGGAGTAGGTGGAGGCCATTTCTCAGGTGATAAGACAGTAAAACTTGTCTTAGCCGCAGGAATATGGTGGCCAACATTACATATGGACGCTGAGGAATACGTTTAACGGTGCGATGACTGTCAGCGGACCAAAGTACCACTTAAAAGAGATGATATGCCGCTTAGACCAATGATGGGGGCAAGAGCTTTTGCAAAATGGGGGATTGATTATGTCGGACCCATTTCACCTCCTGCATATAAGACTCATGCACAATACATCATTGTGGCTACAGACTATCTAACAAAGTGGGTAGAAGCAAAGGCAACTCAAAAAGAAGATGCAAGGACCACGGCACAATTTCTATATGAATACGTCTTTGTACGATATGGATTGCCAATAGAAATTGTGAGTGATCGAGGCACACATTTTATAAATGAAGTGATAGAGATCCTTCTAGATGAATTCCTGGTAATCCATAGGAAATCAGCCCCGTATCATCCACAAGCAAACGGACAAGCTGAAGCAACAAACAAAACCATATGCACGGTCCTTACGAAGATTGTATCTGAGTCGAGAACTGACTGGGACCAGAAGTTGCATTCAACATTATGGGCATATAGGGTAGCATATAAAACATCAATAGGAACGACCCCATATAACATGGTTTTTGGGCTAAATGCTATCTTACCAATAGAATTCATGATTTCAACCTTAAGGGTGGCTAAGGATCTAGAGTGGACAGGGCACGAGCTTTGTGATAGAATAGATGACCTGGAAAAGCTAGATGAGCTTCGCCTAAAAGCAGTAGCTTCTATCTACGCTCAAAAAAGGCGACAAAAAGAATTTTTTGATAAGCATGTGCGGACTAAAGAGTTTAAGGTTGGGGACTATGTACTAGTTTACACTCTGAAACAGCATGCTAAGAAGCTTAAAAAGCGAGGGATGGGACCTCTGGTGATTAAAGATCTATCACCAAGTGGAGCCGTCAAGCTTGCTACATTAGACGGAGAAGAAATGCCCAATTGGATTAGTGGATGCAGAGTGAAAAAGTATCTTTTGCCTCTAACCCAAGACATGCTTCCCAAAATACATCAAGAAAAGCTGCGTGTCCAGAAAAAGAAAATGATTTTGGAGGAAGCGCAAGCCGAGGCGAAGGAAAGAATGGAGAAAAGAAGACTACTACGTCAGAAATAGCGCAATGAAGGAGCAATACGAATAAACGCAGTCAGTATAACAGAAATGGATAATGACAAAGAAGAACCCATCATTGAATGCAAAGTAGGAACCAACCAAATCAAAGCCAGAGCACTATTGGATTCAGGAGCTCAAGCTAACCTACTTTCACTCAGTTTGTATAGACAATTGACAAATGACACTAAACTACAAACTGCCAAGCAAGAGTTAAAGAGTTACTCTGAGAATTCAATCAAAACTGTCGGATGCACAGTTTTACATATACAGATTAACCAGTATGTGTATCCTCATATGTTTTACGTGGTTGAAGACCAAGCTACACAACAACCATTATTGCTAGGACAACCATGGCAGAAGCAATACAATGCAATGATTGACTGGAGTTCTAAATCAGTGCTTATCAAATACGAAGGTGAAAGTCAATCAGTTAAGTTCACCAAAGGAGAAGAGCCAACTCCAAAGGACGCCGTCCAAAGACAAAGGTAAACAACAACCAGAGAAAAAGAAGAAGCAATGGCAACCAAAAGTTTCTATACAACCGGATTACTCTTCGACAAGGAATTCTCAACAGTGGATAAGGAAGACAAGAAATAATATAACAGCTCAACCTTGGGAAAAAACGGAGTCAAAGTTGGTATGGAGACCAAAAAAGGTTGTGCCAGAGAACACAAAGGTGAAAAACAGAGTCTTCAATACCAGACAAAAAAGTGATTCCAGACAATCAAGGACAGTGAAACAGATCTGGATTCCAAAGAAGTTCATGACGGCACAAAGCTATAGCAAGCAAATTTGGATCCCAAAGATTTGTAAACAGGAACTCCCTTCAGTACAATCAACGGAAACTCCTAGGTATTTCAAGGCGAGGAAATCAACACAAAGGACAAAGCAGGTTTGGGTCGCAAAGAGTTTGTGGCAAGCACAAGCAAAGCGGAAGCAGATTTGGATTGTGAAAAAGAACAACAAGGTAAAGAAGAATCCATCTACTGATTCTACTACTGAAGTGCCAAAACCAACCCGAAACCCGACCAACAATCTTTCAATCAAACAAAGAGCAGCTTTATTGGAAAGATTGTTGTATCATTGCTCTGCAATTGCATTGGGAACTTATGACCAAAACAACTACAATGCTTCGCCCACAGACACTTCATAGTCGTCCGGGAGGACTCAGACTAGGAGGGGGGGAGGTATACAGGTATACAGAAGTTACAAAGTAGCTACAAGCGCCAAAAACAAAGAAAAACAAAAATTATATTACAAGGGCAGTGTCTTACATGATTTTGCAATTTTTATGTTTGATTGCGGATATTGATAATATTTATGCCCTTATATACCTTGTTTTGCAACAAGAAGAGATCAAATGATGAATTTGGGTCTCTAGACGTGTAAATATCACTAAATAAGAGTGTTTTTGGAGCTAAAAAGTGGTAATCCAAGTCCAGAAATCACAAATAAGTGTATATTCATATACACAGGGTTACCAGCTATTTATTGTGTATGTGTGGAATTTTTTGGCTTCAATTTGCTATTTTCCTTTATTTTTTATGATTTTCTTAATAAAAATAAAAGAAAAATAAAAAAGCAGGTGAAATGAGATCGGAAAAAAGAAAAGAATAGACGGTGATGGTCCTAATGACAAGGGCAACCCATGATAAAAATTGGGTACAATTCTGAAAAAGTTGCGAAAAGCTCGAAATGATAGAATTTTGGCAAAGTGGACAGATTTCTCAGAAACAAGTCAAACGGAGTCCAAATTGAGAAATTTCAAATCCTAAAGTGCATTTCACGACGAGATAGGAGCACATGTCAAATTTGGTAACAAGTGATCCGGGAAGTCCGAAGTTAAGTATTTTTCACTTCACTTTCAAGCTTATTTCCACTATTGCCTTCTTGGAGAGAGCAAAGAGCACACAGGAGCATCCAACCTTCTATGGTCTTCTACGACTGCTACGAGAGCTCAGAGGACACCAGACATGAGAGGTAGACTCGTTGCCATAAGCTTTTGATGCTTATCATTAACTTTTGTCGCGAAAACTGACCAAAACCAAGAAACAAAAGCAGACGGGGAATGGGGAAGAACGCTAGGTAGTGGCACAACCGCCTAACCAAACCTTGCAAGAACTTAGAGGTGGGTTATCCTAGTATAGAAGATGGGTTTCTAACACTCAAAGCTCGAGAAAGAACGACTGGAAAAACCCTAGGTCAACAGAGCCTGCAAGAGGCAAACATGAAAAAGTTGTCGAAACGATACGAAACTTCACAGGAAGTTCAACCACATCAAGGACAATGCAACCATGGAGTATCTCTAGGTTTGGATCACCAAAAGTAGGTCGGAACAACCGATTCGGCTGCGGACACACAAAGCGTCATTTTGGCATAACGGCTAAAATTGACGACCAAATGACATGAAACTTCACAAGCAGCTTCAAATATACATGGATGACTTATGTTTGCAAGCAAAACCCAAAAGAAAGCTGATTCACTTACCGATGGTGAAAAAAACGCTTTCGGGCAACCAAATGGAGAAAGATGGAGAACGGGGAGCCAAAGTCAAGTTCAACCAAATAGGTGGCTTCACAACATATCCAATGAGCTGGAAATGCAACTCTCGAGAAGAAAAGTTGAAGAAATTCAACTCCAAGGCAAAAAGACGACTTCGGAGACTGAAATGCCTATAAGGGGGCTTTTTAGCTAAACTAATGACTTTTTAAGTTGAAAACTAGTTAGCAGGGCTTAGGGCACTAGTACAAAGCATTCTTTGCACAAAAAGACCAACATTTCAAGAAAAGACATCATACGCGTATGATGTCTCACAGCATGAATTTCACATCCATTTCAACATTTGAGTGCATAGCCTCATTCCACATGTTAATCACATCCTATGAACCAAGTATCATGAGAATTGGAGTTAGAAAACCCAAGAAAAACCAAAAAGACGCAAAGTAGGCCATAAAATTGATTTTTGGTCCTAATTTTGTCAAAATAACTCCAAACTCATTGAAACTTTGTAGGATTGTTGTTAAACACATCTACAAGCTATCTGGAACCAAAAAGCACCATTTTGACACAAAAGACATCATACGCGTATGATGTCTATTTGCACTTAGAGAGCCAAAACTGCTCATTTGTCATCATACATCCATTATATATATCTAATACATGCTACATATGAAATTTGGAACCATTTGGTCAAGAGGATCACCCCATTAGCCCAATTGAGGGAAAATCCTTCACCTAAAGCCTATTTTTGGCCCAAATCCAACATACTCAAGTCCAAACCAAGATTTGAGTAGAAACAGTCCTTCACTAGTACATGGGGAGTCCACAGAACCAATCCCATGCAAAATTGATGAAAAAGACATCATACGCGTATGATGTCTCCAGAGCCAATTTTAGCCCAAAATCTATCCAAACTTCATAAATCCATTGAATAAGCCTATCTAAAGCCAAATCCAAGTTTATAGAGAAATTTGGTCTAAAAATACACTAAAAGACATCATACGCGTATGATGTCTTACTATGTGATTTTGGCACCTCAGGGCTTCAACCACCAAACAGAAGTGATCTACATGCCATTTGAAGGTGAACCACCAAGTTTTATCCAATTTGGATCATAAAATCCAATTCCCTTTCAAAATTTTGCCAAGAGCCTGAACTGGACTAAACTGGCCAAAACTTGACCAAATGGTATCCAAACTCAAATCCAAGCATGTGATACTCATGTATACACTATCAGCTACAAGCACAACCAATATGAAGTCATTTTGACACAAAAGACATCATACGCGTATGATGTCTCCAGCATGATTTTGAGCCCAGTTTGCATATTTTTTTCATCTACCCTGCATCCTTAGGCCCTGAATAGCTCATGTTTCAATTTTCAAGTCATTTGAATAGTTAAAAGCTTCATTTCGGCTTTCAGTACTAAAAAGACGCTAACTTCTGAAATTGGAGTTACATGATCCATGGATTCCGCCAAGTCATCAGCAACAAAGAGAAAAAGACCGACAATCAAAGATGCTCTTGCAGAAGCAGAACCCTTTGACATTCCAGCAGAAACCCTCAAGCCAACCAAAACTTGGGTGGAGGAAGCAGTACTGGAACAAGAGGGAATAAAGATCTACCAGGGGACTTTCAGAGATCCTCAAGGGCAAGCGGTGGATATACCGATGATCCCACAAGAGTTGGTGGATTATAGCAGGTCAGAGAACATCAATAAGTACCTGGAAAGGGCAGACTTGCACAGATTCTTCACCTCGAGACCATCAGGTGTAGATACAAGAAGAGTGTATGAGTTGGCAACCTCCATTCAGAAGGATGGGAAAGCCACATTGACAGCAATAGATGGAGAGAAAGTAGAGGTACAGATCACTCCACAGCTCATTGCAGATGCATTGAAGCTGCACAACAAAGGGAGCTCTGTCAGGGAAAGAAGGGAGGCCATAGAGGTCTATGGATCCAAGAAACAGAATGCAACCTATGGAGATATGGCGGACCAAAGAGCGGCAACCCTTTGCCGACTGTACAACCAGTTTCTCCATGTTTGCAGTAAAAGACCGCAAAAGTATACGACACCGCCCCATGCCATTGCGACCACCATCACATGGGCATTAAAGAGCAATATGCCAAAAGAGGTGAATTACGCTCAACACATCCATGAGCAAGTAATTGCCATGCACAACGAGAAGCCAAAGTACATAGGAGGAGCAGAAATTCTGACAAGAATAGCTTATTAAGCTATTGGAGCTAGAGATCAGTGGCCAAAGGTTCCCTCCCAGAATGAGTGGCTTAGAGAAGCCGACGAGGAGGAAGAACAGCCCGAAGTATCCAAGAGGGCGTCCACAAGAGCACGCTGGAAACTAGAAATAGTTTCAGAACCTAAAGAGGATGTGGATGAGTCGCTTATGAAGAAAGCAAAGAAGAAGGTTGCTCCCAAGCAAACCAAAAATCAGAAAGCGGCAAGAATGGAAAGACTGGTGGAGCAGTTTAGAGCGGAAAGAGCTCTAAAGGGGGACTTTGAAGAAAAGTGGATGCCAGACCCCACCAAATTCGGAACTAGCTCAGCCAGGCCACATGTTGATCAATACGATCAATATATTAGAGCTTATGAGGAGTCAGAGGCTATACTGGAGCAGCAACTTGTCGAGCCATACACTGAAGAGGAAGTACAGCTTTTAAAAGCTGAGCTGAAAAAGGACGACAAGGGGAAGAAGAAAGTAGATGAGTCTACTGAACCTCAAGAGAAAGACGGGCAAGCCGACAAGGGGAAAGCCAAGGAAGCTGAGGACAGATACCCCTCTATGACTGATGTACCAAGCCCGAAGAAGATGAAAAATATCGTGGAAGAGACCACAATAGAGATGGACATAGATGATTTGGAAAAGCCGAAGGCCGAGACCAAAGAAAAGGAGATAGATCCAGTTCAGCAAAAGAGAAATGATTATGAGGATCTGGTAGCGATAGGATACACTGAAGCAGAGGCCCTTGAGGCAGTTTATGGGATCACCCTACAAAAACAAGATGATCTGAGAGGGACGGAGGAAAAAACAAAGAGTACAAAAGAGAGTAAAGAGAAACTGGACGAGCAGAACGTACTAGAAGAGCCGAAGCCAGTGGAGGTGGTGGCAGAAAAAGCTTTAGAGTTGACAGATGAAGATGAAAAAGACATGCACATGGTGCATGAACTGCTCAGCAAGATCAAAGAAAGATCCAAGGCAAAGGAAGTGGAGATTGAGGCAGCCAAACAAAGGGAAGCCGAGTTGCAGAGGAAATTAGAGAATGCTATGACTGAATCTGAAAGTCATAAAGCATCACTCTACGATGCGGAAAACGAGAGAGACGGCTTGATACTCCAGCTAGCCGAGGCTTCAAGAGAAGTAACAAGTGCACAGGAAGCAAGGGAGCGGATGGAAGACGACTTGGAGGCGGCTAAAGATGAGCTCATTGAGCTAAGGGAAAGAGTCGAGCTCCAAGAAAGAACAATCACTAGACTCAGGACTACCCCTAGAGCTAGCAGAGCAGGAACCGAACAAGAGGGAGCTCTTGTACCAGCTCTGGAAGACCAGGTCCGAAGCTTACAAAGAGAGCTAAGATTAGAGCAAGTGCAAAGGTTGCACATTGCGGAGGGATCATTGGCAGCAGAGGAGAGGCTCACTTTAGAAAATCAAACACTAAGAACAGAGAATGAGACCCTCCGCAATCAGCTCCAAGATCTACAAGAGCAACAAAGAAGAGAGACAGAGACACCACAAGAAGAATCAAGTGGAGCCGCCATAGAGCTACCAGAAACTGGAGAGGCAACCACAATTGAAGATCCAGCCCCAGTTCACGAGGTGGCCTCGACTTCAGGAATCTCTGAAGAAGAAGAACAAAGGCTCCATGACCAAATAGAAAAGTCAGCAGAGGAGAGTGCCAAGGCGGAAATGGAATGGGAGAGGAGACTCCTCATCTTCATTAGACTTCAGGGATTAGACACAAAAGTGCTCCATGAAGAGTGGATGCAACCCAGCCTGCCTTTCCCTTTGATGAAGTTTGAAGTGATAAAAACGAAAAAGAGAATAGAGGAGGAGCAGTATGTTGCTCTTTACGAAGGCGACATCACAAAGGAGGAACAGTCAAAGAAGATAGTAGATTCACAACCTAGATGGAGGAAAGGTTGGCTGAACAAATACCCAGCCTACCTCATCTACTTGGTGGAGGCACCAAAGGAGATTCGGGAGAATGCAACCTTCTGCCCGGTGCCAAGAGTCAGAAGCTGAAAAGAGCATGGCAGGATTGCAGAAAAGAAGCCAAATTGGCTTAATTACCCCAAGATGCCAGGACCAAAGGCAGGAGAGAGAATAGGTAAATCCTACATGGTGAAAACCCTAACGGGCACCATCAAGCTCTTTACTGGCTCTCCTGACCTTTCGTGTCAGATGCTCAAGAAAATTTGCAGAACTCTCTTAGCTTGCATTGAAGTGTTCGCGCCAGATAAAGCCACGACCTCGAGTCTACTATCGACGGCCGACACAGTGACTGATATGATGTATGATCTTTCATTGCAGCCTTCTCCAAAAGTGTTGCACCTCCTATACCAGAGGATTATGTTTTTGCCTAGCTTCCACATGCAAACATTCGAAGAAGCTTTCTACACCGGCTTTTTCACCCACGAAAGAAAAATATTCGGCCCAACCTTGACCATCGGCAACCTACGATACGAATCACATTTGCAGATGCTCAAGACGACAGGACTTTATTGACCAAGCATAAAAGTCATGTCAGGGACGACATGAACACGGAGGGGGTGGGAGTGTTGAGCCAGCAGAGGATCACACCCACATTTTTGCTCACACTCATCATTTTTGTAACCATTGATTGTGATAAATGTCTTTCCGACATTGATTTTGATTGGAGCCATTCATTAAGTAACGGGACTCAATTGAGTTTCCAGCTTGTAATTCCGAAGTAATTTCACTTGCCGATGTAATTAGTTAGAGATGTTCTCACCTCCAAGGCTGAGGTATATAAGCCAAAGTTTTGTAACCTAAAAGGATTCAGTTTTTAATCAAAGTGAGTTTTTGAGCGCCGTGACTGTATCTGAGAGAGAGTGAGTGAGAGAGAGAGTCTTATCTACTTGCTACACGAGCTACGGAGCCGCCATTGGAGAAGCGACACTGCCATTGTGTTAGCAACGGCGAGAGCTACGCACTGATACCAAGAGTGCGTGCTATCGGCTTCTATGTGTGGTAAGTTCCTACGAGCTTCGGTGTGAGTTTTCTTCCAACTCGTGTGTCGGAATAGAGCGTGCAGCATATCTATAGAACCACAACGAGTAGAGCTACACATTAGTACCATCGGGGTCAAGTTTCGGTCACCTGTATTTTTCGGCCTGTCTTCATACGCGTTTACCGCACGGAGTGGTTATAGGTTGATTTTGCAGTTCAAGTCTTTAGGGTGTTGTTCTTACCTAGTGCATAGACTTCCCCTTGAGTTTGAGATCGATTCAATGATTCTAGATCCTGTTTCGTATAGCATTCGTTCGTAGTACGGATTTCAGTCACTTGCGTATTTTAGAACTTAGATTTGATTTCCTTAGTAGTGATTGTCTTTAGAAGGTCGAGTAGGTGATTTGACACCCACCTAGTTGTTTCCATGCGCCTGCGGGTCAAGCTTCGTCCTCGTCTGACAAATTCTGTTGTCGATTGAGTTCTCGCTATTTAGCTTCCGCTAGCGGCGTAACCGCCTTAACAATAGCCCAGGGTCTAAGCATTGGCAGTCTATCAAGAGGATTTTTTGCTACTTGAGTGGCACTTTACATCTTGGCTTGTTTTATCCCAAGGGGGGATCATTGCCACCAGACTTACATGCTTTTTCGAACTGATATTGGGCTAGTTGTTTTTACATGCGAGTGTACACAAGTGGTTTTTTTTTCATGCTCGACAGTTCATGTATCTCATGGTTGAGCAAGAAGAAACCTAATGTGGCCACTTCTAGTTATGAGGCTAAGTACAGGGTAGTGTTCACAACTATGATTGAGTGTGTATGGCTCAAATGCCTTATGGTTGATTTGGGTGTTGGATAGGACAGTGCCAACACTATCTACACTGAGAGTCAGAGCACATTGGCAATTGTGAGGAACCCAGTTTTTCATGCTTGCACAAAGCACATTGAGGTGAATTATCATTATGTTAGGGAGAGGCTCTCAACAGGAGAGATCAACAAGGCTTATGTGCCAACACAGGAAAACCTTGCAGATCTTTTCACAAAGGCATTGTATTGTTAGAAGCTCAAAGCTTTGGGCTTACTCCCCTTTGTGGACTGATCATGTCCTCACAGGGCATGGCACTTCCCTATACTCTATGTGCCAGCTCTCTTTCACCGCATCACTCCATGGGGGGATTTGTTACCATATACATGTGGTTGTGATGTGTGTGAAGACACTTAGGACTGCCGAGACATTTTTTCCCTCACTAGGAGGTTTCTTCCCCCCGTGCATTGTATATACACCCATCACTCTAGGGCTATCTTATCTTTCCATTGCACACTAAGTAGTACACTCTTTGTTGTGTGCCTTGAGCTTCCTTCGTCTTCTCCAAGCTGTGTGTGTTTTCTTGCAACCCTAATTCCAACATGTTAGTCTTGGCTTCTTTTTTAATCTCCACCTTTTTAGGTACAACCTTAGATATTTACCGCATGATCCTCCTCTTGTGAAACTATTGATATATGTGTGGCTGGCTCCATATCAGAGCTTGTGAAGCCTTGATCAAATTTGTTCACATTTAAAGTCTACATTTTTCAATCAAAGGTTTTGGGTAGGTTCTGCAATGCTTGTGGCTTGGTTTCAACCTAGCCATGTGTGATTCTAGTATTGCATTTAAAGGCCCAAAAATCATGTGGATAAGGATTGAGCCGCTTGATGTGTCACCCTGCTCTTTTGATGGTTGCGTTGGTTGTTCTGGCTCTTTTAGGGCAAGGGTTGGCTATTTTACCTCTTCACTATTGATTCTGATATTGCATGCGAGTAGGTAGTACCATGCGAGTAGCCAACTCTACTTCACATTACTTCCTGGACCTTCTAATGAAACCAAGCAAAATAGTCGAAGGGAAATGATTAGTTGTAAAGACCGAGCAAAAACTATGCGACACCTACTTTTTGTTACTTCTTTCCATATGTTTTTAGAGCTTTCTTTGTATGGATTTTTATGCTCTCTTGCATGGACTTGTAAAACCTCAAATTTAGGCCACTTTATGCCTAGCAATGAGACTTAGAGCCTTCAAAAAGGTTCTTAAACTTGGACCCAAGGTTCTCTTTTCAAAGCTCAACCTCTAGTTTTTCCACCAAGGTATCTATTTAATTTTGTGAGATAATAGACCACAAGTGAATGATTGGCCTACACAAAGACTTGAGTTCAAATCCAATAATTTATAAGACACACTTCTTCACTATCAAAAATTCGTGGGTTGCGGTTTTTAGCATCCTGAAATCTCGCAGTTGAGAAGTGAGTATGCATGACTGAGAGTATATCTATGTATGGTCGAGAATGGTGTGTATGAGTGAGTGGGATGTGAGAAATGTTTATGATGTGTGAGTGAATTAGATTTGAGATGGATGTAAGATGATTTTCATGGATGTGAAGTGGTTGATGAGATGCATGATATGAATGTGAGGTGATGAGATGTATATGATGTGATATGTAAGAGACATTTGTGTGGTGTATGAGTGGGTGAAATGTATGTAGTGTGTGTGTGTGTGTGTGTGTGTGTGTGAGAGAGAGAGAGAGAGAGAGAGAGAGAGAGAGAGAGAGAGAGAGGAGAGAGAGATGGGTCTGAGATGGATGTGAGATTGCGAGATGCTTGAGACGGATTTAAGTGGAGGTAAGATGTGTGAAATGGATGTAAGATGTTGGTGACATATGAATGGAAGGTGATGCGTTTATGTATGTACCATGATCTAGAGATGTGTGTGGATGCTTCAAATGCAAGGTGTGGTGATGAAAATGTAGATTTGGGGAGATAAAATGATATGTGGCAATGTATATGTGTATAAAGAATGCAATGTGAACTAGAGTGCAGCATGGTGTGGAAGGTGGTGTGTAGCACAAAGAAAATATGCATGTTGTATGCTCAAAGTACATACATGGGACTCATTTTAGATGCCAAAACGTTCAAGATGCATTGAAGATATGCCCAATACTATTCCTATGTGAGCTGTTTTTATTTTTTTTTTGAAAAATCAAGCAAGGACTCTACCCTCGCCTACCTCTAGAATGGCATGTACATACTACATGCCATTCTAGAGGTAGGCGAGGGTAGAGTCCTTGCTTGATTTGTGCATTTTTGCCTAAGGATTTAGGCAAAAATGCACAAATCAAGCAAGGACTCTACCCTCGCCTACCTCTAGAATGGCATGTAGTATGTACTCTGCCTAAATCCTTAGGCAAAAATGCACAAAGGCAACCTATAAACTCCTACAAGTTCCTCAAGAGGAATCCAATCCCACCTGGCTAGCCTTGTAGCTTGCCAACTAGTGCTCTAGATATGAAAAACAAGCAGGAAACATACATCACTGAAGTTTTCTCACATGTACAAGCATCTAGTGAGCTCCACAAGATTGTGAGGCACTCTCTTTCTCTCTTAGTTGAAGACTAAAACTTATGAGCTACTGGTAAAAAATGAATGTACGGGCTAAGTGAGGTGGAACTACATAGGAATTATTAAGCACGGGGTGGCTCCCCCATCAGCCGATGTATCTAGGATCCGTTGAAGTGGTCATGGCTCGTCACGAGCATGGCAGGAATGTAGTTGTTTTGGTTCTATTAATATAATCCACTCACCATTGTGACTTTTGAAAAAAAAAAAAGGAACGATTAAGAACTTTGGCTCTTAGTAGGCAACTTGAATTCTATGGTCTCAAAATAAGATCATTGATACATTAATTGGTGCACTGGACACGAAACTGTGTGTTCGTGGACTTGAGACCTTGAATGTAAGAATTATAAAACTTAATGGTTGCATTGGTGGGACCAATGGTTCCTCCTCTACTGCTTCTGTGGGGTGATCTTGTGTTGTTATATAATGTTGTCCCGAAACACTTGCGCATATGAGGTACAGAATTACGAAAGGGAAGATCACCTTCAACACGAGAACAGATAAAAAAGTTCATCTTTACCGATTGGATTACGTCTACTGTCTTCATTCTCTCTTATTTCTCCACTCACTTTCGCTACTATTACTGTGACACTATAGTGTAGTGTGAACTCCTAAATAGATGTCTGCAAAGGATGTAGTGATCCGTGACTAGTGGTGCATTGTGCAAAGTGTCAAGGGATAGTAAAAGAGAATAATAGGCCAATACAAGAGATCTAGCACCCATAGCTAAGATTATCCTAATGCAATTTTGCAAGCAAAGGTCAATCTGGGCTAATTAGCAAACTACTACACACCTACCTAGCTAAGAGGGATCCTAGAAGACAGAGTGAATCTACCCATTGCCCAAATCAAATTTGAAAGTGCCCAAATTCCTCAAGTATCATACGTATTCGGTACAATTTTAGAACCATTTCTTTGGATGGAATCTAGCGAGGTGCTCAGTGAACTTTGAAGGGAAACTTAACTAAAGGTAGGAGATTTTATTTTGAATACAAAACCATCACACCGTCACATGTGTGCTTTAAAAAAAAGGGGGCGGGGGGGGGTGGGGTGGGGGGACATGTGGCAATAAGTGAACAGGGCAGGCGCAGACCGGCTGCGCCACGATTACAAGAGGGGTTGACATGGTTCTCTCTCTGGCATCTTCGCACCTAGCTAGCGCTTTCTGCTCTTTGAGGCATGACGGACCTAGACACGCCCTCTGTGTTGCAGAGCAAGGGTTTTGGGGATGCCAACAGTGCGGAGATAGGGTTGGGCAACGGACACTCTCTCTCTCTCTCTCTCTCTCTCTCTCTCTCTCTCTCTCCCCTAGCTGAGGTCGACTGGAATAGGAGAGAGCCTCTCACTGCTGCAAGTTCGCAAGAGTAGCAGAGGCACTAAGGTGCATAGAGAGGGTAGCAAGCGAGCTTGCCGAGAGGCGAGGACAAATGCGCAAACGAAGGCATTGGGAGCGAGGAAGTGTTCAAGGGAAAGGAAGAGGGATTTGCGCATGGTGAGG
>NC_140951.1:16475000-16510000 GCF_014529385.1 Adiantum capillus-veneris | reverse complement strand
GCAAAAAAAAGCACATGCATGTGGCAAGTTTTGGCAAAATATAAAAGGCAAGTGTGTTGAGAGCTTTGGTGACTTGACTCTTGAGGATATGTATACGCATTGCAACAACCTCTATGAGAAACCCAATGTTGATAAGATGGAGTGTTGTAGCTCTCTTCCGTTTATGCCTCCCTTCTTTATCATTGAAGATGTATGTTGCGCGCTTGAGAAACTTGCTACCCGCAAGGCAGGGGACCTTCAAGGTGTCAAGGCTGAAATGATTAAATGGAAAAGCAAGAAAACACGATATTGAATATGTGATATGTTTAACCTTGCACTTCAGCATGGCATGCCTCATGATTGGAGTGAAAATTGGATCAAACCTTTGCACAAAGGAGGAGATGTAAACAATGTGAACAACTACCGCACTATAATGGTTGGTTCTTTGATGGCAAAGTTGTTTGGATGTATTATAGAGATGAAGATAAGTGAATGGGCTGAAAAGAATGGCAAACGTGTGCTAGGCCAAGCAGGTTTTTGAAAGCATCATAGCACTATTGATCACCTTGTCACTCTTCGAGATCTTATGGAAGCATCTCGATTGAAAGGAAAAAAGTTGTATTGTTGCTTTGTGGATTTCAAGAAAGCTTTTGACATGATACCGCAAGGAAATCTTTGGAGACGTATGCAAAGCCTCAAGTGCCGAGAGAATTTATGCATGTAGTCTTTCGCATCTACCAAAATGTGATATGTCGACTACGTATGGGAGATGGAATTTCAGAATTTTTTGCAAGCACCATTGGTGTCAAACAAGGATGCCCACTTTCCCCAACCCTCTTTGGGCTACTCATTGATGAATTGGAATGCATGGTTCTTGATTTTATGCAACAAGAAGGCATAGAAGAGGTTAAGATCGAAAATGCGGTGATCATGCTTTTGCTTTATGTCGATGATGTAGTGCTCTTGGCACATACCTTAGAAGATTCACAAAAGCTTATGAGTGTCTTGGAACGCTTTTGCCTACATAGCGGGCTGATTGTGAATGGAAAGGTTATGCTTGTAAAGACCCTCAATGATGAAAATCCATGCATTGTATACAACAATGAGCACCTTGAAGTGGTAGATAGCTTCAAGTACCTTGGTCTTGAGATTCCATCCAATCATACATGGAAGGATTGCGCAATGTGTCGCTTGGACGCCAGAAAGAGGTCTTATTATGCATTTGAGAACATGTGCAATGCTGGAGAGATCAAGTGTTGGGCTCTCAAAAAGTACCTCTTTGACACATTGGTGACACCGGTGCTTCTTTATGGAGTGGAGGTGTGGGGTGGTAGCATCGGGAAGTCTACTTGGAAAAAGTTTGAGAATGTCCAAAAGCATTTTCTCACCAACTTTTTCCAAGTCAAGACACAAACACCCTACATGCTCTTACTTCTTGAGTCCGGATCGCTTCCCATTGAGGTCTTGGGCATGCAAAGCATTGTGGAGTACATGTTTAAGACACAACGTAGTCCTTTGTATCGACTTTTCCTAGAATCACATATGAAGCAAGTCAAAAGGTCCAAAAGACATGCAAGAGCAAAATACTAAGTTCGGGGTGGATGCTTGATATCAAGAAATGGTTTGGAAGATGGGATGCATGTCACTTGGTCAAGGATGCGTCGATCGACTCCCAAGTTAATGAGGCCTTCTTACAACGCCAATGTATCACGGCTTGGGAGAAATCCGGAGGTTCTCGCTTCAGCCATTACACCACACACATTGCCCCAAACTACAAATCTCTCTTCTTCTCTGAGCACAGTAACCAAACCCATCCCTACATCCTTGAGCCCATCCCATTGAGTGCGATCCGCACCATTGCCTCCATTCATCTTAGCTCACATTCTCTACGCTGCGAGATAGGACGTTAGGGCACGGGCAAGGAGTCTCATTGACTTTGCACCTTATGCCCTCGTCAAGTGCGAGAGAGTGAGTACCACACACTACTTGAGTGCTCAGCTGTTGACCACATTAAGTCCTCTTTTCCCCATATATTCAGCCATGAGCTCTCCCTACATACCTTTCTCTCCCAACCACTATGTGGACTCTCTATTGCGACGCTCAGCCATTTTTGAGCATCGAGAGTCACTTATGACCTCCACTCACACCATGTGACATGTTCATTTGGTCCCATAGGTCATATTTGACCTCCGAGGACGATAATAGAACTATCTATCTCTCTCTCTCTCTCTCTATAGCTGTCTTGGTCGCTCTCCCTCCTCCTCTCTCTTTCTCTATCTCCCCAGTGTCCCACTCTCTCTCTCTCTCTCTCTAGCTGTCTTTCTTGCTCTCCCTCCTCCTCTCTCTATCTCTATCTCCTCAATGTCAATCAGCTTCGGGGAAAATGTGTCTCAACTTAATATCGTGCCGTTTTCTATCTGTGGCTCTCTCTCTCTCTCTCCGTCTCTCTCTCTAAAGCTCTCTGTCTCGCCTCTTCCTCTCTCTTTCTCTATCTCCCCAGTGTCCCTCTCTCTCTCTCTGTCTCTCTCTCTAGCTCTCTTCTCGCTCTCCCTCCTCCTCTCTCTTTCTCTATCTCCTCAGTGTCCCACTCTCTCTCTCTCTCTCTCTCTCTCTCTCTCTCTCTCTCTCTCTCTCTCTCTCTCTCTCTAGCTATCTTTCGTGCTCTCCCTCCTCCTCTTTCTATCTCAATCTCCCCAATGTCATTCAGCTTCAAAAAAAAAATGTGTCTCAACTTAATATCATGCCGTTTTCTATCTACACCTCTCTCTCTCTCTCTCTCTCTCTCTCTCTCTCTCTCTCTCCCTCTTCCTCTCTCTTCCTCTCTCTCTCTAGCTCTCTTTCTCTCTCTCCCTCCTCCTCCTCTTCTCTCTCTCTCTCTCTCTCTCTCTCTCTCTCGCTCTCCCTCATCCTCTCTCTTTCTCTCTCTCTCTCTCTCTCTCTCTCTCTCTCTCTCTCTCTCAGGTCCTCTTTTCCCCATATATTCAGCCATGAGCTCTCCCTACATACCTTCCTCTCCCAACCACGACATGGACCTTCTATTGTGACGCTCATTTCAACCATTTTTGAGCATCGAGTGTCACTTATGACCTCCACTCACACCATGTGACATGTTCATTTGGTCCCATAGGTCATATTTGACCTCCAAGGATGATAATAGAACTATCTCTCTCTCTCTCTCTCTCTCTCTCTCTCTCTCTCTCTCTCTCTCTCTCACACACACACACACACACACACACACAGCCGTTTTTTGACCTAGTAGACAGCAGTTCACTCTTTTGACCATAACTTGCTCATCCGAACTCCGATTTAGGTGATCTATAGCCTCAATCGAAGAGCACGAAGCCCTCTACGCATTGATGTAAAGACAGAATTTTTCTGTGTAATGGAAGGCTTTGTTATAACAGCATCTCAGAACTGAAAAAACTGTCAAAACTTTGCGTTTTTGTTGCCGACTTGAAGGCAGTGTCAGACAAAACTCGCAAGGGTGGAAAAGCCACACTCGCCATGGAGAATGATGCAAAATCTCCAAGGAATTTGGATGTTAATCCAACCACATCGTCTACAACAACGGAAGCAATGATCATGGCTTACTTGATCTCGTTACAAGAAACCGTCAACAAGCAAGGTGAAGAGTTGCGCGCACTTGCAATGGAGAATGGTACTTTAAGAGTTCTCGTTGTGGAGAATGAGCACCTCAAGAAGGTTCTTGAAATGCAAACAACGCGCTTGATGCATCTTGAGAATGAAGTTCAAGAATGTAAACGCTCTCTTGTGGACATGAATGTAGTGAAAGAGCGCTTGAGCAAAGTTGAGAGTGATCATGTATTGAAAGAGGAAACGATAGATACAATACGACATGATGTATGTGAGATGAGAAATGCATCCAAATCATGGGCTGATATATGTAAGGATAATGTGGTTTCTACATCTCCTATCACGCAAGCCGTTGTCCAAGCAAAGAATGTAGAGAATGTGGACACTCAAGAATTGCAAGAATGACAAAAACGCTCAAAGAACATCGTCATTCGTGGAATCAAGGAGGAAAGCATGGAAACACCCCAATCTCTTGCGGTTGCTATTGAAGAGTTTTTTGCTACACACTTTGGCATGTCAGGAATCATGGCTTATGGTGCACATCGAGTTGGAAAACAAGGAGTCCCTCGCTCGGGAGAAAGACCTATTGTATGTACCATGGCTGATGAGGTAAAGAGAAAGATCATCCTTGACAATGGTTGGATCTACCTCAAAGGAACGGGTTGTAATGTATATGAGGATCGCACTCTTATGCAACAAAATGTACGTCGCAAAGCATACGAGGAAAGAAGCAAGAAGGTTAAGGTATCATCTCAAGAAGAAAAGGCACTTGAGGAGGATGCAAGTCCACCCAACAAATAGGGACACATGATCTATGAGACCAACTCACGCGTGCGAATAAGCTTTTGGAATTGTAACGGGTATCCATGGAATGCGGGAATTGGCATTGATGAGCTTACCAATGACTCCGATGTGATACTTCTTGTCGAAACATGGGAGCATGATGCGCAACGAATTCTTGGATTTGACAAATACGATGTACATTCTTTGATGTGGGCCAAAAATGCAAAGCAACGAAGAGGCCAAGGAGGCATAGCATGTATGACCAAAAAGGGTTTGAAAGATATTTCCATTGTCAAAGAAGATAAGTATAAACGCTACTTATGGCTGAAAATCAGCCCACCAAATGGTCAAGTCATGTTTGTGGCCGGCTGCTACATTCCTCACTATGACTCCAACTTTTATGCTCGCTTGAATATGGATAGAGATCAGCCCTTTGTTGAACTAGAGGAAGACATTGCTTATTACAAGGATCAAGGTGAAGTCATTGTTTTTGGAGACATGAATGCTCGCACAAATATGTTACAACACGACACACAACAAGTCGACATGCCGCATGTATCAAGAAGAGTGGATGACTCATACATGTATAATCGAAGTTCTAATGATGCAAAAGAAGTGGATCACTATGGAAAGTCACTTCTACATATGTGCAATAGTACCGGAATGCTCATTGCAAATGGTGTATCTCTATGGCAAGGCACCAATGACTTTACATGTAGAAAGCACAATGGTGCTAGCGTGATTGACTATATGTTGTTCTCAGAAGCCACTCTAGAATGCATACAAAGCTTTACACTTGGTGAATGGAATCCGGAATCGGATCATAGGATGTTATGTATTGACCTCAAGTGTGGTAAACAGCCCGAGCATGTAGCCTCCAATCATGATGTGAATCATTTGTACCTACGTCTAGACTTCAAACGAGCACTTATATATGCTGATATGGTGGACCAAATGTTAAGCATGATAGAGCATCAAGGGAGCCCAACATTAGAATGCAAGTGGAAAGTTTTCAAAGAAGTAATTTTCTCTTGTGCGAAGGAATGCTTTTCGGCGAAACACATGTCTTGCAAAAGGTCTAAGAAGGGCAGCACCAAGAAGAAATGGTTTGACATGGAATGTAGTCAAGCCCGAAAACACTTGCTAAGATTGGATGCAATCAAAGACAAGGAAGTTTACTTGGAATGTTCACACACATACAAAGCACTTGTTCAAAAGAAGAGGAGAAGGTGGGAAGTCGAAAAACAACTTCTTTTAGCACAAGAGAAAGCACATGCATGTGGCAAGTTTTGGCAAAATCTAAAAGGCAAGCGCGTTGAGAGCTTTGGTGACTTGACTCTTGAGGATATGTATATGCATTGTAAGAACCTCTATGAGCAACCCAATGTTGATAAGATGGAGGGTTGTAGCTCCCTTCCATTTATGTCTCCCTTCTTTACCATTGAAGATGTATGCCGCGCGCTTGAGAAACTTGCTACTCGCAAGGCAGGTGACCTTCAAGGTGTGAAGGCTGAAATGATTAAATGGACAAGCAAGAAAACACGATATTGGATATGCGATATGTTTAACCTTGCACTTCAGTATGGCATGCCTCATGATTGGAGTGCAAATTGGATCAAACCTTTGCACAAAGGAGGAGATGTAAACAATGTGAACAACTATCGCACTATAATGGTTGGTTCTTTGATGGCAAAGTTATTTGGATGTATCATGGAGATGAAGATAAGTGAATGGGCTGAAAAGAATGGCAAACGTGCGCTTGGCCAAGCAGGTTTTCGAAAGCATAATAGCACTATTGATCACCTTGTCACTCTTCGAGTTCTTATGGAAGCGTCTCGATTGAAAAGAAAAAAGTTGTATTGTTGCTTTGTGGATTTCAAGAAAGCTTTTGACATGGTACCGCGAGGAAATCTTTGGAGACGTATGCAAAGCCTTCAAGTGCCGAGAGAATTTATGCATGTAGTCTTTCGCATCTACCAAAAAGTGATATGTCGATTACGTATGGGAGATGGAATTTCAGAATTTTTTGCAAGCACTATTGGTGTCAAACAAGGATGCCCACTTTCCCCAACCCTCTTTGGGCTACTCATTGATGAATTGGAATACATGGTTCTTGATTTTATGCAGCAAGAAGGCATAGAAGAGGTTAAGATTGGAAATGCGGTGATCATGCTTTTGCTTTATGCCGATGATGTAGTGCTCTTGGCACATACCTTAGAAGATGCACAAAAGCTTATGAGTGTCTTGGAACGCTTTTGCCTACATAGCGGGCTGATCGTGAATGGATCCAAAACCAAGGTTATGCTTGTAAAGACCCTCAATGACGAAAATACATGCATTGTATACAACAATGAGAAACTTGAAGTGGTAGATCACTTCAAGTACCTTGGCCTTGAGGTTCCATCCAATCATAAATGGAAGGATTGTGCAATGCGTCGCTTGGAAGCCGGAAAGAGGGCTTATTATGCATTTGAGAACATGTGCAATGCAGGAGAGATCAAGTGTTGGGCTCTCAAAAAGTACCTCTTTGACACATTGGTGACACCGGTGCTTCTTTATGGAGTGGAGGTGTGGGGTGGAAGCATCGGGAAGTCTACTTGGAAAGAGTTTGAGAATGTCCAAAAGCGTTTTCTCACCAACTTTCTCCAAGTCAAGACACAAACACCCTACATGCTCTTACTTCTTGAGTCCGGATCGCTTCTCATTGAGGTCTTGGGCATGGAAAGGGTTGTGGAGTACATCCGTAAGACACAACGTAGCCCTTTGCATCGACTTCCTAGAATCGCATATGAAGCAAGTCAAAAGGTTCAAAAGACATGCAAGAGCAAAATACTAAGTTCGGGGTGGATGCTTGATATCAAGAAATGGTTTGGAAGATGGGATGCATGTCACTTGGTCAAGGATGCGTCGATCGACTCCCAAGTTAATGAGGCCTTCTTACAACGCCAATGTATCATGGCTTGGGAGAAATCTGGAGGTTCTCGCTTCAGCCATTACACCACACACGTTGCCCCAAACTACAAATCTCTCTTCTTCTCGGAACGAGGTAACCGAACCCATTCCTACATCCTTGAGCCCATCTCGTTGAGTGCGATCCGCACCATTGCCTCCATTCGTCTTAGCTCCCATTCTCTACGCTGCGAGACAGGACGTTGGGGCACTGGCGAGGAGTGTCATCGACTTTGCACCTTATGCCCTCGTCAAGTGCGAGAGAGTGAGTACCACACACTACTTGAGTGCTCAGCTTTTGACCACATTAGGTCCTCTTTTCCCCATATATTCAGCCATGAGCTCTCCCTACATACCTTCCTCTCCCAACCACGATGTGGACTCTCTATTGCGACGCTCATTTCAGCCATTTTTGAGCATCGAGAGTCACTTATGAGCTCCACTCACACCACGTGACATGTTCATTTGGTCCCATAGGTCATATTTGACCTCCCAGGACGATAATAGAACTATCTATCTATCTATCTATCTATCTCTCTCTCTCTAGAGTCTCTGGAGGGCGGACAACACCTATGCTGGCAGCGTTGCACAGACCACCCCGGGCTGAGCCGTCGAGGAAACCAGCGCAATCAAATTATCAAAGCAGGCCCCGGACGCTCGTGTAAAGCTCTCTCTCTCTCTCTCTGTGTCTATCTGTATCTCGAGATGTCCCACTGACAGAGTGCACTGCAGGAGTAACCTCCTTTTGCCACGTGTCCAGTGGAGGGAGCTGGAATTCTCAAGACAACGGCAAGGCCAGACTAGACAAGGGCAGGGCCGGGCTAGGCAGTGTGCAAAGGGAGTCCAACTAGGGCAAAGGGCCAGAGGCTATGCTATATAGTGGGTGGTTGGGTGGTGGACTCTCAGGTTCTAGTTCCACTTGTCTTACATTGGTATAAAGAGCAAGGTTCCTTTTTTGGGAAAGGCACAGCCATAGAGGAGGGGAGCCACACAATTGTGCATGCTTTGGTGCATGTCGGGGTCAAGGGGGCGTGGAGCATCCCTCCTGTGAAGAGGAAGACAAGGCAAGCGCCGTGGGCAACCCCCTTGCACAGAGGAGCCTCCGAGGTGGACTTGCACGAAACGTGCCGTGGGTGGGATCTACGGCTACGCGCCGGGCAGGTGGAGACTTCACGTCACTGGGCCGGAGCCCCTACCTCAACTCCTTGAGCGCCATGGCGATGGTAGTTCCCTGCACACTGTGTTAAGCGGCCATAGCCGACTGGTTGAGTTTTTTTTCCCACTTGAGAGCACCCAACCCCCTTAGGGGTTAGTGGCCATACACAAAACTTAAACCATAAGGGGCGGTACCCATAGTGGGTACCCCACCCCCCCTACTCCACGTGCGGGTTCGGCAAGGCTGAAAGGTGCGCATAGCATCGACGAAGCCGGCACACATTTTGACACAAATTTTCTGTGTATTACGTAGAAACTTAGAGATTACAAGAACACCAATTCGACGGAGTTCCAGTACAATTTTTTGGTAAAATCAATTACCGCTTTCAAGCCTAATTGATTCGGCTATCAAGAACTTGTAGAATTCCATATACGGCGGACAATTAGAATCACTCTCTATCGGAATACTCTCAATTTTGACGGAATTAGCAAGGCTCATTATACTTTGCGAGTGCTCTCAATATCAGATATTTTTTTTTTATTACTCCTTGCACTGCACTGTGTCGCCATGGATTCGGATATCAATATGACATTTGATTTTGAGCAAAGTACGCCTGATCCTGCCAATGATGGCCCGCGGCCGTGGATCCTCTCAAGGAGAGTACCCGCGACGCTATGGCAGGTGAAGATACTTACGAATTGCTCGATATTTAAGAATTTCGTGCACTTCAAACACGCATGACAGTCATGGATGAAAATTTTAAAGCTTTAAATGAAAATGTTACTAAACTATCCACATTAGTAATTCAATTAATGCATCAGCAGTCTAAGAGTCCTGCTGACACTCACATGCATGAGCACGTTGCCACACAAGGGCATGGCACTTCTACTCTAGGGCAAGGCCCAATTGCTGATACGTTACATACTCTCACTGCAAAAGAAGTGGATAAATTGTTGAAAAACACCAAACCACCGATTTTTAAGGGAGAAGATCGAGATCGCAATAAGGATGCAGTGAATATCTTTCTTAGCAAGTGGGATGGAATTCACGCCTTACGGCGTACCTCGGACGCAGTCAGAGCTCTACAAACGAGCTTAACTCTGGAAGGCAAGGCCTACAAATGGTGGATGTCTCTCAAGGAGAAGAACATCATACCACAGAGTTGGGTAGCTTTTGAAGCAATGTTTAGCAAGGAATTTTTGCCTACAAACGAGGTCGATCTGAATTGGACAACTTGGGACACATGTTCCATGCGCCAATACCCATCACTACTTGAATATATCTCTCACTATCGGGATGTTATCCTCAATTTGGAAGGCTTAGATACCTTTCAACAAGTATCCATACGAGGTCTGACACCTGAGCTTAAGAAGTATGTCAAGACCCAAGACCCTAAAACACTTGAGGAAGCCATAGTGAAACCACATATCCAGATGATCCAGATGGCAAAGCATTAGGAAAATACACATAATAGTCAAGAGCCTGCTAATCTACATGGTAATACACGCACTCAATATGGGCACAATAAAAGAAAATTTATAGTTGCCAATTCGGAGGCATCTAAAAAACCAAGGGGTCTAGGGGTCCTCTCTCTCCTGAGGACTTTGATAAAGCCAAGAAAGAAAAATTATGTTTTCAATGTTTAGGAAGACAATGTTTTCAATGTCCTAAGGGGAAATCTGCTGCTCAGGGCAAGGAGAAAGCAGTGCACACGGTGCAACTGCTACCTTTGGAGTGTTACTCACGATTCTCTATAGTGGAAGTAACACACACTGAGATGGTGCATGAATGCTGTCTCACAGCTTCCATGTGGCAACCAACCTTTGGACCACACGAGTTAGTATGTATACACGGATATCTGCAAGGGCACAAGGTGCGCATCTTGGTAGATGACGGTGCTACTCACAATTTCATCAATTACAAATTGGTGAAAAAACTCAAATTGCCTCAAACCCCGAGTACCCACCGCTACAAGGTAGCAATGATGAATGGACATGATACTGAAATCTGGGATACTCAATGCTGAGCTGCTCCATTGGAAGTACAAGGATACTCCACATATTTGGATTTTCAGGTCATGAACATGGAAAGGGCTGATGTGGTTCTTGGTAGGGAGTGGTTGCATAGCCTAGGGCCACCACTGAAGCGTAGCTATGAGCACAACAGCTTGATGTTTGAATCCCATGGTGCACATGTGTTGTTGTTAGGAGAAAAAGATATACCTTCATCACCACTGATTTGTACTGCTGAGCTTATGCAGCTCGTTTCTGATAATGAAATAGATCATGTTTTCTCGTGTTACTCACTGACTCATTTTCTTTCTAACATTGAGTCTGTTAAACATTCCTCAACGCTACATGCTTCTCTCTCCTCTCTTCCACCAATTGCTAATTCTAAACAAGCAAACGTTGCTAGTCAATTACAAAAATTATTACAGGAATTTCAAGATGTATTTTCCTAATGATTTTCCATCAGGATTACCGCCGACACGATCACTATAACATAGCATTGATGTGACTGCAGGTTGTAAACCTGTTAGTAAACCACCTTACCGTATGAGTTATTTAGAGGCCACTGAGGTGGAACGTCAGCTTGCTGACTACCTTAGCAAAGGGTTTATTGTTATGGAATTGATATTTTACTTTTATAGCAGCTGACATGTGGAAAAGGCTTGACCGAGCTAGGCTATTGCAAAAGGAAATTACATTTTATGCATATTTATTCTAGTGCTCTTTTATGATTTTTGGCCATTTATGACCGGCCGGCCAGTTTGTACTCAATTTGACCATTTAAGAAATCTATAAATGAAATACGTGCAAGAGGGAAATGGTCACTCTTGCACGGGGGGAGATTGTAACCAGTGCTTGTGTCTTCTTCTCTCCTCTCCTCTCTTCTCTCTCGCCGTGCCGGCGTAGCACTCCGCTCTAGGAGGTGCGCCTACACGCGTTCTTTCACTCTCTCCCGCTCTCTATCTCTCTTTGCTCGCGTATACCGTCGATTATGTGCTCATGGATTCGCCAGGTATGGAGATGTGTCCGTTTTATGGCTTGTAGTATATTGTTTTCGGTATTTTGCAGGGTTCTCCACGCTCCCGTCTGTAGCAGTGGTATCAGAGCTAGCAAAACGGTCGCGATGATATGTACATCACCTCCCCAAAGAGAATCATGATAACGATCATACCCTAGAGCTAAGCTTATTATTTCTGTAGTTTTGTTGGCAACAATTTTGTACATCAAATTGACTGTTTATTTTTCTTTCTTAGTTTGGTCGTTATGTGGTTTAGTTAAGCAAGCCCACCTTGATCAATGGCTTAACTATATTTTATGAAGGATAGTTTGATTAGGATCCTAGTTATAGTTATCATGATTTAGCAGGTGTGATGCATGCAACCAATTGTCTCTAAGAGCAATTTAAATGTAGTGGGATTCTGTATAGTTATTACGAGAATTTTAAACCAGTAGAACCATGTATATGTAATTGGTAAGAAAAAGATGTAGCATTAGAAATGTTATAACAAGAACCTAAAGTAGGAGAAGGTTGCATGCTTTGAAAAAGAAAGAGGAGAAGAAAAAAAGTAGAGATTTGTGCGTCGTAGGGACAATTCCAAGAGACCCTGGAGAGTTGCTCAAACAAGTCTCACAATCCAAGACAAATCATTTACTTAAGAGAAATCTGATATGACCGAACCCCCACACCTTAGAAGGAGAGGGAAAACTTGAAGCATTTTCTTCCCTCGCTTTGGGCGCGATCAACTCTTCCATTGTGGGAACTGGCCCCAAGCGGAGACTTCTCAAAGAAAATAAAATAATAATAATAATAATAAAATATATATATATATATATATATATATATATATATATGTATATATGAATCAACAGGCAGCAATCTGCATCTCCTCGTAGATGCCACCACCTTCAATGCCTAGAACCCATGATTTCTACACTGTCAACCACCCCCCTCTGTCGACTCGTTGGCCTCAGTCGTAGCAAACACCATCAGCAAGAGTAGCAACAGTGGACGGCGGCGGTTAGCAGTGACGGGCCCATGGTGGCCTTTGTCGAGAAACACTGCCAACTGCAATATACGACGCTTGTAAAGGAGCAAGGAGACCTACGACAGATGGAGAGAATGAGCGTCTACCTACCCAAGAGCACTGAAGGAGTTAGCATAGCCAGAAACCTGGATAGCTAAGACCACACATTTTTTTTTGGACATGCATGGCCGGAGAGCCACCCACTGCCTTCCTCACGCCGCCATGCAACAATAATGCGGCCCACCCTCCTCAACCAACCAGGCGCACGAAAGCGGCTCTCACTTTTTTTTCCCGCGTAATTGCACTATTGCCACTACAGTAATAGTCCCTCAAGCTTACTGTGACAACTGCCTGTCACAATCGCAAAACTTAGAAGGGCTGCATGCAGCCGTTACGCAAGAGAAACAACAACTAGTGAAACCTTTTTTCCCGCTTTCACTAACTCTTGCTATCACTTCTTTTACGTGTAGCCAACTGTGGTGTAGGCACAAGAAACCCTCATGTTCACAGAACGTGAGAGCAACTACTCACCTTTTCACTCTTGCCCACCACCCATGCTCGCAAGCATCTGTACCCAACCAACCAACTCTCTCTCTTTTTCTCCCTAACTCCAGCCGCCATATCTCTCTCTCTCTCTCTCTCTCTCTCTCTCTCTCCTCTCTCTCTCTCTCTCTCTCTCTCTCTCTCTCTCTCTCTCTCTCTCTCTCTCTCTCTCTCTCTCTCTCTCTCTCATCATGCAATGCATTCTAGCCCAGTAGGGTTAGCTAGTTAGCCATGGTGCGTTGTGAAAAGCAGGCTGAGCTGAAAAAGGGGCCATGGACACCGGAGGAGGACCAGAAGCTCACAAGCTACATTCATACACCAGGGCATAGCAGTTGGCGAGCGCTGTCCAAGCAGGCCGGGCTAGCAAGGTGTGGCAAGAGATGCTGATTGTGGTGGACTAACTACTTGCGGCCTGGCATCAAGCTTCGTAGCGGCAAAGGAGAACTCCATCATCCAGATCCTCGGATTTTCTCGAAAATCGGGCCTTCAAGCTTCCATTTGTAACTAGGTACAGTGAGCTGTGGCCAACCCGGACATCCATTATGGTGCATTGGCAATGGACTTCTCGCAAGCTAAGCGTGCAAGTTGAAACTTGAGCCAGATGCAGGAGACACCCCCGCCAACACTGAGCTCCTTTACTCCTGTCAGGCTCTTACTCCCGGCCGGTATCCATATCCCCCTGCACACCTGCTACAGATTCCATTCTCTAATTTGCTTGTCGAGATGTTATTATACGTGATCTTATGAGGGGGAATTGCAGATGTTGAACATTAGGTCAACATCTTCCAAAAACAACCTCCTACAACAACAATATGCGAAAGCGAGTGGCGCGCGAGATTATCTTCAATCCCTTGCGAGCATGCATCAAGCAAAAATATGTCGCTGCTTCCATATGCGTGCATGCTCTTATGGTAAGCTCATTCTGGAGCCAAAGTGAAGGCTCAAGCCTTGCAGTTGTATCATCGCATGCAATATCAAGCTCTTGTTAAGCCCAACGCATATATTCTCATGTCTTTTGAAAGCTTGCAGCGGCTTGGGTGACCTACTTCAGGGTGCCCTTACACATTCTGTTGCTACTATAGTAAACCTTGGAGTCAAACATGGTTGTGGGGACTGCTCTTGTCGATCTTTACTGCAAGTATAACCACTTAAAAGAAGGATTTAGTGTGTTTGAAAACATCAAGGGTTGCAATGTCATTTCATGGAATGCATTGATTACTAGCTATGTGCAGAACTAGAAATGGCTTCCCACCCTTAGTCTTTATGATCGATTGAGAAAGGAGGGAGTGACGCCAGACCGTGTTACTTTATTGTGCATCATATATGAAAGTGTGTGGTAGTTTAGGCTCCACCGAAGGGTGCAAGCAAATAAAGGCGAGCGATCTTGTTTCTGTTGTTCTAATTGGCAATTCCCTAGTTGACATGTTTGCCACAAAGGGCAATTGAGGTTTTTAAAAAGCTTGTGCATGCCCAATTGATTAGAGATGGACCTCTATTAGATGGAATGTTAGGAAACACCCTTATGGATATGCATGCCAAATGTGTCAGCTCGAAGATAACCATGGGCTATCGTCCTTGCGGGGCTTTGTTGGATATGTGCAACAATTCTTGGGCTCTCTCTCTCTGTTCTTTGTTCTTTTTGGTCTATCAACAATCTATGGATTGCAATCAACGATATTCATTGTTATTAAGTTGTTACTTTTTAGGCTTTAGAATCTACTACAATATTACCAATCAATTAGATGTCTACAAGCCTTGAGGAAGAGTTATTTAAAAATAAACCAATAAATCAATAAATAAAATGACTCCTGCTCGCGTTGATGTTATAAATTGTTATTATAGCATTTTTACCTTCTCATGGGTCCTGTTGGCTCTTAGTTATTTTGATACTTTCATGCCCTACATCGTAAACACCGTGAATAACCATAACGTGCTAGGGTCAAATTTTACCCTCAAGATACATTAGCCCTTAATACTCTACCAATGATGACCGTCGGTGAACTGTGACTAGATATACTTTTAGCTACCAACACCCCAATTACATATTACTTGGATTATTAAGCAATTATCAAGCATAACCAAGAAAATCCCTCTCACATCATTATTTGCAAGAGCTATTATCCCCATAATGTAAGTTTATACCCATTTGCAATGATGTAGTGTAATTAGCTTTTCACTTTGATTGCTCTACAAAATGTCTTACATGTTACATCATATGTCCATCAAATTGTTGTTGCAAATTACTCAATATTGTTCCATTTATTTGCTTTTGTACCACATCACTCCCAACGTTTCCAATACTCCATCTCAAAGGACTACCCTTACTGATGAATACTTACCTTTATGCCCGAATTTGCAGCCGACTACTTTAAGAGACCTGCTTTTGCCCTATCCTAACATTCATACATTTAGTGTGGCCTCACTTTCTCTGAAGACCGATATCCACTAGTCATAACAATCTTGCAAACCACCCTGTCAATTTAGATCACACCTCTCTTATCTGCTCATTTGTACTTCAAGTTTTCTACTTTCATTCTCTTTTTTTGGCAAACAAACTTTGCATCAAATTTTTCTCTCATGGCGTTTCAAATGTTAATGCATTTAATCTGTAATTATTAACGTCTTCTTAAATTTAACAAGCAATTGTTTTGAGTGCTTTGTTTTTTTAGAAAAGTTATGAAGATAAATCTAACTATAGTGGTCTCACATAAAACTCCAGGTAAGACACTCCTTAATGCATTCTGATGATACCCCTCTTGAAACATTATTACAATGCCAGGTGCAACTTTCTATTATTTGTGCCTATTCCCACACACACACACACTGGTATATATATTTTCAAAAATACTATACTCTCATGGTATGTACATCAAATACATTCCTCTTTTCATATCTCATTTCTCGGCATTGTGTTCTAAGCTGCATACTCAAAGACTACTAAGGTCATGACTTCTAATTGTAGGGAAAGGGAATTTTACTGTGCTAATTTGTCTAAAAGGTATGCAGCTACTCATGTGAGCTAAGGTGCTTTGGGATACTAGAAAAATTGTTTGTAAATACTTTGTCACATAAGCATACTCCAATTTTGTGTCAAACAGGTAGTAGATGTTTTGTTTTTTATGCCTGGTCTAGTCCATTGGTCACATGCACACAGATTCGCCGATTTAGGTAGTGTGTAGATACTCATCTTAGTGCAGATCCGCCGATTTTGGCAGCACATTGATAAATTGCAGATTCATGATTTTTAAACTTATACCAAATGTAGATTCGCCGATCTAGGCAGCGTTAGTGCAGATTCTCCGATTTAGGCAGCACATCTTATTGGTGTAGATTCGCCGATTTAGGCAACACCGATCACAAAATCATGCTGCAATGGCTGGCCACCACTGTGACTGGTATGATTTTTTCACCCGGGTATAGAAAATGAAAGATATTTTGAATTTGGATTTGGAATTGGCATATTATGATTTTCTATTGCGACAGTATTTATGGAAGTGAACTTGAGATTGATGAGAATTGATTTATACAATGATGAGTGTGATCAACGATATCCTGATTCATCAGGGTATGACATATACTGCTTATTCTAGTGGTATGGGACACTAGAATAGGTAGTATGTGGATGACAACAGGCATAAGCTAATGTTATTTAGGTTCATATATTATGTGATGTTTTTGACACAACATACTAATCACTGTTTTTGACAAGTACTGTTTGCAGATTTTTATCTTCGCAACTGAGGACAGTTGCTTTCCAACGGAGAGGTATGTTATGGAATTGATATTTTACTTTTATTGCAGCTGACATGTGGAAAAGGCTTGACCAAGCTAGGCTATTGCAAAAGGAAATTACATTTTATGTATATTTATTCAAGTGCTCTTTTATGATTTTTGGCCATTTATGACCGGCCGGCCAGTTTGTACTCAATTTGACCATTTAAGAAATCTATAAATGAAATACGTGCAAGAGGGAAATGGTCACTCTTGCACGGGGGGAGATTGTACCCAGTGCTTGTGTCTTCTTCTCTCCTCTCCTCTCTTCTGTCTCGCCGTGCCGGCGTAGCACTCCGCTCTAGGAGGTGCGCCTACACACGTTCTTTCACTCTCTCCCGCTCTCTATCTCTCTTTGCTTGCGTATACCGTCGATTATGTGCTCATGGATTCGCCAGGTATGGAGATGTGTCCATTTTATGGCTTGTAGTATATTGTTTTCGGTATTTTGCAGGGTTCTCCACGCTCCCGTCTGTAGCATTTATACAACCCAATTCTTCACCATGGTCTTCACCTATTCTCTTAGTGAAGAAAAAAGACGCTAGTATGCGCATGTGCGTAGACTACCGTGGCTTAAATGCGGTTACAGTTAAGAACAAATACCCATTTCCCAGAGTAGATGAGTTGTTTGACAAGCTCACTCATGCTCGCATTTTTTAGAAAATAGACTTGCGGTCAAGATATCATCAAGTCCGTATTCGACTCGCCGATATACCAAAACCTGCATTCCGAACACGGTTTGGACACTACGAGTTTTTGGTGATGCCCTTTGGGTTAACCAATGCGCCCGCAACATTCATGACACTTATGGATAGTGTTTTGAAGCCATATTTGGGCAAATTTGTCATTGTTTTCCTCGATGACATCCTAGTTTATAGTGCTTCTAAGGAAGAACACTTAACATCTCAAGCAGGTGTTTGAGTTGTTACGCACAAATAAATTATATGCCAAGGAATCTAAATGTGATTTTCTAAAAGACGAAATTCATTATTTAGGGCATGTTATTTCAGCTAACGGGCTATATATCGATCAATCCAAAGTGGATACCATCCGAAGGTTTGTTAAAAACTATGCTCAAATTGTTGTTCCCACGACGGATCAACTAAAAGGCAAAGGTAAAACTTTTCATTGGGGATCCGCTCAACAGCACAATCTTGATACACTCAAGGATGCATTAGCTAGAGCTCCTATACTAGCTATTGTAGATCCTTTGAAACCATTCGTTTTGGAAACGGATGCCAGTGACCGTGCTATTGGAGAAGTCCTACTACAAGACGGACGACCGATTGCATTTGAAAGCAAGAAGCTTGATGCACCTCAACAGAACTACTTTGCTTACGAACGCGAACTCTATACAATATTATCTGTCTTAAAAACATGGCAGCATTATCTGTATGGTGCTCAGCTTGAAATTGTGTTTGACCATGAAAGAATCAAATAATTTACACAACAAACGGATTTAAAAGGTCGAAATGCCAGGTGAGCCGAGATCTTTCAGGAATATGACGCCAAGCTAAGGTATCGCAAAGGCCGATACAATGTAGTGGCAGACGCTCTAAGTCGAATGCCAGAGATCAATTCGCTCTTGTTCACGGAACTTCGTAGTGAATTTTTAGATTCTCTCAAAGGCAAATATGAGCATGATGAAGCATATTCCAAAGTGTGGAGCCATGTTCAAATGAGGGATCCTTCTCACTCCAATGACGGTAGTGTACAGTTAACCTCCACACCTAGTTCTCCTTTATCAAGTGATGAACTACAGCAATGGAAGCATTTTACCATTGACAGTGGGTACCTACTCCATAAGGGGAGAGTTTGTGTACCAACGGACACAGACATTTGGCGCCAAATTCTTTATGAATGTCATGATAGTCCAAGTGCAGGGCACCCGAGGATTAGAAAAACTTATGCTCTCGTACGATGACAATTTTACTGGCTAGGTATACATGGCTTTGTTCAAGCTTATGTCTTGCATTGCCAAAAATGTCAAGTTAACAAAGCAGAGTGCCTGAAAGAAGGAGGACTCTTACATCCTTTGGAGATTCCCAATGGAAAATGGGAAAGCATCTCTATGGATTTTATTGCGGGTTTACCAACCACTGTACGAGGTCATGACTCGTTATGGGTGGTCGTAGACAAGTTTAATAAACTATGTAAGTTTATTCCGACCAAATCAATGGTTAAGACACCACAATTAACCAAGTTATTTGTGGACAATCTATACAAATTGTATGGTTTGCCAAGTAACATTGTCAGTGACCGTGATCCTAAGTTTAACAGCTACTTTTGGAGAGTGGTGTTTAAATGATTGGGTACACAAATGAATCTCAATACAGCTGATCATCCAAAAACAGATGGTCAGACATAACGAGTTAACCAGGTAGTGCTAGAGGATATGCTAAGAGCATACGTCAGCAAAAAACACTCAGACTGGGAAGAATACTTACCTATTCTCGAGTTTTCCTACAATAGTGCTAAGCATGTCACAACAGGTTTTAGTCCTTTCATGCTCATGTATGGGTTTCAACCTAGGTCACGAGTTACGGTGGGGTTGGCAACCAAAAAACTCCAGTAGGTTAAGGATTTTCTCCAAGACCACATGGATATGCTGAAACTTGCTCGTCAGAATGTTCGACAAGCGCAGGATCGGTATAAGAAGTACGCTGATGTGAAACGTCGGCCAGTTACCTTCGAAGAAGGGGAGGAAGTATTTTTACGTGTGCCAGAACATTCAAAAGGTCTAAAAAGTAGGCCAACACCTAAATTATCTCCCTGATATTGTGGGCCTTTCAAAATACTCAAGCGAGTAGGTGATCGTGCCTACAAATTATTACTACCTGCACATTCTCGCATTCATCTGGTGTTTCATGTAAGCCGTTTACGTAAGCGCTTGCATGGGGACGACAATGTCATTGACCAACAGGTTTTGGTTGATTTTATTGAACCTCCTACCTTACCGCATGAACCTGAACGTGTTCTCGATTATCATGAGTTGCGTACACGTCATCACGTATGTCAACAAGCCTTAATCAAGTGGAAAGACCGATCTGAGGAAGGTGCCACTTGGGAAAACATTAGTGTTCTTAAGAAGAAGTTCCCCACTTTTGTTTTCGAGCACAAAAACTCTTCTTAAGGGGGGAGTAATGTCAGGACACCGGCAAGGCTGGACTAGACAAGGGTAGGGCCGGGCTAGGTAGTGTGGAAAGGGAGTCCAACTAGGGCAAAGGGCCAGGGGCTATGCTAAATAGTGGGTGGTTGGGTGGTGGACTCTCAGGTTCTAGTTCCCCTTGTCTTACAGGAATCCCTTCCCCCATTATACTTAGTATAGATATCTCTTTACATATAGATATGCTCTCTAGCGCCCCCCCCCCCCCCCCAAAAAAAAAAAAGTAATGGAAGAAGTGATACAATGGGTCCGTCCCTTAGTCTGATAACTTCCTTCCTTTGGCCGATGAATTCTGTAAACGCTGCCAGCACAGGTGTTGTCCGCCCTCCAGAGACTCCAAACTCCAGAACTCCAGAACTCCAGACGAGAGAGAGAGAGAGAGAGAGAGAGAGAGAGAGAGAGAGAGAGAGAGAGAGAGAGAGAGAGAGAGAGAGAGAGAGAGAGAGAGAGAGAGAGAGAGAGAGAGAGAGAGAGAGAGAGAGAGGTGCCTACAACCAGTGTTCGAGAAAAATGTGTCTCAACTTAATGTCGTGCCGTTTTCAATTTCAAAACTGCCGGTTCAAGGCAAGGGGAAAAGGAGAAATTCCACCCCCAAGTGGAGTAAAATAGTGTAAAAACCCAAAAAATAAACCTAAGTCTCTAAAATTTACTCTTGGCAAATTCAAGGAAAGGAATTTCGTAAGTTTGGGAAAAAATGATTTTGCCTGACCACTTTCTGCAATGCACGAATAAGGCATGTAGCGCGCGCACAAAGAGGAGGAGAACCGTAGGTGTTGGAGGAGGAGGGGATCCCAGTGTCGAGATCGTTTACAAAATTCAGCGGCCGAAGGAAGGAAGTTATCAGACTAAGGGACGGACTGATCGTATCACTTCTCCCATTACTTTTTTTTTTTCTTTGGGGGGGGGGGCTAGAGAGCATATCTATATGTAAAGAGATATCTATACTAAGTATAATGGGGGAAGGGATTCCGGCTCCCTCCCCTGGACACGTGGCAAAAGGAGGTTACTCCGGTAATGCACTCTCCAGTCAGCGGTGGCACAGGTGCGCACACGCGGATAGCTCGAGAGAGCTTCACACGTGCGTCCGGGGCGTGCTTTGCCATAATTTGACTACGCTGGTTTCCTCGACGGCTTAGTATGGGGTGGTCTGTGCAACACTGCCAACACAGGCGTTGTCCGCCCTCTAGAGACTCCAGACTCCAAACGAGAGAGAGAGAGAGAGAGAGAGAGAGAGAGAGAGAGAGAGAGAGAGAGAGAGAGAGAGAGAGAGAGAGAGAGAGAGAGAGAGAGAGAGAGAGAGAGAGAGAGAGAGAGAGAGAGAGAGAGAGAGAGAGAGAGAGAGAGACAGAGAGAGAGAGAGGTGCCTACAACCAGTGTTCGAGAAAAATGTGCCTACAACCAGTGTTCGAGAGAGAGAGGTGCCTACAACCAGTGTTTGAGAAAAATGTGTCTCAGCTTAATGTCGTGCCGTTTTCAATTTCAAAACTGCCAGTTCAAGGCAAGGGGAAAAGGAGAAATTCACCCCCAAATAGAGTAAAATAGTGTAAAAACCCAAAAAATAAACCTAAGTTTCTAAAATTTTATGATATACTAGTACAACAGTGCCGCCGAAACCCAAAAAATAAACCTAAGTTTCTAAAATTTTATGATATACTAGTACAACAGTGCCGCCTTCGGCGGCGGCACCGCCTCTGGCGATGCTATGTGGATGATGTCATACACACTTGCATGCGTCTATATGAAGATTTAATAGCACCACGATCAACTCAGCCTGTGTGCCAAACTCCATGACATTAGCACCACCTTGTCCGCCTAAGAGAACAGTATTGTAGGGCATATTAGCTATGTGCCCTAGCTTCCCAACCTAAACTTGGTTGGCTCTCCCAACCTGGACTTGGTTTGCCATTGTTCATCGACTTGTAGTTGCCTTGCCTTGCTAGAGAGAGAGAGAGAGAGAGAGAGAGAGAGAGAGAGAGAGAGAGAGAGAGAGAGAGAGAGAGAGAGAGAGAGAGAGAGAGAGAGAGAGAGAGAGAGAGAGAGAGAGAGTACCAATGCACACTATCCTTCCTTGTTTTCAAACCGCAGGGCACCTCTTAGAGAGAGAGAGAGAGACAGACAGAGAGATAGATGGGGGGGGGGAGGGGGGGCTTCCAAAGATCTCGGCCATTGCAGATGGGGAAGTGAATAGAAATGGGCTTGAGAGGTTGTGGCCGTTGGAATCAAAAAAGATAGTGAATGTTTAAAAAACAATGGAGGTCGCATTTGTTGACAAGTGGCCCTTTCACTCCTTTTGCGGTAGCGGCCCCTCCCTCTCTCTCTCTCTCTCTCTCTCTCTCTCTCGCTCGTACTTGTTGTCTCGTCGAGCGACCAAAGGTTGGAGGTTGGGTATTCTTCCTTATCCTTGCCTGCTGCATCGGGTGTGACTTCAATCCTTATTTTGAACTTTGGGGCTCACAGTCGTGCACTCTCTTTCTCTCCCCTCCTATCCTCCACACTCCTACATGCAAATCCTCTTTCGCTCTATGTGGACGCAAAGCCAATGATTTGGCGCTCACAGCAGATCTCTCTCTCTCTCTCTCTCTCTCTCTCTCTCTCTCTCTCTCTCTCTCTCTCTCTCTCTCTCTCTCTCTCTCTCTCTCTCTCTCTCTCTCCTCGATTTGTTGCAGAGCGCTCACGACTATTCTAGCACGACATGGGAGACGTCCAATATGATTATTTACACAGGTGGACATTGACGATACTCTTCAGCGATCGATGCAATACTTTCTTGGACAATGCACGATGTCAAGCATCCTTAGACATTGATGTTGAGGCGGTCCGGGGCGGGCGACAAGAAGAGCAACCTCTGGACACCCTTCAAGGCTCCCGTGCTGCTCAATGGGGCTGGGGCACAACACAACACAAACCAAAACAACAAACCCACAGCCAAATCCCAACTACACAAGGGGCACCACCTAGTTTAAGAGCGAACTAGGACGCAAAAGAGGAGAATCATTAGAGCAACCCACAAACAAGCAAGGAATTTACACTAACCCTAACACCAATGGAACACTCTCACACACTAAAACACGAGAGAGAGAGAGAGAGAGAGAGAGAGAGAGAGAGAGAGAGAGAGAGAGAGAGAGAGAGAGAGAGATAGTGCTCGGGCTGCTTTGAAATGTATCGGCAATGATCAAGCAAACACAACTATATATTTAAGAAAGAGAGAGACAGGGAGAGGGGGTGCTTGTTGCATTAATACCTTCTTACAAATCTGTCATGACAAATCAAAGTGAGATTAGTATTTGTTCAACATAGCTTGCGTAAATTTCACCACAACACATCACAAGAAAAGCCACCCCAATCACTGTCTTAAGGCCAGGGGAGTCCTCTCCACCCTGTCGCCCTCTTACAGTATGTGGGATTTATGGCTAGATTGATGACAACACCAGAGACAAGCTATCTAGAACTTAACAAAAAAACACCAAGACACTTACGCATCATTGTTGTCCATTACTTCACGTTGGAAGGGAGACAAAGTATCCAAGCTTAGTCCAAATCCACCCTCCTTGATTCAGCAATTGTTGGGCTTACACTAGTAGGAGAAATGATAGATTTCCTACTCTCAATTGAATGATCACTCTCTCTCTTACAATGGCATAGAGTTCCCTTGCTAATCCCCTATTACAACACATGCACATGCATAAGACAATGAGCTTCCACTCAAGAGCTCCTTCTAGAGAGGTTGAGCTTTGCTTCTCAAGCTATAGCATAGTGCTCTTGCTTATGGCTCCCCCTTTTTGTGCTAGCTACACCCTCCTTTTATAGCAATTTGGAAGGCTAGGGTTACTCCTCTAACCATGGTTGGGTTAGATTTTCAGCAATTTATCTAATCTCTTTTGCTTGGAATTATCAAGAAGTTGGTGGGGAAAGAGAGAGGAGAGAAATGGAGGTGATAGGACTTTTCATAGTGGGTTAGTGTTAGTAGAGTTAGTATTAATTTACAAATGGAATTGGATATTTACAATGGGAGTATCCATGTAGGATACAAATAAGGAAGAAAAACTCTTAAGAGGTAAGAAAAGGTGGATTTCTTACAAGGTTGATGCTCCAAGTGTCTTGAGTAGGGCCAATTTTGACGCTTGTTGACGGTCCACTAGCTTTGACGGCACATTTTTTCTCCACTCTTGACCTTCCTTGAGAGACAAGGTAATTGAAGCTAAGTAATCAACCACCATGATGCTGTCTTTTAAGAGAAGAGGCTGAATTTTGTGGTTTTTTTATAGATATGGGTAATTTGGAAGAGGAAAAATGAGACTAGGTGGTCAATTTTGGAATGGAATTGTGTGTGGGAGGTATGAGTTCACCATGGTTTCTCTTATTCTTCAAGGTTGAGGAGAAGGTGAGTAGGGTGCAGAGAGGAGTGGTGAGAGAGGTGGGGATGATGAGTGGAAGAGAGAGTGTGGCTGCATAGCATGGGAAAACTGGGGTCCACTAATAAAATCATAGCTCACAGCTCGTAGCTCAAAAAAATATGAAAAAATTTGAGGCAAAAGTTCAGCTCACGAGCTACAACTTTTGTTTGTATCACCTTTTCAAATTTGGAGAGCAAGTGAACTTTAAAAATTCAGCAAAACCGATCGTTTTTTTCCACTGCACAAGGTCCTTGTGGGGTCCTTCTTTGGATGATTCTTTTGAATACCTCCAAGAGTGAGCCCTCCATAGTGCATGTATGCATGCCACCTACCCTTGACCTTATTTGGTAGGTCTATAATTGAAGATATTGTTGAAATCATGATGTAAGTGAATAGTACAACTAAGAAAATCAAATATTGAGGGGTCTAAAAAATATGTACATGTCAAATATAAATAATATAAGTGGAAAAAATATAAAGGGGTCAAAAGAAATCTCTCTCATTATGAGGCTACCATAAAAGATAAATATTTTTGGTGTTCTAATTTTTTAGAAAAAAAAAAAATAGATGTAGGAAGGGAAAAATCACAATAGTGAAAAAATATACACATAAATAAAACTAGTTTTTTTGGATTTTTGTTGGGGTGGAGTTACATCAAATATAAGAGAAGCTTACATGAAAATATTTCTATATGGAATAAAGAGTATGAAAAATGGTAAGAAAAATTGTGGTAATGGTGAGGCAATGTACAGAGCATAAATAACACACACCTAGGTAGAAATATTTAAATAAATATCAAAATAATTATGAAAAAATCTTTTATTTAGGCCCTATATACAAAGAAATATTTACATACGCATGGGCCATAATATACTTATTTTTTTTTAATTAATTAATTTATTTTTTGGCTCAACTAGCCCAATGACTAGCTAATTGAGGGTTTTTTTTAAGAAGATATGGGAAAAGTCCCGTGACTCACGCACGCCTATGCATAGTGAAATGGTAGGGATAGCCACAGTGTTTGGGTGATTTTGGTAGGGTGAGGTAACTCACTGTGGCAATTACAAAGAGCCGAAAAATGGCTAGCATTAGCCCTCCCCCTGGATGATGGTATATTCATGTACCATCATAGAGCATCTTTTCCAAAGAGAGTGCTTCAGAGTCCTTGACGAGATCTTTATTGTTTGGCCCCTCAGAATTTTGGCTGGAGTTACACTCATGCTTCATGTAACAATACTTACATGAGACAGCGGCCTTTGGACAGATCTTTGGTAGATCCTTTGGTAGAAGGCGACTCAAATAGGGCTTCAAGCGATACCCGTTTACTTTCCTGGAGTGCTCTTTACCATTCAAGTCCATAAGCTGATAGTAACTTGAATTGAAAGCCTTCTTGACTATGTATGGCCCTTGCCATCTTGTTTGAAACTTGGCATCAAAACGATTGTCAAGTCGATTGTCATACCTTAGCACAAGCTCTCCTTCCTTGATGCCTTTGTCCTTCAGTTTCTTGTCGTGCGTTTCTTTCGCTTGTGTGGCTTTCCTCTTGTAGCACTCGTATGCTGCTTCTCTTTTCCACTCAAGCTCCACTAAGGTAAGAAGTCGATCCATCCATACCTCTTGATCATCTTGTGCTCCTTTGCCATGAAGTCGCATTGTTGGAATGTTGAGCTCGATAGGCTGCAAAGCCTCTTGACCATAGACCAAGTGAAATGGTGTGAACTCCGTGGCTTCCCTATATGTGGTTCGATATGCCCACAAGGCACCATCCAAGAAGTCATCACAATTTTGTCTTGTTTTGCACCATCTTTCTAATGATTCCTGCAATGACACCATTAGCCTTCTCCACCAAACCATTTGATGTGGGTAGTAGGGTGTGCTATGACGATGTAGAATGTGAAGCTCTTCACAAACTTCTGTGAGCAATCCTTTCTAAACCCTGGACCATTATCAGAAACAATCTCCAAAGGTGTGCCAAATCTACAACAAATGTGAGTGTAGACGAATTTGCTCACTGTCTTCTCATTTACCTTTGCCACACTTTGTGCTTCCACCCACCTAGTCATATAGTCTACAGCCACTAGAATGTAGAGTTTACCATTTTTTGTCCTAGGCAGAGGACCCATAGCATCAATGCCCCACTTTTCAAAGGGTCCATTTGCAAGCACTATTTGCCTCGGGCCATGCACCAACCTTCTATTTCCATTTATCTGACAATTGTGACAACTTTTACACCAATGTTGAACATCCACATGCAAACTTGGCCAAACATACCCCGCAAGCAAAATCTTCTTCACAGTTAATTCTTGGGCAAAATGACCACCACATGCCTCTTCATGCAAACCTTTTAGAATGGCTGGAATTTCCTTGATAGTTGGTACTCTTCTGCACACTTGATCCTTCCCTCTTTGATAGAGGGAGCCTTCTAGGAAGAGATATACGCTTGCCTTCTTCATGAGTCTCCTCTTCTGAGCTTTTGTGAAGTCTGGTGGAAACTCACCCTCCAAAATGTAGCCAATGATGGGAGCCAATGACTCCAATCCCTGGTACCTCGGTTGCTTCACAGCATGCCACCATGATGACCTGCACTTCTTTCTTTACACATGCAACGGCTTGTTGTGCAAGTAAATCAGCATCTTCATTCTGTTTCCTAGGAATATGATATAGTTGCACTTCTTCAAATTGATTAAACAATCTACGAATGGCATGAACTTTTGTCTGTAAGCTTTCATTCTTGCATGCCCAAATGCCTAAAATCTGTTTAACAATGAGAAGTGCATCTCCCTTTACCATGAGGCGTTGTATCCCTTGGCCAATGCACATCTTCAAACCATGAAGTAGTGTGTCGTATTCTGCTTCATTGTTGCTAGTTGAACCTGGTAGATTGACCTTCTCTTTCATGACCACCTCTCCACTTGGGTTGAGCAACACTAGCCCTCCCCCTGCTTTCCTGTGGCTCGACGAAAAGCTCCATCAAAGAACAAGGTAAAAGCATTAGGAATACTTTTTGGTGGTGGCAATGGTAGGGTCTTTACTTCAGGCACCTTAATCTCCTTTTCATGCACCCTATAAGTGAGAATCCCTGCCAATTGTGCACGCACACTATCTTCTACCTTGAAAGAGTATTGAAACTCTTGCAACTCCATAATCCACTTTGAGATCCTAGTACTAAGATTCATTTGAGATGACACCCAAGGGAACAAATTCTCTGCAGTGAGAATTACAAAAGGTTTTGGTAGCAGGTAGGATCTAAACTTTCTCACCGCAAACATGAGAGAAAGCATCATGAGTTCTGCTTCTGTGTAGTCTCTCTCCAAAGCATTCATGACCCTACTAGCAAAGTAGATGGGTCGCATCCTTGTACTGTGGGGATCTTGTTGTAGCAACACAGCACCAATTGTTTCCCTTCCAACACTAGAGCTAACAAAGAATGTGTACTCCCAACAAGGAGGCATGAGTGTTGGTAGCTCTGACAAAATGACTTTAATGTTACAAAAATACTCTTCAAGCTCATCAGACCATGCAAATTCTACTTGTTGTGTCAACTTTTGCAAAGGATGAAGCAACTCCGAGGCTAAGTGAATAAAGCGTGACATATACTTCACTTTTTGAATGAATGAGATGACCTCTTTGAGATTCTTGGGTGAGGGGAGCTCAATAAGAGCCTTTGCCTTTGAAGGATCCACCTCAATGCCTTTATAGGAAACCTTGTGACCAAGCAAGATCACTTCATCCTCACCTATGTGCACTTGTCGGGGTTGAGTTGACCTCCCATGTCATAGAGCTTCTTTAAACCTTCTTCTACCCTTTGTAGATGCAATGATTTTGAGCTATAAATGCAAAAATCATCAATAAAAACCCTAATGGACTTTCCAAAGAATGCTTGAAACACCATGTTCATGAAGCGTTGGAAAGTTGCAGGAGCATTTGTCAGGCCAAATGGCATGACTCTAAAAGCATAACAACCCCAAGGAGTGATAAAGGTTGTTTTCAATTGATCCTCCAATGCGATACCTATTTGAAAGTAACCCGAGTAGCCATCACACACAGTGTACTTCTCATGACCAGCTACTTCATTTAGTATCTCATCCTGAAATGGGAGGGGAAAGTGATCTCTTTTTGTTGCCTCATTAAGTGGACGATAATCCACACACACCCTCCACTTGCCGTTTTTCTTAGGAGTGACAACAACGGGAGAGACCCACTCTGAATTCTCCACTGGATAAATGAAACCTGCTGCTAGAAGCTTCCTTACCTCCTTGAGTAGAGCCTGCTCCTTAATGACTCCTAGCCTTCGTAGCTTTTGAGCCTTAGGTGTGGCCTCTGGCTTCAACTCAATCTTGTGTTGAACAACATCTACTCCACGCACATCGGTGTAGTCTTTAGCAAAAAGCCTCGGAAATTTCCTTAGCACACATTTGAACTCCTCTCTTTCATCCTTTGTAAGTGTTGTAGAACATACCTTCTAACATTCCTTCATCTTCCACCTTTTGGTTCTCTTGGGAACCTACCTCTTCCAAACCTTGACAAGAGGTCTCTTGGTTGCTTGGCTTAAACCTTACCCCCATGACTTCGATGGAAGACTCCTCTTCAGTAATGCTGCCGCTACTTTCTTCTTCTGAAGTGCTATCGGTCCAACCTTCTTCCGTCTCACTTTGAGATGATTCTTCATGGAGCTCCTCTTGGCGTTGCTCCTTCATGTCAAAGACAACCTTCTGATCATTGATTGCTTCACTCTCATCCTGCAAAGCTGCATTTTCATTAGCCATGGTCTTCCCCACTCCCATCCAATCCTGCAAAGCTCGCATTTTCATTAGCCATGGTCTTCCTAGGATAAATGGATAACCACTTCCCTTGGTCGACATAACATAAAAATCCACTGCTTCTTAATGCCAAAGGCCTCCACAAAAACATTTTTACAAATGCCTACGCACCTAGCCTTGCTATTGTTTGCCATCTTGACTTTGATTTCAGGTGTCTCATGGATGTGCATGCCTAGTCTTTGCATGAGTCCCTCTGTCATGATGCAAATTTGTGCACCCCCATCCACTAGACCTTTCCTAACCAATCTTCCTTTGATGTAACAGTCTAGCACCGGTGTAATGTCCTCATTCATTTCAGCTTGTGCAATTTTTACAACAGGCACACTCTCTTTTACCTTTCTCCTAGTGCTAACTGCCCTTGTTAAATCCCTCCTAACTTGTGGACATAATGCAAGAAATTGAGGCCATGAAATATCAGGACCCTTACCTCTCATGTCTTCCAACAAGTTGTACGGAGCCATACCATGTCCAAGAGGGAAGTCTTGGAGGTTGATACGACGTCGAGTCCTCTTGGTTTCCTTGGTCTCCTTTGCCTTTTTGCCTTGTCCATGGTCACTCTGTGATGTGACTCCTTCTTTCTCTTTACCTTTCCCTCGGCCACGCTTAATGCCATTGGCTTCCATGTCAACCTCATTTGAATTTGTCACCTCTACCACATGCACATTTGGATCTGGCAAAGGTGGAACTCCTTCTACCCCTTGTGGAGGTGGTCTTGGTCCATTTGGCCTTTGTAGAAGCCTTGGTTGTTGACCAGCTCCTTCTCCTGCATTCATCACTGGGTAATTCAAGTTAGGTCTCCCTGGCTCTCCACGGGGCCAAGGACAATTATACATCCCATGTCCAGACTCTCCGCAATTCCAACATTGCAAGACTCTCCTAGGTCGTGGATCTCGCTCTTCAGACTTCTTTGCTTGTCCCTTTGGACCTACAGCTTGTGCAAGGTGAATTGACAGGCTGCTTAAAGATTCATTTAACTTCTCAATTACTTCCGCCGTTACCTCAGGAAGCTCCCTAGATGTTGATGCTTGTGACTTACCTTTGGGTCTAAGACCTTCTATTGGAACCTCTCCCCTTAAGCACTTGAGTTTCCTATACTTCTCAGCAGCCCTAGTTTCAGCTGCATCAAAAGTAGCAGGTGCACCCGCCTCAACTTTTACCTTAAGGTCAGGAAAGAGTCCGGCTATGAACCTCTCCTTCTTTAAAAATTCTGCACCATCACCAGGGTTAGCAACATTTCGTATCCATAGAGCCCAAAGACGTAGAAACTCTTGCTTGTACAAGTAGTAGTCATCTAAGTCTTTTTGCTTATGAGAAACAATGTCTTGCCATAGTTTTTGAGTGTTTTGGGGATCAAAGAAGTATCTCTTAAAACGATTCAAAACTTCTGTGTAATTCCCCTTAACTTCCTCAGGCAAAGAGTCAAACCAAGTACTAGCATCTTTCCTAAGGACCACCTCAAACATTTCTACACGTTCTTGATCGGTTACTATCCTCTTGATACGGCAAGACATCTTGAAATTTGCTAAAAATAATTCTGCATCCTCTCCAGGCTCTCCAAAGAAAAGAGGATATCCAGACATTTGGCGTTGGCTCTCCATTATTATGAAAGATTACAACACGAGTTACAATAAGGGATACAATAGAGATTTAGAACCACTCGCCTGCAAATGAAGAAGTAAGAAAATACCACTCTAGGTTTTCTTCTTCAGCTATCCAAGCTTCAATAAGGTCTCGATTTGTTTGATCAAAACAAAAGGTAGACTATTGATGAGCTCTAAGAAGGGTTGAAATTCTTCAAAGCTAAGGCGATAAACAGAAATCTCTAGAACTTCATTTTCTGGATCCAAAAGAGCAACCACGTCCCAAGTGATAAATTGCACTTGCTCTACAATTCCCAACGCACAAGCGGTTTGTATAAAAACTAGATCTTCATGCTCGTCGAAGGCCGTGAGAAAGTAGCAATTGACTAGGAGCTCCTTTCCTTCGAGTTCCACACAGTCGGAGTGAGGCAACCTTCTCACAATTTCATAAAGAACATCCTCATCAAGTCCAATCAAGTTTGCAAGATTTAAAGACTCCACTTGTGCTACAAAATTCCTGGACAAAAACTCCTTAGGATTATGGTTAAATCATTCAAAAGCATAAAGAGATTTACAATGTCTCTATGAACAAAGTGTCATAGAAAGTAGAGAAGGATGAGAATTTATACAAATTTGCAATCTTCTCTATGCTCTCTTTATTAAGACAAGCTCTGAATAGCTCCCTATCTCCTTTGTTGAAAGCGAAAGGAAGACTATTAATAAGACGCAAATGAGGGAAAAATTCACCAAATGTGAGTCTATGAAGCATGAACTCTGGCCGCAAGTTTCCTGAAGAGTCTTCCTCAATGGTGAAATGCACTCGCCAAACGCCAAATTTCACTCTATTTACCAATCTTAGGGCACACACTAGTTGGATGAATGCGCGGTCTTCCTTAGTGCCCAACAACAAGAGGAAAATGGAATCCACGCGTAGGACCTTCCGTCTTAACTTCACCACCCTCTTGTTATGAGGGAGACGCCTTACTACTTGCTCCTGCAACTCAATTGGTAATAGAGCTAGATCTCTAAGGATTGAACTTTCACTGCACACACATTCCCAGTTAGAACAAATGATCGTTTTTTTTGTTTCTTGTAACAACAAAAGAAAAAACAAAACATACACACTATTTTGCCGGGCTGCACTTCATTTTAAAATAAAATGAACACATGTACATCAAAAGAAGTGTGGTAGTTGATGAGAGGTAGAATGACAGGGTTTGGTGATGCAAGAATTTCTCCTGCTCTTTGGGCACCAACATGAACACCATTCGTTGTTGAAAATGGATCTTTCTACTAATTGCAACGTTTATTCTAATGTGTGGAGTAAAATGAAAGGGAAAAACCTCTATTCCTGGGCCATTATCCATGGCCTATGCATGTCCTAATGCTTAAAATAACACAAAAATATAGACGTCCAAGCTAATATCGTACCTAATGAGAGGCAAAATAAAAGGATTTACTGAAGTGTTTATCTCGGCCAACCTAAGAGGACCTAAAATTCTACGAATGACACGTTGAAATTGCAACTTAGTACTAACAATTATGTGTACCTTTTGCCTTGCAATGGGAATGAAGGGATCATACAAATTCTCGTGATTCATGCAAGCTACTTGATTATGCTAAAGGTTGAGCCTTCACAAAACATACACAAGCCTGTCCTCCGTGGGGGCACCAATTTGAGGCGGTCCGGGGCGGGCAACAAGAAGAGCAACCTCTAGACACCCTTCAAGGCTCCCGTGCTGCTCAATGGGGCTGGGGCACAACACAAACACAAACCAAAACAACAAACCCACAGCCAAATCCCAACTACACAAGGGGCACCACCTAGTTTAAGAGCGAACTAGGACGCAAAAGAGGAGAATCGTTAGAGCAACCACAAACAAGCAAGGAATTTACACTAACCCTAACACCAATGGAACACTCTCACACACTAAAACACGAGAGAGAGAGAGAGAGAGAGAGAGAGAGAGAGAGAGAGAAGAGAGAGAGAGTGCTCGGGCGGCTGCTTTGAAACGTATCGGCAATGATCAAGCAAACACAACTATATATTTAAGAAAGAGAGAGAAAGGGGAGGGGGTGCTTGTTGCATTAATACCTTCTTACAAATCTGTCATGACAAATCAAAGTGAGATTAGTATTTGTTCAACATAGCTTGCGTAAATTTCACCACAACACATCACAAGAAAAGCCACCCCAATCACTGTCTTAAGGCCAGGGGAGTCCTCTCCACCCTGTCGCCCTCTTACAGTATGTGGGATTTATGGCTAGATTGATGACAACACCAGAGACAAGCTATCAAGAACTTAACAAAAAACACCAAGACACTTACGCATCATTGTTGTCCATTACTTCACGTTGGAAGGGAGACAAAGTATCCAAGCTTAGTCCAAATCCACCCTCCTTGATTCAGCAAATGTTGGGCTTACACTAGTAGGAGAAATGATAGATTTCCTACTCTCAATTGAATGATCACTCTCTCTCTTACAATGGCATAGAGTTCCCTTGCTAATCCCCTATTACAACACATGCACATGCATAAGACAATGAGCTTCCACTCAAGAGCTCCTTCTAGAGAGGTTGAGCTTGGCTTCTCAAGCTATAGCATAGTGCTCTTGCTTATGGCTCCCCCTTTTTGTGCTAGCTACACCCTCCTTTTATAGCAATTTGAAGGCTAGGGTTACTCCTCTAACCATGGTTGGGTTAGATTTTCAGCAATTTATCTAATTTCTTTTGCTTGGAATTATCAAGAAGTTGGTGGGGAAAGAGAGAGGAGAGAAATGGAGGTGATAGGACTTTTCATAGTGGGTTAGTGTTAGTAGAGTTAGTATTAATTTACAAATGGAATTGGATATTTACAATGGGAGTATCCATGTAGGATACAAATAAGGAAGAAAAACTCTTAAGAGGTAAGAAAAGGTGGATTTCTTACAAGGTTGATGCTCCAAGTGTCTTGAGTAGGGCCAATTTTGACGCTTGTTGACGGTCCACTAGCTTTGACGGTACTTTTTTTCTCCACTCTTGACCTTCCTTGAGAGACAAGGTAATTGAAGCTGAGTAATCAACCACCATGATGCTGTCTTTTAAGAGAAGAGGCTGAATTTTGTGGTTTTTTTTTATAGATATGGGTAATTTGGAGGAGGAAAAATGAGACTAGGTGGTCAATTTTGGAATGGAATTGTGTGTGGGAGGTATGAGTTCACCATGGTTTCTCTTATTCTTCAAGGTTGAGGAGAAGGTGAGTAGGGTGCAGAGAGGAGTGGTGAGAGAGGTGGGGATGATGAGTGGAGAAGTGTGTGTGAAAGAGGAAAATGATAAAGTGGAAGAGAGAGTGTGGCTGCATAGCATGGGAAAACTGGGGTCCACTAATAAAATCATAGCTCACAGCTCGTAGCTCAAAAATAATGAAAAAATTTGAGGCAAAAGTTCAGCTCACGAGCTACAACTTTTGTTTGTATCACCTTTTCAAATTCGGAGAGCAAGTGAACTTTAAAAATTCAGCAAAACCGACCGTTTTTTTCCACTGCACAAGGTCCTTGTGGGGTCCTTCTTTGGATGATTCTTTTGAATACCTCCAAGAGTGAGCCCTCCATAGTGCATGTATGCATGCCACCAACCCTTGACCTTATTTGTTAGGTCTATAATTGAAGATATTGTTGAAATCATGATATAAGTGAATAGTACAACTAAGAAAATCAAATATTGAGGGGTCTAAAAAATATGTACATGTCAAATATAAATAATATAAGTGGAAAAATATAAAGGGGTCAAAAGAAATCTCTCTCATTATGAAGCTACCATAAAAGATAAATATTTTTGGTGTGTTGTTAATTTTTTAGAAAAAAAAAACAAAATAGATGTAGGAAGGGAAAAATCAATAGTGAAAAAAATATACACATAAATAAAACTATTTTTTTTGGATTTTTGTTGGAGTGGAGTTACACCAAATATAAGAGAAGCTTACATGAAAATATTTCTATATGGAATAAAGAGTATGAAAAATGGTAAGAAAAATTGTGGTAATGGTGAGGCAATGTACAGAGCATAAATAACACAGACCTATGTAGAAATATTTAAATAAATATCAAAATAATTATGAAAAAATCTTTTATTTAGGCCCTATATACAAAGAAATATTTACATACGCATGGGCCATAATATACTTATTTTTTTTTAATTAATTTATTTATTTTTTGGCTCAACTAGCCCAATGACTAGCTAATTGAGGGTTTTTT
>NC_140951.1:16335000-16472500 GCF_014529385.1 Adiantum capillus-veneris | reverse complement strand
TGTGTGTGTGTGTGTGTGTGTGGCTTTCACGCATGTAGCATCCCCCCTCTTTTTGTGGCTTGAACATTGTCACGCTCTGCCACATGGTCGGTCTTGGCAGAACAGTTGGCGAGTCTTGGGAATCGGATGGAGTATCGAACCTGAACCTTGGCCTGCATCTGCTTGCACGTAAATACGCCATTGAAGCATTTCTAGTGAAGATGCCAAAAGGAGCATCTTTGAAGGCGTGAGAACCTCACCACGATTCTTGGCGCCCATACGAGCGAAGCCTCATGATGGCCTATAGTGGGTGAAACAGCTTCTTGCCACTGGGACTACATTAGCTGTGTCTTCTTTGCTATTGTGCCTGCTCATTCTAGGAATTTAATATGAGTCTTCACTTCATCGAGCTCATAGGAAGCATTCTCCCTTAAGACACTATGCCATACAGGCTTGGATGCCTTCTCTGCAAGGCCTTCACATTAAAAAACCGATTCACTGCTCTCCCCCGCCTGCACATCTACGTCTGTCTCGGCTCTAGCCTCTCATCTCGCATCTTGTTGCCACCTGTGGGTCCCGCGTTAGCTAGCAGGTCTTTACTTTGCCCTCCCCTACTCAGCACCAACCCAAGTTGGCTGTCATCGTTCAGCTCACCACCCTCAGCCTTTCAATTTTCCTCTTGAGTTGGTAATTCCCATTTTCCTTACGTATCTTCAATGGCCTGCATCGGCTTGAAGGAAAATACGCCAGTGAAGCTTTTCTGGCAGAGATGGCGGGTTGTGCGTCTCTACTAAGCGTCTTTGGACTGCATGAGATTCATCTTCTCTGCTGCTGTGCATGCTTCGGGTCTCCATGAACTATAGCTGCGCTTTGTCTCACTTCACACAAGCAATACAACCGCTCTCTCCCTCTCTCTCTCTCTCTCTCTCTCTCTCTCTCTCTCACATGTCTTTGTCTGTGAGCTGCCTGGAGCCAAGCCCTGGACACTGCTTTTGGAATTGTAACGGGTATCCATGGAATGCAGGAATTGGCATTGATGAGCTTACCAATGACTCCAATGTGATACTTCTTGTCGAAACATCGGAGCATGATGCGCAACGAATTCTTGGATTTGACAAATACGATGTGCATTCTTTGATGTGGGCCAAAAATGCAAAGCAACGAAGAGCCAAGGAGGCGTAGCATGTAGACCAAAAAGGGTTTGAAAGATGTTTCCATTGTCAAAGAAGATAAGTATAAACGCTACTTATGGCTGAAAATCAACCCACCAAATGGTCAAGTCATGTTTTGTGGGCCGCTGCTACATTCCTCACTAGACTCCAACTTTTATGCTCGCTTGAATATGGATAAGAATCAGCCCTTTGTTGAACTAGAGGAAGACATTGCTCATTACAAGGATCAAGGTCAAGTCATTGTTTTTGGAGACATGAATGCTCACACAAATATGTTACAACACGACACACAACAAGTCGACATGCCGCATGTCTCAAGAAGAGTGGATGACTCATACATGTATAATCGAAGTTCTAATGATGCAAAAGAAGTGGATCACTATGGAAAGTCACTTCTACATATGTGCAATAGTACCCCGAATGCTCATTGCAAATGGTGTACTCTATGGCAAGGCACCAATGACTTTACATGTAGAAAGCACAATGGTGCTAGCGTGATTGACTTATTGTTGTTCTCAGAAGCCACTCTAGAATGCATACAAAGCTTTACACTTGGTGAATGGAATCCGGAATCGGATCATAGGATGTTATGTATTGACCTCCAGTGTGGTAAACGGCCCGAGCATGTAGCCTCCAATCATGATGTGAATCATTTGTACCTACGTCTAGACTTCAAACGAGCACTTATAATATGCTGATATGGTGGACCAAATGTTAAGCATGATGGAGCATCAAGGAAGCCCAACATTAGAATGCAAGTGGAAAGTTTTCAAAGAAGTAATTTTCTCTTGTGCGAAGGAATGCTTTTCGGCGAAACACATGTCTTGCAAAAGGTCTAAGAAGGGTAGCACCAAGAAGAAATGGTTTGACATGGAATGTAGTCAAGCCCGAAAACACTTGCTAAGATTGGATGCAATCAAAGACAAGGAAGTTTACTTGGAATGTTCACACACATACAAAGCACTTGTTCAAAAGAAGAGGAGAAGGTGGGAAGTCGAAAAACAACTTCTTTAGCACAAGAGAAAGCACATGCATGTGGCAAGTTTTGGCAAAATCTAAAAGGCAAGCGCGTTGAAGCTTTGGTGACTTGACTCTTGAGGATATGTATATGCATTGTAAGAACCTCTATGAGCAACCCAATGTTGATAAGATGGAGGTTTGTAGCTCCCTTCCATTTATGTCTCCCTTCTTTACCATTGAAGATGTATGCCGCGCGCTTGAGAAACTTGCTACTCGCAAGGCAGGTGACCTTCAAGGTGTCAAGGCTGAAATGATTAAATGGACAAGCAAGAAACACGATATTGGATATGTGATATGTTTAACCTTGCACTTCAGTATGGCATGCCGCATGATTGGAGTGAAAATTGGATCAAACCTTTGCACAAAGGAGGAGATGTAAACAATGTGAACAACTATCGCACTATAATGGTTGATTCTTTGATGGCAAAGTTATTTGGATGTATCATAGAGATGAAATAAGTGAATGGGCTGAAAAGAATGGCAAACGTGCGCTTGGCCAAGCAGGTTTTCGAAAGCATCATAGCACTATTGATCACCTTGTCACTCTTCGAGTTCTTATGGAAGCGTCTCGATTGAAAGGAAAAAAGTTGTATTGTTGCTTTGTGGATTTCAAGAAAGCTTTTGACATGGTACCCGCGAGGAAATCTTTGGAGACGTATGCAAAGCCTTCAAGTGCCGAGAGAATTTATGCATGCAGTCTTTCGCATCTACCAAAAAGTGATATGTCGATTACGTATGGAAGATGGAATTTCAGAATTTTTGCAAGCACTATTGTGTCAAACAAGGATGCCCACTTTCCCCAACCCTCTTTGGGCTACTCATTGATGAATTGGAATACATGGTTCTTGATTTTATGCAGCAAGAAGGCATAGAAGAGGTTAAGATTGGAAATGCGGTGATCATGCTTTTGCTTTATGCCGATGATGTAGTGCTCTTGGCACATACCTTAGAAGATGCACAAAAGCTTATGAGTGTCTTGGAACGCTTTGCCTACATAGCGGGGATCGTGAATGGATCCAAAACCAAGTTATGCTTGTAAAGACCCTCAATGACGAAAATCCATGCATTGTATACAACAATGAGAAACTTGAAGTGGTAGATCACTTCAAGTACCTTGGCCTTGAGGTCCATCCAATCATAAATGGAAGGATGTGCAATGCGTCGCTTGAAAGCCGGAAAGAGGGCTTATTATGCATTTGAGAACATGTGCAATGCAGGAGAGATCAAGTGTTGGCTCTCAAAAAGTACCTCTTTGACACATTGGTGACACCGGTGCTTCTTTATGGAGTGGAGGTGTGGGGTGGAAGCATCGGGAAGTTTACTTGGAAAGAGTTTGAGAATGTCCAAAAGCGTTTTCTCACCGACTTTCTCCAAGTCAAGACACAAACACCCTACATGCTCTTACTTCTTGAGTCCGGATCGCTTCCCATTGAGGTCTTGGGCATGGAAAGGGTTGTGGAGTACATGCGTAAGACACAACGTAGCCCTTTGCATCGACTTCCTAGAATCGCATATGAAGCAAGTCAAAAGATTCAAAAGACATGCAAGAGCAAAATACTAAGTTCGGGGTGGATGCTTGATATCAAGAAATGGTTTGGAAGATGGGATGCATGTCACTTGGTCAAGGATGCGTCGATCGACTCCCAAGTTAATGAGCCTTCTTACAACGCCAATGTATCATGGCTTGGGAGAAATCCGGAGGTTCTCGCTTCACCATTACACCACACACATTGCCCAAACTACAAATCTCTCTTCTTCTCGGAACGAGGTAACCGAACCCATTCCTACATCCTTGAGCCCATCCCGTTGTGTGCGATCCGCACCATTGCCTCCATTCGTCTTAGCTCCCATTCTCTACGCTGCGAGACAGGACGTTGGGGCACCGGCGAGGAGTGTCATCAACTTTGCACCTTATGCCCTCGTCAAGTGCGAGAGAGTGAGTACCACACACTACTTGAGTGCTCAGCTTTTGACCACATTAGGTCCTCTTTTCCCATAATATTCAGCCATGAGCTCTCCCTACATACCTTCCTCTCCCAACCACGATGTGGACTCTCTATTGCGACGCTCATTTCCAGCCATTTTTGAGCATCGAGAGTCACTTAAGAACTCCACTCGCACCACGTGACATGTTCATTTGGTCCCATAGGTCATATTTGACCTCCAGGACGATAATAGAACTATCTATCTCTATCTCTCTCTCTCTCTCTCTCTCTCTCTCTCTCTCTCTCTCTCTCTCTCTCTCTCTCTCTCTCTCTCTCTTTTCTCTCTCTCTCGCTCATATCTCTTTGTATGTGAGCCGCCTGGAGCCCTGGACCCTACATGCATAATGGACGCACGGGCATGGTGCATGAAGATGCACACACTTCGCGCACCTGAATCGTACCCCCCCCCCCCCCTCTCTCTCTCTCTCTCTCCATCCTCTCTCTTCTCTCTCTCTCTCCTCTCTCTCTCTCTCTCCTCTCTCTCTCTCTCTCTCGTTTAGAGCAGAGTCGCTAGGCTGGGGCTCAGAGCATAGTCGTTACCTCCCTCTTGGTTGGGGTTATCGGGAATAGGTCTCACACAGTCCAGAGTCCATACGCCAAACTACACAGCTGATGGTCTCTCTCTCTCTGTCTCTCTCATTCTCTCTCTCTCTCTCTCTCTCTCTCTCTCTCTCTCTCTCTCTCTCTCTCTCTCTCTCTCTCTCTCTCTCTCTCTCTCTCTCTCTCTCTCTCTCTCTGCGTAGAATTCACTATCGGAACGGGCCGAATCAAGGAGAAACTGCCATGTGGGAAGGGGGGGGGGTCGGAATCCCCTCCCCCAATTTTTACATAGTCTCATGCTTATGAAAATGGAGATCTATGTTTTAGCATCTTAGCAAAATCGTTCACCGAGATGATTTTTGCCCTCTGCTTGGCAGGTAGCACATGATCGCAACACGTAGGTAGGCCCTCCCCACTTGTCTTACCTAGCACTCAGTTACCCTGCACCATCCACCTGCCTGCTACTCCCCCCCCCCCCCCCCCCCCCCGGGACCAACACCTACTTGTATGGCATGTTTTATGTAGGGCTTTTGCGGCTTGATCTTTCTCGGTGATAATCGAGTCTTGCACCTATGAAGGTGCTATCCCACCTTTAATTTTCTAACACCCATGGGCTTTGCCTTTGGCTTACTCCCAATTGCTCTATCCACTTGCCACTGCCTTTCAAACCTGCTCATTGCGCAAGCTTGGGCTAGTGGGTAGTGTGTTGCGGCCTTAATTTGGCCTAGTGGGCAACGTGAGAGGAGTAAGAAAGTGCACACCGTACTCCAAGGCCGTTGTGTGTGTGTGTGTGTGTGTGTATATATATATCTATATATATATATTATATATATATAATATATATATATATATATATATATATATATTATATATATATAGAGAGAGAGAGAGAGAGAGAGAGAGAGGGAGGCACTTACATGAGTCTGTAGCGAAGGACTTGGAAGGTGAAAGCTACAGAGTGGGGCTATCATGAGGAAATAGTGGGCACCCCAATGAGCTAATTTGGGTGTTGGATGCACAGTACTGAAGGGAGGCAAAAACGTACTCCGTAGCCAAACTCTCCTATCAAGCTAATTTGAGTGTAGGATGCACAATACTGAAGGAAGGAGAAACTACTACAATCTTTGTGTGTGTGTGTGTGGCTTTCACGCATGTAGCATCCCCCCTCTTTTTGTGGCTTGAACATTGTCACGCTCTGCCACATGGTCGGTCTTGGCAGAACAGTTGGCGAGTCTTGGGAATCGGAGATGGAGTATCGAACCTGAACCTTGGCGTGCATCTGCTTGCACGTAAATACGCCATTGAAGCATTTATAGCGAATATGCCAAAAGGAGCATCTTTGAAGGCGTGAGAACCACACCACGATTCTTGGCGCCCATACGCGTGAAGCCTCATGATGGCCTACACTGGGTGAAACAACTTCTTGCCACTGGGACTACATTAGCTGTGTCTTCTGTGCTATTGTGCCTGCTCATTCTAGGAATTTAATATGAGTCTTCACTTCATTGAGCTCATAGGAAGCATTCTCCCTTAAGACACTATGCCATACATGCTTGGATGCCTTCTCTGCAAGGCCTTCACATTAAAAAACCGATTCATTGCTCTCCCCCGCTTGCGCATCTACGTCTGTCTCGGCTCTAGCCTCTCATCTCGCATCTTGTTGCCACCTGTGGGTCCCGCGTTAGATAGCAGGTCTTTACTTTGCCCTCCCCTACTCAGCACCAACCCAAGTTGGCTGTCATCGTTCAGCTCACCACCCTCAGTCTTTGCATTTTCCTCTTGAGTTGGTCTTTCCCATTTTCCTTACGTATCTTCAATGGCCTGCATTGGCTTGAAGGAGAATACGCCAGTGAAGCATTTCTGGCAGAGATGCCGGGTTGTGCGTCTCTACTAAGCGTCTTTGGATTGCATGAGATTCATCTTCTCTGCTGCTGTGCGTGCTTCAGGTCTCCATGAACTATAGCTGTGCTTTGTCTCACTTCACACAAACAATACAACCTCTCTCTCTCTCTCTCTCTCTCTCTCTCTCTCTCTCTCTCTCTCTCTCTCTCTCTCTCTCTCTCTCTCTCATACTCGTATCTCTTTGTATATGAGCCGCCTGGAGCCCTGGACCCTACGTGCATAATGGACGCACGGGTACGGTGCATGAAGATGCACACACTTCGCGCACTTGAATCGTACCCCCCCCCCTCTCTCTCTCTCTCTCTCTCTCTCTCTCGTTTAGAGCAGAGTCGCTAGGCTGGGGCTCAGAGCATAGTCGTCGCCTCCCTCTCGGTTGGGATTATCAGGAACAGGTCTCGCACAGTCCAGAGTCCAGACTCCAAACTATACAGTTGATGCTCTCTCTCTCTCTCTCTCTCTCTCTCTCTCTCTCTCTCTCTCTCTCTCTCTCTCTCTTTGTGTGTGTGTGTGTGTGTGTGTGTGTGTGTGTGTTTGCGTAGAATTCGCTGTCGGAAAGGGCCGGAGCAAGAAGAAACTGCCATGTGGGAGGGGGGGGTCGGAATCCCCTCCCCCAATTTTGACTTAGTCTCATGCTTATGAAAATGGAGATCTATGTTTTAGCATCTTAACAAAATCATTCACCGAGATGATTTTTTGCCCTCTGCTTGGCAAGTAGCACATGATCGCAACACATAGGCAGGTGTGAAGGAGGTGGAAACGGAGCCGGGTGGTCACGTTGGAGGCAGGTGGTCGCAGCGATCGAATGGGAGGAGCAAATTTTTGTGGTTTTGTGGTTTGATTAAATGGTATCTAGGGTTGGATACCGTGATGCGAGGGCTTTGGAAAGTGGAGAAAAAGCCAACAACACAGGTGGTGGAGACAGAGGAAGAGAGAAAGAGGCGGGATGCTCCATGAGGACTGCTCCATGAGGGCTGCAGCATGGCCGAATCGACCATGCAGACCTCGCACTCCTCTGCAATGTGGATCTCTCTCTCTCTCTCTCTCTCTCCTCTCTCTCTCTCTCTCTCTCTCTCTCTCTCTCTCTCTCCTCTCCTCTCTCTCTCTCTCTCTCTCGCCACCAATTACCATCAACCATCAAGGACGGCACCCCGGCCGTAGCTATTGCACGACTCGCCCACACACTTGCAATAAACACTCTCTTCCTCTCATGTGCATACACACTTGCGTGCACCCGTGTGTGCGCACACACACACACACACACATCATGCATAGAAGCACGAGTGCGCACTAAGTAGCTGAAAGGTGGTAGTGGCACCGTATTGCTGGAGAAGGGCATCGACCGCCATCAGTGTCAATATAGGAAGAGCTACTGAGAGCAGATGGAGGGTGCACACACCTGTGCAAGCAACTCCCTCCCTCTCTCTCTCTCTCTCTCTCTCTCTCTCTCTCACACACACACACACACACACACACACACACACACACACACACACACACACACACATCATGCGTGGAAGCAAGAGCAGGTGAGGAGTCAGTGTTGCTAGAGGAGGCATCAACGGTGGTTAGTATCACGGGCAGCATTACTGAGAGCCTGAGAGGCGCTTATTTGGTGGCACTTGGCAGGGCCTCATTATGTGATTCTCTCTCAAGGCTCCAGTCAAAGTGGGACCTTTTCGATTGGGCTACACAGCAGGCAAGCGAGCAGCAGTGGAGGCTCAGTCCGAGCAGCAATATCGAGCCTCTATGGAGATTCAACGTCACCATGGCCTGGTTCGACTCTGGTCACCGTCGAGAGAGAGAGAGAGAGAGAGAGAGAGAGAGAGAGAGAGAGAGAGAGGCTTGGACACTGGAAAGCCCTTGGTCACTGCAGATGGGCAGGGCCGCAGGGGTTTTGAAAACTCTAAAGACTAATGGCAAAAGAGCCGTTGAGTAGAAAGGCCTGGGAAGATGAGCTGAGCAGTGCAAAGCGCACAGTGACATTTTTCCTGGGATGAAAAAAGATCGCGAAGGTTAAAAAAAAGTGGTGGTACAGTACTTACACATGAGTTCTCTCTCTCTCTCTCTCTCTCTCTCTCTCTCTCTCTCTCTCTCTCTCTCTCTCTCTTCCCTCCGTTTCCGGCCTGAGGCTCAGACTGCACTGGCCGGCCTCCTCAGAGGATGACATGTGGCAGGGGGGGGAGCCGAAATTCCCTCCCCCATTATCTATTAGTATAGATCATTATTTCACTTGCCCACCCTTACTCTTTGTTTTACTTTCTGTTCCCATCCTTGTAGAACCTCAAACCTTAGCTGACATTTATCTAGTGCTGTCACTTTAGAGGAACTCGTTGTAATGGTTTGTCTTTGGTCCCATGGGTCATATCTAACCTTCATGAACAATAATATCAATCAGTCTCTGTGTGTGTGTGTGTGTGTGTGTGTGTGTGTGTAGTCCTTGATTATATCTTTTCTCATTCGTTTCTATCCACGAGATGGACCCGAAAAAGTGAGGCCAGTCTAAAACTAGCGTGTCACAAATTTGCAGGGGTTGTATATTGAGATGGACGTCAACAAAAGAAGAAAGTAAAAGCATAACTTACCATGCTAGTGAGGTTTCCTCAAGACGATGGAATGGATGGGATGGCTTGGGAAAAGATTGCATCCCCCTTCGTCGATCGAAGCACCTCCACAAATACTAGTATGTGACCCGCGCGTTGCTGCGGCTAAGAAAATCATGGGAATTGGAGATCTCTCTCTCTCACTCACTCACACACACACACACACACACACACACGAAGACATATATAGGTAGGGGTGTACTCTCTCTCTCTCTCTCTCTCTCTCTCTCTCTCTCTCTCTCTCGCACACACACACACACACACACACACACACACACATATATAGGTAGGTGTGTGTGTGTGAACCTTGCTCGCCCACGTGTGAGGAGAATGAAACTATAGTCCTTGGAATCACTCTAGCAAGATAACAATGCATAGCTATGCCTTCTGTCTCTTTCTCTCTCTCTCTCTCTCTCTCTCTCTCTGTCTCTCTCTCTCTCATATTAGATCTTAAGATCAAGATTCATCGAGTAGATCTCTGCTATCCCTTTTTCCACCTTTTCTCCCTTTCTCAATTCTTTTGGTTTGAGGACTGGATAGCTCTCTCTCTCTCTCTTAATGAGCACATGGAGATTTTTAGTCAAATGGTTGCGAGCGGCTCATTCTTCACATGACTTCTAATAAATTCAAAGTGCCCATATCTCCTTGCTAATCAACCAACAACGATGTATCATATTTCTACCAGCTTGATTTTGTTGTGCCATGCTATCAAAACCATGACTTGCCAATAAACATGCTTCTCATGATCCTCTATTGGTTGAAGCAAGATAGGTTTCGGTTGGTTCTACGCTCTGGGGTCACTTTTAAAGGGCTACCAGGTTACCAAGGAAAGTCTCTCTCTCTCTCTCTCTCCTCTCTCTCTCTCTCTCTCACACACACACACACACACACACACACACACACACACACACACACCGTACACACACATAGTCTCTCTCTCTCTCTCACACACACACACACACACACACCCTCACAAAGAAGTTTAGTGCAATAGCCTTAAAATATAGTAAATTTGCTTTTAAAGTTTTTGAAAAGAACATAGTATAGTTGAATGATTGAAAAGTCCTTGCTTTAGTGTAATCCAACCTACATATTTTGAAATTTATCTCTAAATTTTAGATTTGAAGGTGAGAAAACCTACAAAGTAAAGAAATTGAGTGTAATAGCCTTCAAATATAATAAAGTAGCCCCTAAAATTTATCATATGTAAGATTTTTGAGTTTTTGGGAGAAAGTATTGTGTCTCACCTTGATTTAGTGCAACCCTCTTTACAAATTTTTGAGATTTGCCTCAAAAAATCTAATTTGTCTTTAAGTGCTTGCAAAAACCTAGGCTTAGTGCGATCGCACCTATGACTTTTGAGATTCACCTTTGAATTCTGAGTCAACCCAAGGCAAGAGCAAGAAATCTAGCATAAAGACCTAAAAAATAGCCAAGATTTTCCAGAGTTGCCTCTTGTCCTCCGCCTTTGCTACCTGTTGAGGTCCGCTCTTGCCTTGGGCTTACACGCCTTCTGCCTTGGATTTGTCGGATCAAAATTTTTCAATTACGTTAATTCTCGATTTTATAGATGTCAATGTTGATTCATGATTCTTGATTGTGGATTCTATTGATCGTCGCTTTGTTGATTGCTGATTGTAAGACCAATGCTTATTCTCCCTCCCCCCTCTCTCTCATGCTGGTGTGATAGGCCTCTCTCTCTCTCTCTCTCTCTCTCTCTCTCTCTCTCTCTCTCTCTCGCTCTCTCTTTCTCTCTCTCTCTCACACACACACACACACACACACACACACACGATGAATCACATGGACCATTCTCTATTTCTCAGCACACACAAAATCTTGCAATCAATAACGTTGCATTCTCTCTCTCTCCTTCATACACACACACACACACACACACACACAAAATGCGTGCAGGGCACCACAAAAAATCATTGGTCTCCTATTGTTGAATCATTGAGCTCATTGCACTTCAGTATTGCAATGCAAATGTGAAAGGCCTTCTTGCAACGCTCCAACACCTCAACGAAATGGCATGTCAACTATGTCTCTCAAACACACACACAAAGGCAACGGGTCTCTCTCTCTCTCTCTCTCACACACACACACACAGACAAAACACGGATACATGCGTGCAACTATTGAGCTTTGAGCAGTAAGACTAGAGAGAGATCATTTACGACATGGAAGGTTTGTGCAATCCTACAAAGGGAGATTCATTAGGACATGGCCACACAAAGCTTAGTTGTTTATAAGCCTCGAAAATTTTAACTAAGACTGGCTCGACAGTCCAAAACGTCACAAGTAGCAGCAAGTAGTGAGGGAGAGTGAGACGCAAACAATAGAGAGAGAGAGAGAGAGAGAAAGAGGACTGATCGGCAAGAAACCGATGTAGTTTGAAAATTATGCTCTTTTAGGCATAGTAAGCCGATGAAAATCTACACGCTAATGAAAATTTTAGGCTGATGTAACGAACCACTAAGCTTTGCATGACCATAGCCTTAGATGACACATAGAGGGAAGTTCCTTCAAAATGCAAAGTAAACCCACCCGTCAAATGGCTTAAAAAGCAAAAGTAGTCACTGGGCATGAAGTGAAATTCCATGGCTTTCCCAAGAACTAAAACTATTATAAATATAGACAAAGTACTAAGTTTTCTACTTTACATTTGTAGGACTCAGAAGTCTTCATTTTTGCATTTCTTAAGATTTCCTTTGAAACGAAGCAGAGTGTGACATGTGGATGCCTTCTCCTTGCTCAAAAATTTTAAGCTCCATTATAAAGAGTATAGAAGGGCACCACCACCACAACGTCTTTCTTAGCAATTCAGACATGTGGGAGAGTTTTTCTCGATTTGACAAAGATAAATCAAGCAAGTTTTAGCATCGCAGTTGCAATATTTCTTTTATAGAAATGCTTTAGATTTTGAAAAACAAAATTTATTTAGTAAGGATATGCTAAGGGAGATTTCCATAGCACCTAGTCTATAGTTTGCATGCTCGAAACGGTGTGTGTGTGTGTGTGTGTGTGTGTGTGTGTGTGTGGCACTTAGTGGATGCTTGGTCACACCGGAAGAAGCTTGCCAAGCTCCTCATGATCATGGTAGATGGCAAGCTTGATATGGAGAGGATTGAGATAAACAAGGTGCACACGTATGGCACATAGGAAGTCTATGAGAGGCTAGAAAAAAAGCCTCGAGGAGAGGGCCAAGAGGCGACTCTCTGGTGTGTTGGAATTATGGTTGCAAGGAAACACACACAGCTTGGAAAAGATGAAGAAACCCAAGACACACAATAGAGAGTATATTGCTTGGTGCATAATGGTATTCCTAATGGCTTCAAAAAAATTAAAAGGTGCTCTTAATTCAAAGATTCTACTCAAAAACAAGAAAAACGATACGTTAATCTATAGCACGTAACGATAGACAATGACGAAGCACATATATTTGTAACAATATTGCCTAAAAAAGATGAATACAACATTGCGAGAGAGAGAGAGAGAGAGACGCTAAAAAGAACTTAGAAGAAAACGCTAAAGGAAAAATAAAAGAGTAGAGAAACACCTATTTATATGTACACAAAAGGTTTTTTGACTTTCCATGTTCATTTGTCTTTTGACTTTTCACCTTCATTTGTCTTTTCATTTTCTAAACTCACCCTTCACTTCTCCACTTAATATATTTTGAAAGAATTTTTATATTTTTGAGATTAGGGAGACACATCAAGTACATATAGTATGAAACTCAACCTTAACCACTACGCTATATGCTTGGGCTGGTCCTTGAGTTCCCTTTGAGCCATAAAAAAAAAGAATACACCCCCCCCTCCCGCCCCCCAAAAAAAAATAAAAAAATAATTAATGCGTTTTCGAAAAAGTTTTTTTGGCTACCTACTGGAAAGATAAGTTAGCACTAGAATGCACGGAGAAAAAACCTCCTTGTGAGGGAACAAATGCCCCGATGGTCTTGTGTTCACACACATCACTACCACATATATGGTAACAAGAGGGAGATGAAGGGGTTTTTTTATTTTTGATGAGGAGAGAATATTTGATCCCATGGGTCATAGTGTGTGTGTTTGTGTGTGTGGGGTCCTTGATTATATCTTTTCTCATTCGTTTCTATCCACGAGATGGACCCGAAAAAGTGAGGCCAATCTAAAACTAGCGTGTCACAAATTTGCAGGGGTTGTATATTGAGATGGACGTCAACAAAAGAAGAAAGTAAAAGCATAACTTACCATGCTAGTAAGCACTTCTTGGAAGAAAAGTAAGAATGAGGCCAATCGTAACCTTAGAAAGTTAAGAGGAATATTCAAGAGTAGCGTAGTTTTCAAGCTTACTCTTGCAAGTTATAAAGGGCATGCGCACTTGTTGCTAAAACTTTAAAAGTTGCCTCAAGACGATGGAATGGCTTTGGAGAAGATTGCATCCCCTTTTGCATCCCTCTCCGTTGATCGAAGCACCTCCACAAATAAGGGCACCACCACCACAACGTCTTCTCAGCAATTCAGACCTTTGGGAGAGTTTTTCTCGTTTCGACAAAGATAAATCAGGCAAGTTTTAGCATCGCAGTTGCAATATTTCTTTTATAGAAATGCTTTAGATTTTGAAAAACAAAATTTATTTAGTAAGGATATGCTAAGGGAGATTTCCATAGCACCTAGTCTATAGTTTGCATGCTCGAAATGGTGTGTGTGTGTGTGTGGCACTTAATGGATGCTTGGTCACACCGGAAGAAGCTTGCCAAGCTGCTCATGATCATGGTAGCTGGCAAGCTTGATATGGAGAGGATTGAGATGAACAAGGTGCACCCGTATGGCACATAGGAAGTCTATGAGAGGCTAGAAAAAGAGTCTCGAGGAGAGGGCCAAGAGGCGACTCTCTGGTGTGTTGGAATTATGGTTGCAAGGAAACATACACAGCTTGGAAAAGATGAAGAAACCCAAGACACACAATAGAGAGTATATTACTTAGTGCATAATGGTATTCCTAATGGCTTCAAAAAAAATAAAAGGTGCTCCTAATTTAAAGATTCCACTCAAAAACAAGAGAAACGATACGTTAATCTATAGCACGTAACGACAAGCAATGACGAAGCACATATATTTGCAACAATATTACCTAAGAAAGATTAATACAATATTGAGAGAGAGAGAGACAAAGAAACGCTAAAAAGAACTTAGAAGAAAATGCTAAAGGAAAAATAAAAGAGTAGAGAAACACCTATTTATATGGACACAAAAGGTTTTTTGACTTTCCATCTTCATTATCTGCCTTTTGACTTGCCACTTTCATTTGTCTTTTCATTTCCTAAACTTAGGAGTCACTTATGCAATTAATATGTTTTGAAAAGATTTTTATTTTTCTGAGATTGGGGAGACCTAATGGAAAGATAAGTTAGCACTACAATGCAAGGAGAAAAAACCTCCTCGTGAGGGACAAAATGCCCCGATGGTCTTGTGTTCACACACATCACTACCACATATATGGTAACACCGTGTAGAGGGAGATAAAGGGGTTTCTTATTTTTGGTGAGGAGGGAATCTTTCAGCTATTACTTATTTTTTCCTAACAACTTTTGTGCGGGGGCTAAACTCACCACAATCATGTACATTTTCTTGGAAATTTGTTTCTAACAACTTAAACAAGTGTCTTCAATTCTTAAATATTATTATTGAAGCATTCTTGTTTTATGCTTTCAGGCACAATCGATAGATCAGAGCTAAAAGATGCTATGAGGTTTACTACTCACCTTTTCTTGTGAATTATTCCCTAAAATGAAATTAATGGTTATTTGAAGACGAGTCCATGTGTAAAATATACCAAATAACTATATTCATTGGCTAAAATTCGTTCTAATTTATATCATTCCATGCAAGGTTTCTTTTTGCCAGGCATTTTACCTATTTTGGGATATTTTGTTCGTTTTTTAGTGTGAAAATGTGAGTGGCCTCACAAAAAATTACCCTAAAATGCTTGGAAAATCATGAAATCTTGGAAATTTGAAGGGCAAGGATGCCCATCAAAAATCAACCTTGTACTTGTGCATTGTACTTGTCATTGTTTAAACATTGTACTTGTTGCAAAGGGAAATGCTATTACATAGGTATGGAATCTTGTCATTTCTCCTTTCTACCTCTGTCTCCCTACATTCATACATTCATGTGTCCATCTCACTTGGATTGAATATGAGAAAGCAAAGTCTTTTTGTAGTAGTACAATCCTTGGTGAATCGCTCTCAAGAATTCAACGAGAATATCTTCTGGATCCAAATTATGAGCCGCATGGCATCACATTGTGCATTGTAAACTCTTTACAAGTTCTTAGCTTTTTGAGGAATTATCAAGACTACAACCTTGATTATCATATGAACATGCTATTGTGAGGCTATGGAATGCTCGGCTTAGTAACAATAGAAGGAGAGAGGTGCCAAATGTGGCAACAATGATCGGGTATTCAAACCATGGATGAGAAGACAACAAGGGTTTGGCTTTGTCTCTCTCTGTTGTCATCTCTATCTCTGGTTGTGTATGGTATATGCATGCTAGCAGCCCACTACACTTTGTACCCATCTCAAGCTATATTCACTCTATGCACTTTCCATAAAATGAATCTAGCAATCCTAATCTACACACACACACACAAAGTAGAGAGAGGAGGAGGAGAAGAAGAGTCTAAGAGGAATTTGAACATCTTAGGAATAATTTCATGAGACTATGCCTTTGTCTATAATTTCATGCAACATTATGTGGGTTTGTTAGCGACCTACATGTTTGCACCTTTGATATGTTGGTCCGCTGCTAGTTAAGTGTAAAGAGAGGGCTTATCAAACCCATCCCCAAACAGATTTGTTGTTCACAACTGAAACACTGGTACCCTATAACGATGATGTCGGTGGCCTACAAAATTATTGCTAAAGCTATAGCCCTCAGACTAGCCCCCGTACTAACCAAGATCATCTCTCCCCATCAACATGGGTTCATAAAAGGAATGTCCATTTACGATAACATCTTGGCAGCAATGGTGGGCATCGAGACGCAACTATCACGAAGCAAGAGTGTGTACTGCTACGGTTAAACCTGGATAAGGCTTATGACAGAATAACATGGACATATATAGAAGACGTCATGGAAGCTCTGGGATTTGGACTGTGCCTATGTTGTCTGGTGAGTGTACTGGGAGCTGGAATCCAGTCAGAGCTCCTGTTCAACGATAAAATTGTGGGCTCTTTTGAGGTCAAAAGGTCTATTAAGCAGGGCTGCCCTCTGGCCCCCCTGTTTGGGTCAGCAGTTACCTTGAAGTTTCTAAAGCTTAATTTGCTTGAAGAAGCACATCCATGAGGGTTCATTAATGTAGAGGCATATGATGTCACATATTTCACTCTTTTCTATGGAAGGTCCACTTTAGCTTTACCTTTGTCTGCATCTATGTCCTTGATTTTTGTGACATTTGCAACTTTGAATCCAACATTAATGGTACTTGTATCGGTTGTTGGCTACCTCTTGGAAAGTAGAGCAATAGCACTGTATCTTCTTTGTAGGCCTTGTTTTGTTCTAACCACTGATGTCCAAGGATGACATCTGCAAGCATTTCTTTTGAAGGCTTTATTTGAAACTTTACCCGCTCTTCATGCTTATAGATGCTAAGGGTAACAACCATTTCTTCTTGACTCGCACCAATACCTAGCACTACTTTGCTATATTTCTTTTGGGGAGTAATCTTGAGTATTCTTTGGATGTTATCTGCAACCATACTACACTTTGCTTCTTGATCCGATAGAGCATTGCATCTAACACTTGCTCCATTTTCACTGTTGAAGACTATATCTATTCTCATCGGTGCTTCTATTGAAGACCTTTGTTCTCCTTCTACTTCCTGTTTTTTTGTAACCTTGTTATTCTTTACTTCTGGATTTGATGGCATTTTCTGCTCAATAGCTTTTATGTTTGTTGTTTGCTCTATTTTATCTACACTTGTTATGTCTTGATCTACTTTAAGCTCTTATAAGGTTCTGTTGGTTGGAGATGAATCATATTCAATAAGCTTTGCTTTATCATCGGTCTCCATTTGAACGGTACTTGTGTTGTCTTTTGTTGGTGAAGCAGTCCTGGTCCTCATTCTTTGTTGTCTTTAAAGACTACACCTTGTTTGCACTTTGTATCTCTAGAACCTTCTGGGATAGTGGCATTCCCAATATAATGTAGTTTGGCACAATTTTTTTTTGTGATCACATGAAATTGATTTGTGAGGTTCTTTGAACTTATGTGAATGGTGGTGGAAATGACTCCACAACATTCTACTTGTTTGTTTCTAGATATGCTAATGAATTCAGGAGCATCTTCCATCTGTGGTTGGCCAAATTTTTTCCAAGTGCAAAAAAACATGAGGTTCTTGTCTAGCTAAAAATCTAGTTACTTCACTTGATAGATTTTCTTCATGTTCACAAGTAATGCTGCACTTGGATCTTCTTGGGATTTCTTTTTGTGTTGATTGATTTAGCTATGGCAGTGTCCTTAAGTTGAACTTTTTCTGTGTTTTCTTTTCCTTGATCACCTACTTCAATCAATGTTGGCTCATATGACTGTGTTGTTGCATCTTTTGCTTGCAATTGTTGTGCATTGTCTTTTTGTATTTGGGTATCCTTTGATCTTAAGAGATGCACTATACTTTCTAGTAGAATCTGTCTCTTCAAAAGAGATTTTAGTGGTGATCTTTGTGTACCTTTATGATCTTTAGATTCCAATAATTTTGAGCTATCCTTCACCTATTTTGGTAGCTTGAGGTTTTGCACCATCTTGAGATAATCTTTGACTTCATGGCCATCTGTAGGGGTTTGTGCAAAGTTATAAACTTGCTTGTATTCATTACCATCTACATCTCGATATGCATATGTGAGCTTGATCACATGCAATTGCTTGAACACTATTGGATTCATCGGCTTTTGTCTTTGGCTTGTGGAAGTCAATTGAAACATCTGTCCTTGATTATCTTCATAGAAGTATTTAATTGTAGATTCTGTAGAATTTGTGTCAACTGGAAACTTCCAACAACCATATGGTATTTCAATGGTTTCTACTTTGAAGAGGATTGGGTAGAAATTCTAGGGCTTCTAACTGCTGTTATGTTTCTAGGTACAAGAGCTGAGCTTGATGGATTTGTAGCTCCCCCCTTACTTGGGGTGATCACTAAAGATTTCTCTATGATATGGGCTCAAGACTGTTTTACTCTGGGTTGATCTCTGTTGGGGTATAAAGCCCAATGTGGTCGCCCAGGTAAGTGGGCGGGCCGCCAAGTATGTACACATATTCTTTTGTAAAAACCTAATAAGAACTCACTATGCTCTACACATTACAGTAGAGCGAGTTCACCATATTGTCGTGCTCTTCTTCTCGCACTCTCTCTCGCATCGCACTTCCGCTCGTACTCCTTCAACTGGTATCAGAGCTCAGATCGAGGCTCGGGGCAGCATTTGCAGGTAGCCAGAGTCACCTGCTCAGATTGGAGTGAGATTCGATAGGCGAGACACGGCACCAAATCCTATGGGAGAGCTCGAAGGGCTTGGTGTTCTCAGAATTTCATTCTAAGGTCATCTCGGCCACCGTTCGGTTTCGACAAAGTTCTGCGCAGGCCATTTTCGACTACGTGGTCTCGGTGGGTGCAGATCAGACTCTGCAAATTTGGGGTTTCGGCCTATGACTGCAGGTGATGAGGATATCTGCACTTCCAGAGTGATGATTTGTGGTTGTCTACACAACGAAGGGCGGCTCACAATTCTTGGAGGCGTGTCACATACGACACGGACGCACCTACACACAGACTGTAGGCGACATCCACTAGTTCATCAGGTAGCTTGTGTTTGCTGCTTGATATCCCAGATTTCATCCTGACATTGCAGGTACTTCCACATGGGATGTATTGTCAGAGATGATGTATGTCTGTTGAGGGTTTGCTTGCTGTGAGTCACGCAGCAAACAACCGCCGCAGCGGTTACAGCGTACAGTGGGAAATTTGTGGATATATGACTTTGTGGGAAGTCTATGTACTGTCAGATTTATTGCAGCCTTTGTTGAGGGTCGAGTGAGGTTTTATTGAGCTAGGGGATTCTCGAATGTTGAGATCCTTTCGGTGATACAGGTCTTGGAGCGATCCCTCGAGCACCCTTAGATAGGCAGCTAGGATGTATTGACTGTGAGTTAGACAGTTGGGATTGCATCTTTGCTTTACTGCCGTTGAGTCATTGTCACAGTCTATGCTTACAGGACAGTGATTTTTTTTGGACAGTGAGAGACAGTACAGGTTTACCCACAGCTTACAGTGTTAGAGAGACAATGGTTTTTTGAGCTGTTTTTTGGTTTGTTTTTTGAGTACACCAGAGCCATTTTACAAAGGAGACTCTGCCGAAATTTCTGCAGAATCTAAAGCTTTCTTGGTTCATTTGACAGGTTGATATTGGTTCAGAGATCAGTTTACAGGGGAAACTCTGCCGAATTTTCCCAGGAAAGTAAACTACTGTGAAGCGTAGCTATGGCTGGATCACAGGACATTGCTCTTTACGATATCAAGAAGCTGGATGGAACCAATTTCCCATTGTGGAAGAAGCAGATTTGGCACGTGTTGGTACAAAAGAAGCAGATAAAACCTATAAAGCTCAAGGGGATAAAACCAGACGATATGGACGAAGATGAATGGAGCGAAATGGATGAATTGGCACTTTCTACCATTATGCTGACTTTAACAGAAAGCGTTTACTTCAATGTAGCAGACGAGATGTCGGCTTATGAAGCATGGACAAAGTTGAGTGATCTTTATGAGAAGCAGAGTGCAGCTTCACAGGTATACTGGCTTAAGAAGCTTGTTGACTTGAAGATGAAAGAAGGGACACCTATGTCCAATCATCTGAATGAATTCAACACCATCTACAGTCAGTTGTCAAGTTTGATGAACATGTTAGAGCTGTGTTCCTGTTGATCACATTGCTAGAAAGTTGGGACACTTTTCACACAACTTTGAGTAATTATGCACCTCCAGATGGTTTGACCATAGCAGGTGTAGAAGGTCGTCTGCTTACTGAAGAAACCAACAGAAAGACAATGGACAAAGGCAAAGGAACAACCTTAGTTGTCAGGGGAAGGACCAAAGAAAAGTACAAAGGTGGAGGGATCAGTCTCGTAGCAAGTCCTGCGGTGCTAAAGGAAAGAGTGACATAGAATGCTACCATTGTGGCAAGAAGGGTCAGATGAAAAGTGTTAGGAAATAAGACGTACCTAAATAGATAATTGAGTAGATTACTGAATGGAGAGAGACAGATTTATATACACGAGATTATAGAGTAGAGAGAGAGAGAGAGAGAGTACACAGATATACGTGGTTCACCCAATGTGGGCTACGTCCACGGGAAAGCAGCCACTCAATGGCTTTAGTACTTCAAAACAAGAAGTAGTTTACAAAGGGATTATACCCTTAATGGAGCTCCCGCCTTGCTTCACTCTCACCACCTCACATTCACCTTGTTGCATCAACTTCACACTATGAAATGTGTGTAGAAATGGCCTTCTTTTATAAGCCAAAAGGGCTGCCCTCTCTTATGAGAGACAGCCATGTGTAGCCGTCCTTGTGCGAATAAGTCATAATCGGACCCTCCAATCCGCCCATGTGTGGCCGCCCTTGAGAAGACAAGTCCGCTTTTGAATTCGGCCACCGGTCACCGGCCATTGACTTTGACTTCCGACCACCGGCCATCGGCCATTGACTACCGGCCACCGGCCAACCGACCGGTTGTTTTCCGGCCGTCGTCCGGCCATAATATTCCGGCAAAAAAGAATATTCTGGCGGAAAAAAAAGTCTCGGGGGCCTCCGCCCCCGAGGCCTTTAAAGTTGCCCCTGATTCTTGTCCGTGAAAATTTTGGTTTCCAGTGAGTGATTTTCCTCACGCACGATGGCTTGCTCCTCAGAATGGGGGCCTTACAATGTGCGCTTTTACCACAGAAAATTACAAGGGTTAATCAGCTCTTACTTAACAATCTCCCACTTGAACTGATCTCCAAACCAAACCTGTGACTGCTTTCCATTCTGGCTTCTTATCCTTGAATTCCGATTGAAGATGAGCAAAAGCTCAACTTCTCCTTGTTGACCACCTTTGTAAACATGTCTGCAGGATTTTCACTTGTATGCACCTTTCCTAGCTTTAATTGTCCCTCTTCCAAAAGAGTGCGTATGAAGTGATATCTCACCTCAATGTGCATTGTCCTTGAATGAAAGGTTGAGTTCTTCGCAAATGGATAGCGCTTTGCTATCACTGTACAAGACACAATTGTCTTGTTTGAATCCAAGCTCTTCTAAGAATCTGTGAAGCCACAGAATTTCTTTGCTTGCCTCCGTCATTGCTACATACTCTGCTTCCGTGGTAGAAAGTGAAACCACCTTCTGCAGCTTTGAAGCCCAGCTTACTGCTGTGCCTCCAGCCGTGAACACACATAGCCAGTAGTGCTCCTTCGAGTATCTTTGTCACCTGCCATATCTGCACAGCATACCCTTCTAGAAAAATATCAGTTCCTCCAAAATACAAAGCATTTTGTGTGGTCCCTTTTAGATACCTAAGTATCCACATCACAGCTTGCCAATGCTCTTTACCTGGGTTGTCCATGAACCTACTCACAACTCCACTACATGTGCAATGTCTGGCCTTGTCCAGACCATAGCATACATTAGAGAACCTACCGCTGCAGCATATGGAACTTTAGACATATAGGCTATCTCCTCTTGTGTCTTTGGACACATATCCTTCGTTAGTTTAAAATGACCAGCCAAATGTAGAAACTGGTTTTGCTTTTGCATTGCAAACCTTTCTAGTACCTTCTTGATGTAATCTTTCTTGAGATAGCTTTATTGTCTTCTTCGTCCTGTCCTTGATAATTTTCATACCAAGTATCCTCTTTGCAGCACCTAAATCTTTCATTGAAAAAGATTTGAGAGCCCTCTTTTAGTCTTGGATGTCCTGCATGTTACACTTGCAATCAACATGTCATCAACATACAACATTAGGATGATGAATTTCCCATCTCCCAAATTCTCTGTGTAGACGCAGTGATCCGAGTTGCATCTTGTGAATCCATGATCCAACATCCATGGATCAGACTTCAAGTACCATTGTCCTTGATGCTTGCTTTAAACCATACAAGCTCTTCTTTAATCTGCAAACCATTTCTCTCCGAGGGAATGCCGTATTTACATCCATTTGCTCGAGATTTAGATCATGAGCACCACAAGCTTAAGACAAGCCTAATTGAGTTCATTTTTACAACAGGAGAAAATATTTCATTGAAGTCAATACCTTTCTTTTGAGAAAACCTTTACCACAAGCCGAGACTTGTACCTTTTTCTCCCACCTTCTTCTTCCTTTAGCTTGTACACCCATTTGTTTTGAAGTGCCGCTTACCTTAGGAAACTCAACCAACTCCCATGTTTGGTTGCGATGTAGTGAGTCCATCTCCACTTGCATGCTCTTTCGTCCATTCTTCTTTGGATTCATGTTGCATAGCTTCTTCGTAGATTCCGGCTCTCCAGAATCTGAGATCAAGAGATGGTTGAAGGAAGGAACAAACCTTTCTGGAGTCTACTTGATCTTGTAGATCTTCGAAATAGGTTGAGGCTCCTCATTTGGTTGACGTTGTTGCACATTGTCACCGTTTGCAGTCCTCGAGTCTTCACCTCCTCAAGCTCCATGTACTCATCACCTGTTCTTTTGTTTGTTTTCTTTCCAAGTAATCTTTTACATATTTTTTTCGTTAAAAATTACATCCCTACTCCTTAAGATTTTACCATCTTCAGGATTCCATAGGCGATACCCAAAGTCGCCTTCTCCATAGCCATGAAGAAACACTTTTTGGACTTTGCATCTAACTTGATCTTAGGCTTCTATCTATGTGCATGAAAGCCTCACACCCAAACACTTTGAGAAATGCATAATTCACCGTTTACCTGTCCATGCCTCTCTGAAACTCCCCCATCCAATGCCGTTGAGGTGACCGATTGATTAATACACAGACTACTTACAGCTTCCACCCAAAGCTCAAGTGGTAGGCCTGCATGTAGCCGCATGCTTCGTGCTCGTTCCATGATTGTCCTGTTCATCCTTTCTGAAATCCCATTTTGTTGAGGTGTCCTTGGGTTGTCCCTTTTGCCTCTGAATGCGATTGCTAGCACAAAAGCTTTCAAAACTTGGTCTCAATATTCGCCTCCATTGTCGGATCTGAGGCTTTAACCTTGGTACCTGTTTCATTCTCCACAAAGGCTTCCACCTTTGAATATGGAAAATACATCAGATTTATTCTTTCATGACATAAACCCATGTTTTTCTAGTCGCATCGTCTATGAATGTTACATAGTACAATGACCACCAAATGATGGTGTACTTGCAGGACCCCAACATCAGAATGAACCAACCAAGTTTTTTATTTTTTCTTTCATTTCCTGATTTTTGAAATTTTACCTCTTTTGTTTACATAAACACAATCTTCACAGAACTCTAAGTCCACTTCTTTCAAACCTGGTAGAAGCTTCTTTGTTTGAAGGATTTGCATTCCTTTGGCACTCATATGCCCAAGTCGGTAGTGCCACACCACACTGTCAACTTCTGTAGTTGCTGCACAACTAAGGTTGCGTGCTAACAGTACACAAGTAAAGTGTACCGACTTTTTCACCCTTGGCAACCACCAAAGATCCCTTTGAGATCTTCCACCGTTTGTTTCCAAATGCAATGTTGTGACCTTCATCGTCCAATTGTCCTGTAGAGATCAAATTTTTGCGAAGAGAAGGAACATGCCTAACATCTTTAAGCTTCCATTCATTTCCGTTAGCATTTTGACAGAAACTATACCTTTGCCAACAATCTCACAAGCTTCATCATCTCCCAATATACATACCCAAAATTACCTTTTGGTGAGTCTTGGAAATGTTGCTTGTGTGGTGTTGCATGAATGAAGCCCCAGAATCTACTATCCAGGAATTAGACACATTGTCTAATGAGAGAATTAGAGCATCTTGCTCTACTTTACCTGCCACATTGGCCTCTGATGTTGGCTTGTTGTCTTGAGACTCGTCTCCTTCTTCTTCTTGGACCAGCAATCCTTCTTGACGTGGCCCTTCTTGCCGCAGTTCCAACATTCAAGAACTGACTTTGTGCGTGACTTGCTTCGCCTTGAGCGATCACGACCCTTTTGGTTTTTGAACTTCTCCTTAGGCCTTCCTCTTGTTTCCACTGATAGTGCAGCACTTGATTATTCTCCTGTGCTTCTCCTTCGCATTTCCCCTCGCTTAGGAAACACCCACAACATCATCAAACTTAAGATATTTGTGCCAGAATAGAATTACTTACAGCCATCACAAGGCTGTCCCAACTATCCGGTAGAGATGATAGTATAAGGAGAGCTCACACTTCGTCATCGAAATTGATTTTCACGGATCGAAGTTGACTTATGTTGTGTAAAGTCATTTAGGTGTTCTGCAACTGAACCATTCTCTGCCATCTTTAGATTGAACAAGCGCTTCATAAGAAATACCTTATTGGATGCCGATGGTTTCTCGTAGAAAGTCGTCAAGTGACTTCATCAAGTCCTCCGTGGTCTTCATTTCTGAAACATTGAAGGCCACCGTTGACGCCAAGCTTACCGGATTGTTCCCAGTGCCTTTCGATCAAGGACAATCCATGCTTCATCTGCCATTGTTGCGGCTTCTTCGCAAACCGCCTAGTGGCAAATAGAGGTCCTTCTGGTAGAGATAGTCTTCAATCTGCATCTTCAAAGTTTGGTAGTTTTGCGTTGAACTTCTCAATCTTAGCTTTCCCTTCCTCCCCATAACTCCCACTCAATTCAAGGAATCCTTTCCTTGAGAATTAGTAGCTACGAGCAAACCTTGCTCTGATACCAGTTGTTAGGAAATAAGACGTAGCTAAATAGATAATTGAGTAGATTACTTAATGGAGAGAGACAGATTTATTTACACGAGATTATAGAGTAGAGAGAGAGAGAGAGAGTACACACGATATACGTGGTTCACCCAATGTGGGCTACGTCCACGGGAAAGCAGTCACTCAATGGCTTTAGTACTTCAAAACAAGAAGTAGTTTACAAAGGGATTATACCCTTGATGGAGCTCCTGCCTTGCTTCACTCTCACCACCTCACACTCACCTTGTTGCATCAACTTCACACTATGAAATGTGTGTAGAAATGGCCTCCTTTTATAGGCCAAAAGGGCTGCCCTCTCTTATGAGAGACAGCCATGTGTAGCTGCCCTTGTGTGAATAAGTCCAAATCGGACCCTCCAATCCGCCCATGTGTGGCCTCCCTTGAGAAGACAAGTCCGCTTTTGAATTCGGCCACCGACCACCGGCCATTGACTTCCGACCACCGGCCATCGGCCATTGACTACCGGCCACCGGCCAACCGACCGGTTGTTTTCCGACCACTTTCCGGCCGCCGTCCGGCCATAATATTCCGGCGAAAAAGAATATTCCGGTGAAAATTGCCTTTGATTCTTGTCCGTGAAAATTTTGGTTTCCGGTGAGTGATTTTCCTTCACGCACGATGGCTTCTCCTCATAATGGGGGCCTTACAAATGTGCGCTTTTACCACAAAAAATTACAAGGGTAAATCAGGCTCCATACTTAACAAAAAGAGACTGCAGAGAATGGAAAGCAGAAAAAGGCAAAGAGAAAGCAGAAGACCATTGTGAGAAGAACAAGTCCTCAGTGAAGATTCAAGAAATAAATGTGACAAACACTATTGCAGAGGATGACAGTCTAGTGTCAGGAGATATCTACTTCTTGAAAAATACAATGGAATCAGCTCTTCTTACAGCATCTGATGGAAATGCATTGAGTGACTGGATTATAGACTCAGGGGCATCACTTCATGTGTCTCCAAACAAGAATTGGTTTACCTCTTATGTGACCACTAAAGATCATGTTCGGCTAGGCAATGGACAGACATGTGAGATCTTACGTGTTGGAGATGTTCAATTGAAGTTTCAGAATGGATCTTCTTTCACGCTGAAGAATGTGAGACATGTTCCCGCAATTACAAAGAGCTTGATCAGCATAGGTTTACTTGATGATGCTGGCTACGACACCACTTTTGGACATAACATGTGAAAGATATCCAAGGGTTCTATGACAGTAGCACATGGAGTAAAGTCTGGAGGACTTTACATGATTTATGTATCAAATGTCTCTAAAAATGTAATCAATGTAACCGAGCAGCCGAACGTTTCTTTGTGGCATAGCCGGTTAGGACATATGTCCAAGAAGGGAATGGAAATCTTGTCTCGTTCTGGTTATTTTCCTGGCTTGTCATTTAATGATTTTGAATTCTTTGAACATTGTCTGTATGGTAAGCAAACACATCAGCCACATAAGCATAGAAGCAGTAGAAGAGATACACAGTTGGCACTTGTTCATAGTGATTTGTGTGGACCTATGCCTAACCTATCTCTAGGGGGAGCTTCTTACTTTATGACATTTATAGATGATTACTCGAGGAAAGTATGGGTTTACTTTCTCAAACACAAGGATGAAGTGTTTAGTGTTTTCAAAACGTTTGTGACACTTGTGGAGAATCAGAGTGGCAAGAAGCTTAAATGCTTACGCACTGACAATGGTGGAGAGTATGTTTCAAAGGCCTTTCAGGACTTTTGTGAGTCAAAAGGTATAAAACGTGAACTTACTCCTCCTTACAATCCTCCTCAAAATGGTGTTGCTGAGAGGATGAATAGGACCATACAAGAGAAGGTCAGAAGTATGTTGTCTAATGCACAACTACCAAATGGGTTTTGGGCTGAAGCTGTATCAACAGCTGTTCATCTTATAAATAGATCTCCTAGCAAGGTTTTGTAGAAGGATTCAGTGGCAGAGATGGTATGGTCAGGCAAAATGCCCTCATACAAGCATCTTAGAGTCTTTGGCTGTGAAGCATATACTCATGTTCCAAAGGAATTTAGGAACAAACTTGAGCCAAAGAGTAGAAAGTGCATCTTTCTAGGCTATGGTAATTCTGGTGAGATGGGGTACAGACTTTGGGATCCCGAATCCAGAAAGGTTATCCGCAGCAATGATGTTCACTTTAATGAAGCCAAATATCATTCTAAACCAGAGAGGGTTGAGGAGATTAGAAGAGTTGTCTTCCAAGAAGATGGAACTGCACGTGCAAGACAAAATGTCACGGCTCAAGAGGAGCAAGGACAAGATAGAGTGGAACCACAGGTTGTGGCTGAGCCTGAGCCACCTATTGTGCATAGATCTGGACGTATCACGCGACCTCCTGATAGGTTTGTTCCATCTATGAACTATTTCATGTTGACTGATTGCAATGAGCCTTCATGTTACAAGGAAGCAGTGCAAATGAAGGACTCCGGGAATTGGCAATTGGCCATGCAGTCAGAGATGATAACTTTGCATAAAAACCAGACATGGAAGCTAGTTAAATTACCACAGGGCAAAAAGGCTCTACCTTGTAAATGGGTTTACAGGTATAAGATCACCGCTCATGATAGTCAGCCAAAGTACAAAGCAAGGCTTGTTGCCAAGGGCTTTAAGCAAGAACAAGGCATTGACTTTGATGAAGTCTTCTCTCCGGTGGTCAAGATGACTACATTGACATGCTTTCTTGCATTGGTTTCCATATTAGATTTGGTGTTGCACCAAATGGATGTCAAGACAGCGTTATTGCATGGTGATTTAGATGTGGAAATTTACATGCAGCAACCAGAAGGGTTTGTTGAGAAAGGCAAGGAAGATTTGGTATGCCAGTTGTTAAAGAGTCTTTATGGCTTAAAACAATCACCGAGGGCATGGTACCATAAGTTCCACAAGTTTATGCTTTCTCAAGGCTACAAACGTAGTGAGTTCGATCACTGTCTATATACAAAGAAGGCTAAGGATGGCAGTTGGATGATCCTTATTTTGTATGTGGATGACATGTTGATTGCTGGCAAGCACTTGGAAGAAATTTCAGCTTTGAAGTCAAAGATGGCAAAATCGTTTGACATGAAAGACATGGGTGAGACAAGTCATATACTTGGTATGCGCATTGAGAGAGACAGATCAAAGAAGTTGATTTGGTTATCTCAAATAGAGTATATTGACAAGGTTTTGCAACGTTTCAATATGGAGAAGGGAAAGGCACTGAGTGTTCCATTGCCACCATATGTGAAACTTAGCAAACAAGATTGTCCCGTGTCTGAGGAAGAACAGGCTGAAATGGATAAGATTCCATATGCGTCTGCAGTTGGTAGTTTGATGTATGCAATGATTGCTACTCGCCTAGACATTGCGTTTGCAGTGGGAGTAGTAAGTCGATTGTAACATTTAATGGCCTAATAACTTGTGTGTAACGGAAATGAGCATGAACATAGTGGGCATTTCATTAGAATAGATTCCTAATGAGAATTACAAGAGTGCTTGGGTGAAGAGAGCAACAAAAAGCATAACACCTAGTTAGATAGCATCGACAATACTTTCAAAAGAGATAGAAATTAAGCTAATGACAAAAGTTGAGGACCGGATTTGCATGGAGCCGGTTCCCCCTCCAAAAGTCTTTGTATTATGGTTTGTCCCATCAAGAGAGACATTGCACAATACAATTCTTTGTGTTCCTTCAAGACTAGCTAGTGCAATGAAGATGAAAGCTTCATGCACTAAGCAAAACACTTAGCAAACACAACTTGAATTATCCCCGTTCTCAGACCCAAGACCTCACACACCTTTGAAGATGGTGAGAGCTAGCAGGGTATGAGAGTAGATTGAGAGGAAGAAGGAGTATCTTACGAGAAAGATGTACATCTCCTCCCATAATCACTCATATTATCATAGCTTAGCTTAGTAATTAGCTTGGTAGAGGAGATGAGCATGCATTGAAGCTTGGCTCTTGGTTGGATTTGCATCCACATGCCAAGAGTGTGTTGATGTAGGCTTCTATCTCACAATCTTGGAGTAGGTGATTATCTCTCCATTAAAGCTTGGGAAGAGATAGTCTTCTCTTTCTTCACACATGAGATTGTGTGAGTGTGTGTGTGACAATGCCTTGCAAAAATCAGCCCCCCCTCTCTCTTGGGCGAGCCCTCTTGCTATTTGCTCTTGCTCCAACCTTATTGGCCCTCCCCAAGTCAAGCCAATGACCATTAAGCAGCATAAGTGATAGCCTTGTGACATGTGTCCCCCTTTCCCCTTTTGTGAGAGCTTTAGGTAATTAAATAATTAAACTAAACTCTCATTGGACCCCTTTGCCTCCTGGCCAATAGGAATCAGGAAAGCCATTGGGCTCCTGAATGCTCATTGGACCCCTTGTGAGACTGCCCAATAGTCTTCTAGGAGACTTAATTCTCATTGGTTTCTTTTATTAAATGCTTTTTAAATTAATTAAACTAGATTTACTCTAGCTTAATTCTCATTGGTCCACTTCAAGGGTCATCCAATAGAAACTGGGCACACCTTGTGGGCATCTGGCCTAGGGAGCTGACATGTGTCCCTCATTCCCTTTGTGTAAAGGGAGCCTCTGTGTGTGTGTGTGTGTGGATTTCTCTCTCATCCCCTAGAAGAAGGGCTCGCCCCCTCCCATGTAGGGATATGTGTTGACTTTGGAGAGCACACAAAGCATCCAATTCCCCCTAAGCTTTAACCCTTTGGACACAACCTTTGAATTTTGGAACCTTAGCATTTTGGAAGTCTTAATGGGCTGAACCTTAGGGTCTTTTTATCCCATTGTTGCACAGGGCTCTTTTGCAGATGACCCCCCCTTTGGATCCCTACTGTGGCCGGTCTGCTAGCTTAACCAATATTCTAGCCTTTTCTCCCCTGGTACTTCCCCACATTAAATGATCAGTTTAATATGAGAAAATCATTTAGGAGAATTAGATATTGATTATTATGACATTGATACATGTCAAACCCAGGCAAGAAACATTGGGAGGCAGTGAAAGGAATATTGAGATACCTGAAAGCTACAAAGAGTATGTGCATATGCTATGGGAGTCAGGAGCTAAGTGTAAAGGGTTTTACAAACTGAGATTATGCAGGTGACTTAGACAACCAAAGGTCTATGTCAGGGTATGTCTTTACATTGGCTAGTGGAGCAGTATCATGGCGTTCTAGATTACAAGATTGTGTTACTCAGTCTACTACAGAGGCTGAATATGTTGCAACATCAGAGGCATGCAAAGAATCAATTTGGCTTAATCGACTAGTAACAGATTTGGGAATCAAAGAAGAGATTTCTGTGTTATATTGTGATAGTCAAAGTGCTATACAATTCGCTCGCAATCCAGTTTATAACTCAAAGACAAAGCATGTAGATGTGAAGTATCATTTCATCAGGGAAATGCTCGAGGATAAGCAACTTCAGCTTGTCAAAGTTCACACCACACAAAATCCTGCTGATCTACTTACAAAAGGACTTCCCTGAGAGAAATTTGTGCATTTTCGCAAGCAGTTAGGTGTAGGGTAGTACATCACTTCTCTACCAGGTAAGTGGGCAGGCCGCCAAGTATGTACACATATTCTTTTGTAAAAACCTAATAAGAACTCACTATGCTCTACACATTACAGTAGAGCGAGTTCACCATATCGCCGTGCTCTTCTTCTTGCACTCTCTCTCGCGTCGCACTTCCGCTCGTACTCCTTCAATCTCACATTTTGGAAATGTAAAGGCATACTGTGTGTATCACTCTTGATGTTTGGCAACTATAATCCTTCTGCATAGTTTTCTATGTACCTCCGAGAAACACAGCATATGATTACCCAAGTCAAGTTGTTGATAGCATCATTTTTGCCTTGATATTGTCTATCCAGTGGGTCTCCTATGATATGAGCTATGTGGTTTTAGGACCCAAGGCATCATAGATTTTAAACTCTTGTCTATATCTATGTTGATTTTGGTCAAAGTATATGCTGGTCTGGTCACAATGTCAAAGTTTGACTTTAGATGGATCAGAGTTTGGCTCTGGACAGATTTTTGGGTTTACTGGGAGTAATGACATTTAACTTTAGAGAGAATGGGCTATAATATATTCTTTCCTATGAAATGAACAATCCTTCTTAATCTATCATTGGGCACAATTCTATGATTTGATATGTGGGCCGTTCAAATATTGGTTGATCCTTTTTGTACAGTTTCCCTTCTTGATCTACATAGGATGTATAGGAATTATGTGTATCATACAATGCTAACAATATTCTCTTTGATGTGTCCCTTAGACTCATGAATGATTGCACACTAGTGGATGTGGATGCAGAATCACTTGCAAACCTAAGTCTCTTTTCAACCTTTGGTGATTTGACAAAATTCACACAGGAATTTGTTTTTGAACAGTTCTAATTTAAGCTTTTTTGGTGCTCGTGCATCTTCATACAAATTTTGAACTTACAACGCTTTTACTGGTGCTTCTAATGGTAATGTTGGAGCTTTTGATTGCATCAAAATTGATGAATTAGATGCTCTTACATTGCATTTTGCATTTCCAATTTTCTTTGTGTGTTGCTTTGCAGTTACTATGTCCCTGTTGTCTGGATTTCTGTGACAATCCTCTTGAAAATGTCCGCATTTGCTTCCACAATCTGAGCCATACACCATGACTGGTGGTATTTCACTTGATTCCTTCATCTCAAGCTCTTTTAGAGAAGTTTTTTCTTCTTCATTGACCAAATTGTCAACATCTTCTTTAGAACACTTAGCATCAGGCCGTAGAATGCTCTGTCTTGACCTTTATATTTCCTTTGACTTCGTTCTCCAATAAGATTGGCTTCTATTGGTTGATCTATTAGATTTTCCATCTATGGCTTTTGATTGTAGATCCAACCATTGTAGTCCATGTATAATATGATCCTGATTGCATATGCACCAATTGTATGGTCTGTTGGCTTGTGTAGATGTTGGATAACCACTTGGGCAAACTTTTTGCACTTCTGGCTGCACTTCATCTTTGAGCTTGCAATACCTGGCTCCACTAAAATTTGTGAACATTTTGGACTTCTCTAGATCTAGTTTTACCCTAATCAAAAGGATCTTGGTTCCTATGTTGCTTTTGCTGCTCATCAGGTACCTATGGCCTTTTGAATTTGCACACAAAAATTTATCTCCACTGTAGCCATAGGGCTGTAGAATTTGCTATGTTGCACTTGTGTTTATGTTGCCACTGCTACTTAATGGCTCTGGTACACTTGAACTTTTTGCTTGGATTGAATCCATGTTGTGTTTGGTCTATAAAGTTGTTTCCTAGCAGATTATATTGTTGCATGGTCAAATTCCTTCTTCTCAGGTTGAAAATATTGCTTATGCCAAAGAAATTCTGGAAGTTGAATGCTTTCCAAACTCACAAGAGTTGGGCAACTCTAGCTCGAATGCCTTAGAATTGACTGCAATCCTTTGAAATGATGAAAAACTTGTATGGAAAACTTTCATATGATATTATGTCTATGATACACATACAATATGATCAAAATTACTTATCTTGCTTAATTTATAAGGAAAATTAGAGAATTATCTTACTTTCATTTGACATTTTGCATATGATAAACATATGGTATGATCAAACTTACTTATCTTACTTATTTTACAAGGAAAATTAGAAATTATATATGTCTACCCTTGGACAATACCCAATGATGTGTTCAAGTTTTTAAAGCAATGGGGCTATCAAGTCTTTGAACTACAAAGGGGATGGGAATGCAGAGAGCTTTTTCCGGGAGCTTTTTTCAGATTTTTGCTCAACTGAGTGAAATTTAAAAAAAAAACGTCTCCCAAAAAAAGCTCCCTCATGACGTGATATTTTAGGAGGGAGATTTTTCTTATCTCTCTCTCTCTCTCTCTCTCTCTCTCTCTCTCTCTCTCTCACACACACACACACACACACACACACACACACACACATGAGAGAGAGAGAGAGAGCTAGCCCCCACTTGAACATGAGAGAGAGAGTTGCTACCAAAGAGACTTTGTTGTTTGCATCTCATTTGCCTTTTATAGCCTAGCAACCGGTTTGCATAATGGAGATAGAGAGAGATAGAGATGGAAGAGAGAGAAAAAGATCGATAGAGAGGACACACACACACACACACACACACACACAAAAGGAAAAAAGCTCCCTCCTAAAAGCTCGATCCCTAAGGGAACTTTTCTTTATTTTTGCTCAGTTGAGCAAAAATCTAGAGAAAGCTCTCTCGATACCTCAACTCAAGTACAAACACTATATAGTTGTCACATGTAGCATAGTTTTTGTTTTATCAAAATGGTATGAGATTTCTTGGGAATGTGTATCATACTTTTCATATTTCCATACTAACCATGAAAAAGAGACAACAACGTGGTAGAGCCACTAAACCAACTTTGGTAAAAATCTCCATCGAAGTTGACGATGATCAGGACCTTGAAAATGCAGAAAATGCCGACCACAAAGTAAATTAAATGTATATTATTTGTATGGCAATGATATTTGAGTTGAATACTTTCTATTGTCATGCCAATACAAATCATACTCGTCTCAAGTTGTGCTCAACTTCATGTCAAGGATAATCTAAAAATTGTTTCATTTTGCAGATTCTTTGGCTTTCATGTGGATGACAAGGTTAGTAGACAAAAAGACAAAATTCAATAAAGTAGCACGCCATGCATTTACAATTTGTTTAATCATGCAAGAAAGTCTCTCATGAGTATATGTATATTCTAGCTTAAATCTTATTTGGAAAATGTATATAGGAAATTAATAGGATGTTCAACGAGCTTGACAAAAACAACAGCAATACAATAGACTTTGAAGAGTTTGTACACGTGAGCACACTTCAAATAGGCGAACGTAGCAGTTCCAATATAATTTTCAATCGCCTCCGAAAAAGTAATGATGTAAGTTAATATCATTCTAGATTTTTAGTATGTGTGTGTGTGTGTGTGTATGAGAGAGAGAGAGAGAGAGAGAGAGAGAGAGAGAGAAAATAAATGTAATCTCTATAATTTTTTGAGTGCTATATCTAAATAGGTTTGTACGTGGTGGTAACTTTTTAACTCTAGAAACATGAGATTATGCAAATCACAAAATAAGATTGTGCTTAGCTTGAACTTGCAAAGACAAACGAGACCCCACATTCAAAAATCTTTCAATAATGTGCATGATATAAAAATCTCTAAAGCTATTGAGCCCTTAATTGGAGAACCGTCGAGGGAAAACTAATGAATCAGGTTCACGACTCCCCCATGTGTAGAGAGTCTGCAAGATGTGATAAATCCAGACAAATACTACAAATCATCCACTTATTCTGCAAGATGTGATAAATCACTACATATAATAGTGTTGAGCTATGGAAACTATGCTTATTTATACGATGTACTGGAAAGTTTTGTAAAAGCTTTTTTTTTGCCTAAAACTCTACCTCTCCTTCCAAGTCAATTAAAAAATGTGGGCATGGGCAACTAAATTGGAAAGCAATGAGACACATTTATATGATCTACAATAGCCATTTGACAATGGAAAAGGGAGCCTATTCAGGTGCCTATTATGTATGTGAATGCCATTGACAAGAGTCCCATAAGGTCAAGGCTAGCTACTAAGAGTCAATGGCTAAGAGCCACATATACAGCATGCATGGCAAGGGGTCTTAACAGTTGAGCCAAAAAGTTCTCATTCATGGTGCTAGATGGAGGGAAATCAATCTGTGGCTACCCAAGGTTGAGAAGCATCATTAATATAAGTGTCAGGACAAGGATCCTACATGTTAAGTATGGAGCTTGATTTACCCTTGTAATTTTCACTCTAGAAAAAATTATTTATAAAGCCCCCATTATTAGGAGAATCCATCATGCATGATAAAAATCAATCCCTGGTCTTGAGCTCACCAAAATATTCCCTTCATTATCGAAAATGTCTTGGCCAAAAGGTGGTTGGTGGATACATGGCTGGTGGTCAATGGCTGATGGTTGGTGGGTGGCAATCAATGGCTAGTGATCACTGGGTGATGTTCAATGAAAATTGGCTGATGGATGTGTCTACATTTAGGAGGTTGCCTCTAATGTGAGAGGGTAGACCATAGAGGCTCCTTGGAAATATATAAACGGAGGCCTCTTCCACACATGATGGACAAGCAAGAAGTGCAAGCTAGAGAAGGATTCAGGCAAGATGAGAGATACCCCTCCCCAAGGGTCTATTCACAAAATACACAATTTACACTTTTATACAGTTTTCAATATACATCAAAGTTTTGAAAGCGTTTGCATAGGGGAGGAGTTCGTAGCACCTGACCTAGCATGGATTTTAGACCATGAGTCAGACTACACCCATAGGCACCTAGCAACTAGTGATACCTCTGAATGGGTGATATAAAAGCATACTAAAAAAAAATAGCATTGTGGAGGGTGAATGTACGTGTACACCACATTGCGGGAAGAGAGAGAGAGAGAGAGAGAGAGAGAGAGAGAGAGAGAGAGAGAGAATAGTGGAGGATGAAATAGAGTGCACAAAAACACAAGAGAATGACAAAAGAGAATCTTTAAATACCCCATCTAAATGAAACAGGCAACCATGTATTTATGCAATAACAAAGTCTGGGTATACCATAACATCAAAAATATAAAATGACTAGCAGAGCACCGGACGCTGTATAGGGATTGACAGGTTTACCCATCCACTTTCTTTCTACTATGGATAGAGAGAATTTCACTTCGTCGAGAGCGAGCCAGAACACCTCCAACCTACCTGAGCCAAACATAGGCTGAGGCGGCTTTGCCTCCCTCCATGAGCCCGAGATCTGAAAGGATCCCAAAATACAACATGTGGTAGGGTATCAATACCAACCATACCAATTTACACTCCTCTTCTAGATGCCCAACATCATCGTTTAGGCAAATCCAAGGCAAGATCCCCGACACATTAGTCATGTAAGTCATTCAACCCCCGACGCACTAATCGTGTAGATGAGCCTAACAAAAAAAAGGATATAGACAACAGTCCCAATCCAACAAAGCCCCAGGTCAACGACCCTTTCATCTAAGGCTAATCGATGTAGGTGATCCTAGTCTTGTAGCGATGCTACCATGAGAAACATAACACATGAGTCCAATCACAATAACATCTTCCATATGCACAAACAATCTTTCCAAGTAGTGAGACTGTAGAGGGTTTCTACCCTTACACGTCCATTATAAACCATTAAAACCACTTCATAATCCACTCCAAAATCATAAGCCATATTCCGATCACATCACATGGGTGAGCACTCCATCCACTCAGGGTGATGCACAACAAATCTTGTAAAAACCGCTTTAGCACTAACATGGCAGCAAAAATTTTGATAGCATAACCATATCCTTTTAAAAAAATCCAAGAGCCACACTGACTTCTACAACCATAATCCATGAGGGATCGCAACCCTTGACCGTAAACCATATTCCATACTGAACCAACTCCCACTCTTGGAGTTTGACATGTCTACTGCAATCAAATGGAGCCCACATACTTGGCCCTTAAGACGTGAACCTTTTATGCATAAAATATGTCTGACGTGCAACTAAACATGATATCAAAATCCAATTTTGACAATACCCAACCATGCATCAGTAATGCACTATGATTGCACCTCACCCACCTAGCACATAGAGCTAGTTTTGAGCTAGAAGGGGTGGAAAGCAACCTACACATGCACATGAGTCATCTGTTGAAAGTAGGGTTGCAACAAAGCACACACATCTTGGAGAAGATGAAGGTAGCTCAACACACACAACAGAGAGTATATTACTTAATGTGCAATGGAAAAATTGTAGCCCTAGAATGATGGGCGTATATAAAATGCGCGGGGAAAAACCTCCCAAAGAGGGAAAAATGTCCCAACGGTCCTAAGTGTGTTCACACACATCACTGCCACATGTATATGGTAACAAATCCCCCTTGGAGTGATGCGGTGAACGAGAGCTGGCACATAGAGTAAAAGGAAGAGCCATGCCTTGTTGACATGATCAGTCCACAAAGGGGAGTAAGCCCAAAGCTTTCCGAAAAGCTTTGAACTTCTCACTAGACAATGCCTTTGTAAAAAGATCTATAAGGCTGTCCTGTGTTGGCACATAAGCCAAGTTAATCTCTCCTATTGAGATCCTCTCCCTGACATAGTAGTAATGCACCTCAATGTTCTTTGTGCAAGCATGAAAAAATGGGTTCCTCGCAATTGCCAATGCGCTCTAGTTGTTAGTGTAGATAGTGTTTGCAAGGTCTTATCCAACACCCAGATCAGCCATAAGGCGTCTAATCCATACACACTCAATCATAGCTGTGAAGAATGACATGTACTCAACCTCACACAACTGGAAGTGGCCACAATAGGTTGCTTCTTGCTCAAGCATGATATGCATGAGCTACCAAGCATGACATAAAAACAACTTGTGGACACTTGTGTGTCAAAACAACCATCTCAATTTGAGTTCAAAAAAGCATGTAAGTCTGGAGGCAATGATCCCCCCTTGGGATAAAACAAGTCAAGACGTAAAGTGCCACTCAAGTAGGAAAAAATACTCTTGAGAGCTTGCCAATGCTTAGACTCTGGGCTATGCACAAATCTGCTGACCTGTGAGACTGCAAATTGAATACATCGCCTGGTGTTGCATACATAAATGAGGCATCCAATATCAATTTGGTAAAGAGTGACATCAGCAATGTCTCTATGTAAATTTTCTGACATAAGGCAATACCACCATCACACTGCTTAAATTGAATACCCAAGTAATGATGCAACAGCCCCAAATCTTTCATCTTGAAAGTAGCATTCAAATCAGCCTTAAATTCAGCAATATGTCTCTCATTTGGTCTAGTGATCAGCAAATCATCTACATAAAGAACCACAATTAGAAGTACATTACCCTCATGCTTTGCATACATGTGGTTTTTGTTGGACTGATACAAAAGCCTCGTTTGAACAAATGAGTATCAACCTTCTGATACCAAGCATGAGGAGATTGCTTCAACCCATACAAAGCTTTGTTACATTTGCACACCTTATCCTCTTGTCCTTTCTTGACAAAACCACGAGGCTGCATTACATAAAATTCCTCAAATATGTCACCATTCAAGAAAGCAGTAACAATGTCTAATTGATGTACATCCCAACCAAAATGAGCTGCAAATGCACATAGAAAATGCACAGTAGTCATACGACAAGTGGAGCAAAAGTCTCTTCATAATCTATGCCTTTTTTATGTCCATAACCCTTTGCAACAAGTCAAGCCTTATATCAATCAATCTCATCATCCGGCTTGCATTTCAACTTGTACCAATGGCCTTTTTACTAGGAGGTAAATCACATAAAGTCCATGTGTCATTTTCTATAAGTGCATCATATTTTGATTGCATGGCTGCCATCCAATTTTTTGAATTATGTGCTTCATCAAAAGACAGAGGTTCCTCAACATTATGTAAGCTAGACACAACCAAAGCATAGAAATTTGATGCATAAGATGCATGGCGAGAACTTGAACAAGAATGACAAGACAAAGGTGCATCCAATTTCTTGTCACGCAATGTATGCACCATCCATTTTCGCATACCTCTAGCTAGTTTATTTTCAGCCCTTTCCTCATCAAGTACATCATGTACATCTACATCAGTAATAGGATGATATATAACCTTTTCAGAAAACCCCATAGGCTGTACATTTTCCTCATTGGAATTTACATTCAAACTTCCACCACTAAAAAGAGGCAATAAAGTGTCATAAATTTCATGTGAGCTGACATTATTGTCTCTAGTACATGACATCAAGGGATGAACATAATCTTCCACAAACACAACATCCCGCAAAACCAGAATATGCTTTGTTTGTGGATGATACAACCTGTAACCTTTGCTTTCAACACTATAAACAACAAAAATGCATTTGACAGCCTTATCATCCAATTTTCTACGTTGTGTTTGTGGCACCAAAGCATATGCCAAATAGCCAAAAACATGCATGTGCTCAATAGAATGCTTTCTATCATGCCATGCTTCATATGGAGTAATAGACTGCAAAGCTTTTTTAGGACACCTGTTTAGTACATAAGTGGCACACATGATGGCCTCAAGCCCAAAAGAATGCGAGAAAGATTGAATTTTGACCATACATTGTGCCATTTTTGTAAGTGACCTGTTTTTCCTCTCAGCAACACCATTTGTTGAGGCATATAAGCCAATGCACATTGGTTTTTTATTCCATGACTAGCCAAAAATGCATTAAATTCATGAGACATATACTCCCCCCCTTTATCAAAAAGGAGGGTGCCCATAGTACATTTCAAGACATTTTAAGCCATAGCCAAAAATTGTTTGAAGAGCATAAAAACTTCGGACTTTGCTTTAAGCGGAAATACCCATGCATGCCAGGAGTAATCATCAATGAAAGTCACGAAGTAAAGTTAATTGCCCAAGGACGGAGTTTGCATGGTCCTACAAACATCACTATGCACAAGCTGCAACCTACATGTGGCCCTAACTGAATCATCCTTTGGAAATTTCAAATGCTGCATCTTACTCAAAATACAGTTTTCAAGAACATGTTTGACAGGTGCTTTAAGAGGTGGCAAAGAACCAACCATATCAGATTTTTGCAAACGCAGCAAACTGGCAAAATTCAGATGACCAAAACGTGCATGCCAAAGTTTTGCATTTGAAATATATTGCCTTTGAATCCACAACTACATTTGCAAAATTCTGGCCACACTTGTCATACAAAGTGAGCTTATACAATCCATGACATAAAATGCCAGATGTAACAATTCAATCACCAAAACTGAGATCATGTACAGTACATCTGTCATCCACAACTTTGAATACAAGACCAAGCAAATACATACAAAAGATTCTTCTTGATCCCAAGTACATAAAGTGCATCAGCAAGTGTAAAAGAATTGCCATTTGCAACAGTATGCACAATCTTTCCAACTCCCTAAACCGGATAAGAGGCATTGTTGGCACAAGTAACTGAATTTCCATAAAGCACTACTATCAGAATACCACACATATGAATCTGCAGCAACTGGCATGCATGCATCATGGACATCAGGATTATAGGTACACTCTGCACTAAAAGCCCATTCTGCATCAACATTAGCATCACACTCTCCTTTCATAAAAGACTCAAAAATAGGTACATTTGTAGTGGAACCAACATTTGTAGTGGAACCACCCTCTTTCTTCTAAGCTTCTTTGGCCTTCAACTTAGGACACTGCTTGATCAAGTGATCATTAGCTTTCCAATAATGGCAACACATCTTCTTTTGCCCTTATCACCAAAATTTCCAGACGAATTGTTGTCGGCAATAACATTAAGAACAAGTGATTTTCCACTCGCTGAAGAACCATGAGAAGTGGTTGCATTACTGTTACCACCTTTTCTTTAAGTAGCCTTAAAGGTATGTTCAACTGCACGCTATCTAGTCCCATTTTTTCCGGTGGAAAGTGACTCTTGCAACACCAAAGTGCATAATGCATCAAACTTGACAACTTCAGGATTTCCTTGGGTCATAAGTCTCCAAGTACTAGCAAAAGTGTGGTAAGAATCTCGCAAGGCATCAAGAACAGTCTGCACATGGGAACTATCTGAAATGAGTTCACCTGCAAAAACAAGTTTCTCATTGTTGATATCCTTGACACCAGCAAGGAAAGTGTCCATATCATCTTCCTCATGCATAATCTTTGATTCCAGCTCTTTTCACAGCAATGCAATTTTAGCCTCATTGTGACTTGCATAAAGACCAGCCAGAATATCCCAAGCCTGTTTTGTAGATTTTGATGAACGAATGTGAGGAGTAATGGTGTGCTTCACACCCTGCGCATCCTTTACATCCCAACAAGCTTATTTTGTCGTAGGCAAAGCAACTCTAACCGCATCAATCCTTGCAGTAGCAAGACTTGCAATATCCTCAACATTGCCTACATCCTTAGAACCTCTCCCTGACATACTGGTAATGCACCTCAATCATGCAAGAAAGTCTCTCACGAGTATATTCTAGCTTAAATCTTATTTGGAAAATGTATATAGGAAATTAATAGGATGTTCAAGGAGCTTGACAAAAACAACATCAAGACAATAGACTTTGAAGAGTTTGTACACCTGAGCACACTTCAAATAGGCGCACATAGCAGTTATGATTATATTTTCAATCACCTCCAAAAAAGTAATGATGTAAGTTAATATCATTCTAGATTTTTAGTATCTACATGCACCCACGCACGCACGTGCGCACGCGTGCATGTGTGTGTGTGTGTGTGTGTGTGTGTGTGTGTGTGTGTGTGTGTGTGTGTGTGTGTGTGAGAGAGAGAGAGAGAGAGAGAGAGAGAGAATATAAATGTAATCTCTATGATTTTTTGAATGCTATATATAAATAGGTTTGTACGTGGTGGAACTTTTTTGAATGCTTAGGTTGAACTTGCAAAGACAAACGAGACCCCACATTCAAAAATATTTTAATAATGTGCATGATATAAAAATCTCTAAATCTATTGATCCCTTAATTGGAGAACCATCAAGGGAAAACTAATGAATCAAGTTCACGGCTCCCCCATGTGTAGAGAGGCTGCAAGATGTGATAAATCCACACAAATACTACACTCACCCTTGAAGCGAGTATATGTGAATGATCATCCACTTATTGTGCAAGATGAGATAAATCCACACAAATACTACACTCACCCTTCTAGCAAGTATATGTGAATGATCATCCACTTATTCTGCAAGATGTGATAAATCACTACATATAACAGTGTTGAGCTATGGAAACTATGCTTACTGGAAAGTCTTGTAGAAGCACATTTTTGCATAAAACTCTACCTCTCCTTCCAAGTCAATTAAAAAATGTGGGCATGGGCAACTAAATTGGAAAGCAAACAAAAGTGGATAGTGACTAGTAATGAGACACATATATATGATCTACAATAGCCATTTGACAATGGAAAAGGGAGCCTATTCAGGTGCCTATTATGTATGTGAATGCCATTGACAAGAGTCCCATAAGGTCAAGGCTAGCTACTAAGAGTCAATGGCTAAGAGCCACATATACGGCATGCATGGCAAGGGGTCCTGACATTTGAGCCAAAAAGTTCTCATTCATGGTGTTGGATGAAGGGAGATCAATATGTGTCTACCCAAGGTTGAGAAGCATCATTAATATAAGTGTCAAGACAAGGGTCCTACATGTTAATTATGGATCTTGATTTACCATTTTCAATCTAGAATAACATATTTATAAGGCCCCCATTATTAGGTGAATCCATCATGCATGATAAAAATCACTTACCCAAAATCCAAAAATCAATCCCTGGTCTTGAGCTCACAAAAATATTCCCTTCATTACCAAAAATGTGTTGGTCAAAAGGTGGTTGGTGGATACATGGCTGGTGGTCAATGGCTAATGGTTGGTGGGAGGCAATCAATGGCTAGTGATCAGTGAGTGATGTTCAATGGAAATTGGTTGATGGATGTGTCTACATTTGGGAGGTTGCCTCTAATGTGAGAGGGCAACCCATAGAGGCTCCTTGGAATATATAAAAGGAGGCTTCTTCCACACATGATGGACAAGCAAGAAGTGGAAGCTAGAGAAAGATTTAGGCAAGATGAGAGATACCCCTCCCCAGGGGTCTATGCACAAATTGCACAATTTACACTTTTATACAAATTTCAATATACATCAAAGTTGTGAAAGCGTTTGCATAGAGGAGGAGTTCTCAGCATCTGACCTAGCATGGAGTTTAGGCCATGAGCCAAATTGCATCTAGAGGCACCTAGCAACTAGTGATACCTCTGAATGGGTGATATGAATGAAAGCGTACTAAAAAAAATAGCACTATGGAGGGTGAATGTACGTGTACACCGCATTGTGGGAAGAGAGAGAGAGAGAGAGAGAGAGAGAGAGAGAGAGAGAGAGAGAGAGAGAATAGTGGAGGATGAAATAGAGTGCACAGAGACACAAGAGAATGAAAAAAGAGAATCTTTAAATTCTCCATCTAAAGGAAACAGGCAACCATGTATTTATGCAATAACAAAATTTCGGGTATACCATAACATCAAAAATATAAAATGACTAGCAAAGCACCGGATCTTGAGTAGGGATTGACACGTGTGACCCATCCACTTCCTTTCTACTATGGATAGAGAGAATTTCATTTCGTCGAGAGCAAGCCAGAACACCTCCAACCTAACTGAACCGGACATAGGCTGAGGCCACTTTGCCTCCCTCCATGAACCCGAGATCTGAAGGATCCCAAATACCAAAATGTGGTAGGGTATCAACACCAACCATACCAGTTTAGGATTCACTCCTCTTCTCAATGCCCAACATCACCGTTTAGACAAAGCCATGGCAAGATCCCCCACACATTAGTCATTTAGGTCATTAAACCCCTGACGCACTAATCATGTAGATGAGCCTAACAAAAAAAGGACCTAGGCAACACTCCCGATCCAGCAAAGCCTCAGGTTAATGACCCTTTCATCTAAGGCTGATCGATGTAGGTGATCCTAGTCTTGTAGGGACACTACCATGAAAAACATAACACATGAGTCCGATCACAATAGCATCTTCCATATGCACAAACAATCATTTCCAAGCAGTGTACAAGGTCTCTACCCTTACACGTCCATTATAAACCATCAAAACCACTTCATGATCCAATCCAAAACCATAAACCATATTCCAATCACATCACATGGGTGAGCACTCCACCCAAATCAAGGTGATGCACAACCAATCTTGCAAAAACCACTTTAGCACATAACATGGCTGCAAAACTTTTGATAGCATAACCATATCCAAAAAGAAAATCCAAGAGACACACCGGCTTCCACAACCATAATCCATGAGGGATTTAAACCCTTGACCATAAACCATATTCCATACTGAAAACTCCCACACTTGGAGTTTGACATGTCTACTACAATCAAATGGAGCCCACATACTTGGCCCTTAAGACATGAACCATTTATGCATGAAATATGTCCAATGAGCAACTAAACATGATGTCAAAATCCAATTTTGACAATACCCAACCATGCATAAGTGATTCACTGTGTGGCTGCACCTCACCCCCCTAGCACATAGAGCTAGTTTTGAGCTAGAAAGGGTGGAAATCAACATACACACACATCTTGGAGAAGATGAAGGTAGCTCAAGGCACACAATAGAGAGTATTTTACTTAGTGTGCAATGGAAAATTTGATAGCCATAGAATGATGGGCATGTATACAATGCATGGAGGAGAAAACCTCCTAAAGAGAGAAAAAATTACCTGGCCGTCCTAAGTGTGTTCACACACATCACTACCACATGTATATGGTAACAAATCCCCCTTGGAGTGATGTCGTGAATGAGAGCTCGCACATAGAGTAAAGGGAAGTGCCATGCCCTGAGGACATGATCAGTCCACAAAGGGGAGTAAGCCCAAAGCATTGTGGAAATATTTGAATTTCTCACTAGACATCGCCTTTGTGAACAGATCTGCAAGGTTGTCCTGTGTTGGCACATAAGCCAAGTTGATCTCTCCTACTGAGAGCCTCTCCCTGACATAGTGGTAATTCACCTCAATGCGCTTTGTGCGAGCATGAAAAATTGGGTTCCTTGCAACTGCCAATGCGCTCTGCTTGTCAGTGTAATTAGTGTTGGCAAGGTCTTGTCCAACACCCAAATTAGCCATAAGGCGTCTGAGCCATACACACTCAATCGTAGCTGTGAAGACTGCCTTGTACTCAACCTCACAACTGGAAGTGACTACAGTAGGTTACTTCTTGCTCAACCATGATATGCATGAGCTGCCAAGCATGAAACAAAAACCACTTGTGGACACTTCTGTGTCAAAACAACCAGCCCAATTTGAGTTTGATAAAGCATGTAAGTCTGGCAGTAATGATCCCCCTTGGGATAAAACAAGCCAGTATGTAAAGTGCCACTCAAGTAGCGGAAAATCCTCTTGACAGCCTGCCAATGCTTAGACCTTGGGCTATGCATAAGTCTGCTGATGTGTGAGACTCCAAACTAAATATACGGCCTCATGTTGTGTATGTAAATGAGGCATCCAATAGTAGTTTGGTAAAGAGTGATATCTGCAAGATCACTAGCTTCATGGAGACTCAATTTCAAACCTGTTTCCATGGGAGTGGCAATAGGTTTGCAATCACCAAGTCCACACTTACATAGCAATGTCTCTATGTAACTTTTCTGACACAAGGTAATACCACCATCACACTGCTTAAACTCAATACTCAAGTAATGATGCAAGAGCTCCAAATCTTTCATTTTGAAAGTAGCATTCAAATCAGCCTTATATTCAATAATATGTCTCTCATTTGGTCCAATGATCAACAAATCATCTACATAAAGAACCACAATGAGAAGTACATCACCGTCATGCTTTGCATACAATGTGCTTTTTGTTGGTCTGTTATGAAAGCCTCGTTTGACCAAATGAGTATCAGCCTTCTCATACCAAGCACAAGGAGATTGCTTCAACCCATACAAAGCTTTATTACATTGCACACCTTATCCTCTTGTCCTTTCTTGACAAAACCATGAGGTTGCATAACATAAACTTCCTCAAATATGTCACCATTCAAGAAAGCGGTAACAATGTTTGATTGATGTACATCCCAACCAAAATGAGTTGCCAATGTACATAGAAAACACACAGTAGTCATACAACAAGTGGGAGAAAAAGTCTCTTCATAATCTATGACTTTTTGTTGTGCATAACCCTTTGCAACAAGTCGAGCCTTATAGCGATCAATCTCACCATCTAGCTTGCGTTTCAACTTCTAAGCCCACTTTGTGCCAATGGCCTTTTTTCCAGGAGGCAAATCACATTAAATTCCATGTGTCGTTTTCTATAATTGCATCATATTCTGATTGCATGGCTGCCATCCAATTTTTGAATTATGTGCTTCATCGAAAGACAAAGGTTCCTCAACATCATGTAAGCTAGACATAGCCAAAGCATAACAATCTGATGCATAAGATACATGGCAAGAACTTGAACGAGTATGACTAGACAAAGGTGCATCCAATTTACTATCACGTAATGTATACACTAGCCATTTTGGCATACCTCTAGCCAGTTCATTTTCAACCCTTTCCTCATCGAGTACATCATGTACATCTACATCAGTAATAAGCTGATATGTAACATTTTCAAAATCCCCCATAGGTTGTGTACATTTTCCCCATTGGAATTTACATTCAAACTTCCACCACTGAAAAGAGGCAACAAAGTGTCATAAATGTCATGTGAGCTAACATTATTGTCTCTAGTACATGACAGCAAGGGTGAACAAGAATCTTCCACAAACACAACATCCCGTGAAACCAGATTACGCTTTGTTTATGGATGATACAACTTGTAAACTTTTCTTTCAACACTATAACCAACAAAAATACATTTGATAGCCTTATCTTCCAATTTTCTATGCTGTGTTTGTGGCACCAAAGCATATGCCAAACAGCCAAAAACATGCATGTGCTCAATAGAAGGCTTTCTATCATGCCATGCTTCATATGGACTAATAGACTACAAATCTTTTGTAGGACACCTATTTAGTACATAAGTGGCACACATGATGGCCTCAAGCCAAAAAGAATGTGGCAATCTTGACTTTTGACCATACATCGTTCCATTTTCTTAAGTGACATGTTTTCCCTCTTAGCAACACCATTTTGCTGATGCGTATAAGGCCATGTACATTGGTGTTTTATTCCACGACTAGCCAAAAATGCATTAAATTCATGAGACATATACTCCCCCCCTCGATCGGAGCGGAGGGTGCCCATAGTACATTTTGAGACATTTTCAGCGATACCCAAAAATTGTTTGAAGCACATAAAAACTTTAGACTTTATTTAAGAAAAAATACCCATGCATGCCTAGAGTAATCATCAATGAAAGTCACGAAGTAAAGGTAATTGCCCAAGGACGGAGTTTTCATGGTCCCACAAACATCACTATGCACAAGCTCCAACTTGCATGTGGCCCTAATTGAACCATCCTTTGGAAACTTCGAACGTTGCATCTTACCCAGAATACAGCTTTCAAGAACATGTTTGACAGGTGTTTCAAGAGGTGGCAAAGAAGCAACCATGTCAGATTCTTGCAAATGCAGCAAACATGCAAAATTACGATGACCAAAATGTGCATGCCAAAGCTTTGCATCTGAAATAGCCTTTGAATCCACAACTGCATTTGCAAAATTCTACTCACACTTGTCATACAAAGTGAGCTTATATAGCCCACAGGATACAATTCCAGATGCAATAATTTCATCACAAAAATTGAAATCATGTACAGTACATCTGTCATCCACAAATTTGACTACAAGACTAACTTAGTGCAGATACAGACAAAAGATTCTTCTTGATCCCAAGTACATAAAGTGCATCATCAAGTGTAAAAAAACTACCATTTGCAGTAGTAAGCACAATCTTTCCAACTCTCTAAACCGGATAAGAGGCATTGTTGGCACAAGTAACTGAATTTCCATGAGGGACAGACTCAAGAGAGGTGAAAAAATCACGATTTGAGGTAATGTGCTTTGTAGCACCACTATCAAAGTACCACATATGTGAATCTGCAGCAACTGACATGCATGCATCATGGACATAAGGATTATAGGTACACTGTGCACTAAAAGCCCATTCTGCATCAACATCAGCATCACAGTCTCTTTTCACAGAAGACTCAACAATAGCTGCATTTGTAGTGGAACCAGCATTTGCAGTGGAACCACGCTCTTTCTTCTAAGCTTCTTTGGCCTTCAACGTAGGACACTGCTTGATCAAGTGATCATTAGCTTTACAATAATGGCAACACATCTTCTTTTTGCCCTTATCACAGAATTTCCAAATGAATTGCTGCCAGCAAAAGCGTCAAGGACAAGTGATTTTCCACTCGCAAAAGAACCATGAGAAGTGGCTGCATTACTGTTACCAGCTTTTCTTTGAGCAGCAATAAAGGCATGTTCAATTGTAGGCTATCTAGTCCTGTTTTTTCTGGAAAGCGAATCTTGAAACAACAATGTGCATAACGCATCAAACTTGACAACTTCAAGATTTCATTGGGTCATATATCTCCAAGTACTAGCAAAAGTCTAGTAAGAATCTGACAAGGCATCAAGAACAGTGTGCACAAGGGAACTGTCTGAAATGACTTCATCTATAGAAATAAGTTGCTCATTGATATCCTTGACACCAGCAAGGAAAGTGTCCATATCATCTTCCTCATGCATAATCTTTGATTCCAGCTCTTTATGCAGCAATGCAATTTTAGACTCATTGTGACTTGCTTAAAGACCAACCAGAATATCCCAAGCCCGTTTTGTAGATTTTGTTGAGCGAATGTGAGGAGTAATGGTGCGCTTCATAGACAACACAATCAATGCATGAGCATGTGCATCCTTTACATCCTAATGAGCTTGTTCTGTCGTCGGCAAAATAACTCCAACAGCAGCAATCCTTGCAGCCCCAAGACCTGCAACATCCTCAACATTGCCTACATACTCAGAACTAGGACATACATCAATTCCTTGCACAATATTCTAGACACCCTTTGACACAAGAACATGTTGCATCATGTAATCCCACATAGGATAATTGTTCCCATCCAATCTCTTCTCAATAGCAAACATCTTGAACACATCTGTGTTATTGTCGGCCATGACAAATGCATGCACCTGATGTGAAAACTGCCCAAAAAGAGGAGAAACAGAGCGGGAACAACATGTGCTATATAGCACAAACCGTAGAAGACTGTAAGGGACCTGTTACGAAAAATACACCACTGACAAAAATTTTGCATAAAATTATAAAATAGCATGTGCAGTACTGCCTGTAGTGTAAACGGAGGCCAAAAGAACGCTCGTCAAAGCTCACTGAAATTGAAGAAAGTGAGCAGGCATGTGTTGGAGATGCTGGCAACTAAGCCCAAGAGGATAGAACGTGCTCTGATACCAATTGTTGGAATTAGGGTTTCAAGAAAGCACACACAGCTTGGAGAAGACAAAGGAAGCTCAAGGAACACAACAGAGATTATATTACTTAGTGTGCAATGGGAAAATTGATAGCCCTAGAAGCATGGGCATAAATACAATGCACGGGGGAAAAAACCTCCTAAAGAGGGAAAAATGCCCCGGCAGTCCTAAGTGTGTTCACACACATCACTACCACATGTATATGGTAACATCATCCAAATCCACTTGTGAGGTTCCGTACATCATATGATATCATTCCATCAACGTAAACATGATGCAAAACAACTCCAACACTATGATCAACCATAAACCTTAACTTCACATGTATGTGAAAAACAACTTTTTGTCATTTTCGGGTGCATGTATAACGCGCAAATGAAAGTGATTGACGTCAAACCAACGCATTGATCTCAGCTCCATAATATCTATACTAACACCTTATCACATCACTTTGCCTATATGATACTCATGCAACAAACGGTAACACGAAAAGAAAGCCACTTAATTCATATCTTCCCATACGGTTCGGATTGACTAACCATATATCCTTATATAATTTTATGGAAATATAACACTTTAAATCAGCTCACCAAATAGCCCATAAATCATATATAAATAGCTCGACCAACTCAGGACGTCATATGGTACCCCCACTTGGTAGTGTCCCTACACTCGTATAAGGTAAACCCGGTTATGAAATAGTTAATAACTCACACTCACGAAGTGATATCAGAGCCCTAAATACATTTATTATCAATTTTAATCAATCCTTTGGTTTGTCTAAGTGGGTTTTCTTATCCGATGAATCTATATAGTGGTTCTCCAAGGAGCCTCGGGTTCAAAATTTCACTTGTGCAGTGGGCAACAAGCTGTTTTTTGACCATAACTCTTAGCTCATGCGAATTTTTTCATGATACCCAAGAGAGAAAATTTCTAAATGATGTGTTTTATCACAAGTTTAAAGAGTTCAGCCCAATTCATAATAGTTTGTGAGTTATGACCAAAACAGTGTTCCTATCGTATATGTTACGTGAAACGAAAAGCATGACCATAAACTCATCGTGTGCATAAATCAACGTGCTAAACATGATGAATGGAGCAACTTCATATACACTCGACAAGTCCATACATGCACTCGTATACAAAAAAGCAACCACAGAGAGGTAGCTACTCAAAAAACGGCATACAGAGAGAAAGAGATGATGGCTATGGAGTTTAGAGCTTCGCACCGTGTTTTAGAATTAATTAGGGCCTGTCAAGGAGCTTTGCCACAAGCAAGAGATGATGAGAGCTATGGAGAGGCTTTCACTACGAAAGCCGTCGGAGAGCGCATACACTATGAAAAGAGAGAGGAGATAGTAAGCAAGTAGAGAGACAGTATTCTTCTTCTTCTTCCCACAAACGAGAGAGAAGAGCTTATGGAGATGGTGATAACGAGCTTGCACCACTCCATATAATAGGTATGTATCGTCGTGCGATAATAGACGCAACTATCGGCACTGAAAAATAAGCACTCCTTGACAATTTATAGGTCTTGAGCCAAAGCCAGAGTGATGTCTAAGCAAAAAGCTAGCACTACCTCTTTAGCTATGATTAGCTGCAAGCTTTTAAGACACTTCGTAAAAACATGGCTTGGCTTTTGAAAATCAACTCTCCCAATTTCCCTTCAAATTTTACAAAAAATTTGACTATCTGGCTAGTATCCTTGCAACTAATGAGATGGTGACTAGACTATGCCGCACCGTGATGTCTCAACATAATTATGACTTTCTCGTATTGCCCGGGCATATTTATGGTGTCACTTTTTATTAAAATTATTCCTGTAAAAATCTCGTTTTTTTCTCCGGTTCTAAAACCGACAATGACTAAAAATAATATTTTTATGTTTAGGTCATCTTAGAAAGCATGTTGCTTTTCAAAAACATCGAAAATCACAAAAAGCTAAAAATAGCATAAAAATTTAAAAAAACTAAACATCCTACTGGAATAATAAAGCGGACTCGCTTTTCACTAAAAAAACACTAAAAATGATGAAAAGCTAAAAATAGCATGAAAAGCGTGCAAAAAGCATAGTTTTACAAAAGTGAACCATAGCTTCTCCGAGACTCGTAGATTAAGGATCCAGTCCTACTTTTTGCAAAAAAGCACCGAAAAGCATAAAAAGCATGAAAAAGATTTTATAAAAAATGGATTTTTCCAAAACTGAACCAAACGTCTCTCTAACCTATTGGAACATGGAAACAATCTTGGTTTTCACTTTAGAACCTTATAATACTGCCAAATAAACATTATGAATCAAAATTTTATGAAACACACATTAGAATCTATTTTTCTTCTTTTTAAAAGAGACCCAAAATTTGGGGATCTTGCACGAGATGACCATTGAAGGCTTCTAAGATCTTTGTAAATTACTTCAAGGTTGAAGTATAAAGCAAGTGAGTGGTTTCTTTATGTGGACATAGCCCACACTTGGGTGAACCATGTTTATCTCGTGTATGCTCTCTCTCTCTCTCTCTCTCTCTCTCTCTCTCTCTCTCTCTCTCTCTCTCTCTCTATATATATATATATATATATATATATATATATGATTTATTTATTTATATTTATATTTATTTATTATATTTATATATATTCTCTACTCTCTCTCTCTCTCTTGTGTGTGCTATCTCTCTCTCCAATAAGTGCATCACTCTAATTCCTACTTAGTAACCCTTTATGTCACGATTCAAGATAACTAGCCACACCCATCACACTAATCATAATAACGTATCTATTCTTTTGATCATCTATATCTATATTAAAAAGGCAGACATGCTCATCCACGTGGCAGCATTTCCATTATTTTCCCCTTAGAATCTCTACTTTAATCCTTAGAATCTCTACTTTAATGTGTAGATGTAACATGCCTGCAGCCAGTGTCGCATGGCCCATAGGAGGCCAGATTGCCACGGAGACTCCATGTGGATGCGCTGGCAAGGCACCCGCAGAGAGAGAGAGAGAGAGAGAGAGAGAGAGAGATTACTCCCCAAAGATCAAGGTCCAACCCGCACTTTGAGGGCGAGGAACCCAAAGGTCGAGAGTCAGAGCGCGGGTGAGAGAGGGAGAGAAAGCAGTTATGTAGGAAGTGGTCGTGCTATTCCAACTAACACTGCGTAGACGTGCCAGCCATGGTGCATCTACGCACAGCAAACAAGGAGCCTCAGAAGCTGGGCACCATTGGTAGCACGTTGCTACAGGAGTGCTTGGAGCGTATATTTCGATGTGGTTGAAGCACAGATAGTGAAGCTAATGTCACTCATCTAGATGCTAAGCTAATGTCACTCATCTAGATGCTAAGCTATGTCCAGCGTGCTGCTGCTTAATGGTGCAACGGCCCCCACTGCCTCCAACCATCTCGACGTTTGTAGCACCCTACCCACAAAGCCTGGTGCTACTGTCTGTGGCCATCTCCAAAGAGCTCAACCCCTTCATCTCCTTCTCTACTACCTCTTAAATCTGGGCAATCACATGCTAAGAAGAAAAGCCTGTATAGCCAGTAGCACGATCAGGAAACTATCACAAAAACACGATATGGTACACCGTCTCACTCTCTCTCGCTCCCAATTTCAAAAGGTGGGGTTGTAAGTTAGTTTCCTGTGAGCCCTCATCTGTGCGGACCGGATGGCACAGGCTTCTCTCTCTCTCTCTCTCTCTCTCTCTCTCTCTCTCTCTCTCTCTCTCTCTCTCTCTCTCTCTCTCTCTCTCTCTCTCTCTCTCTCTCTCTCTCTCTCTCTCTCTCTCTCTCTCTCTCTCTCTCTCTCTCTCTCTCTGTGTGTGTGTGTGTGTGTGTGTGTGTGTGTGTGTGTGTGTGTGTGTGTGTGTGTGTGTGTGTGTGTGTGTGTGTGTGCGTGTGCAAAGTTCATCAATAAATTAAATGGAAGTGCAAGAGAGATTTAATGCAGCTACAATACAACTGCATGACCAAACCACAACTACTTTATTCTTGCTGAGCGGGAGGCTCATGACGTGGAGTTGCCCCTATCCATTTATGAGGGATGCTGCTTGCTAGCTTGATAGCCCTCTGCATGATTTGCCAATGTTTTGCATGAACAGTTAGAGGCATCTAACTACCCTGCACCTGCTCGAATGCATGCGGTGTTGTGAGAGGCGACCATGGAGGACTTCGAAGTGGAGTTCCCATCCTTACCTCACCATCATCGATGGCAGTAGACAAGGCTACATGCAATGGTGTTGGGACTGCCCACGACGCACATCCTGCTGAAGGGGGGCCCGTTTGGCACGCTAGACGTATAGGCATTCATGAAACACCATGCCTGCACTTTGGGAATCCTTGGAGAGACGTGGCTCAACATGCAGATCTCCTGCTTGCCCTCCTTGCCTCTCAACCCTCTTCCACCCCTCTCTGACAGTTCTTCCTCTACAAGCGCTTGCAGAGCTACGGTGAAACGACTTTGGGAACGATCTTCCCTGCATCTGTGGATTATAAGGAGTAGCTGCAACAAATTTTGGAAAGTTCTCAAAAGTGCCCCCCGCCTGCTCTTCGATCTTTTGGATTGTTTTTTATGCTTCTTGATCTCGACAACACGTCAACTTACCTGCAGATCCGTGATTTTGACCAAAGGGGTCTCTCTCTCTCTCTCTCTCTCTCTCTCTCTCTCTCTCTCTCTCTCTCTCTCTCTCTCTCTCTCTCTCTCTCTCTCTCTCTCTCTATTTATTTGTGCTTAGTAAATTGTTTGGTATATATCAAGATGATGAGATAAAAGGAAAAGATTACATCTCTCTCTCTCTCTCTCTCTCTCTCTCTCTCTCTCTCTCTCTCTCTCTCTCTCTCTCTCTCTCTCTCTCTCTCTCTCTCTCCCTCTCCCTTCCTGTAGTGCCTTTCGTACTTCCTCTTTCAACGTGCTTGACACCATTTTGGCCTTTTGAAGACGGTTAAGCTCCACCAAGTTTGTATCAATTTGCTCTCATCAGTCATTTTGGCCCTTTGCTTGCTCTGGCCAGCGTGCCCTATGGCCATGACGACATTGAGCACTGCACGAGAGAGAGAGAGAGAGAGAGAGAGAGAGAGAGAGAGAGAGAGAGAGAGAGAGAGAGAGAGAGAGAGTCCTCCGGAGGCGGCCGGCCATACTAGTATAGAATAATAAGCATTAGTGAGGTAATTTTTATCCTCACTGAGAACTCCATCAACACTCTGCATCTACTCTTCTTCTCCCTCGTACTCCACACACATCGCACACTCTTCATGTGGTATTAGAGCCAAAGGTTGTGGTACTACTCCTCTCGTGATGTTTCCCTCATGCCTCTTCCTAGAGAGCTTCACATCGGCAACATATCAAAGCTCAGAGCTTCCATGGCTATGGAGGCATTGTGAGCAGTGCACATAGAGCTTGTACATCAAGGTGGCGAGGGGATGAACTCCACAAGCCACAAGGGGTGAGAGATTGAGCTTTTTGTAAGCTCAAAGAAAGAGAGAAGCATGTTGGGCAGTTTAGGATAGATTGATAGCAAGCCACTATTTTTCTCATAACTTGAGCTATAGAACTTTGATTCAAAAGCAAAATTTATCAAAACAAAGATCTCTTTGAGTTCTATGACTTTGTAGAACATCTCATCAGGTAGAGCAAGATGTTTAATTCTTTTATTGAGCAATGTGTCAAATTCTTGGGCAGTAGACTCTAGGGCTTCATTCCATACAATTTCCCATCAGAAGTATTTCTAAGATTACACCAAAGGGAGTTTTGGGTATGTGTATTTGGGGGATGATGAGTGGTCGCATGGACCAATGGTAGTGCATTCATCTCAGGTAGGACATTATACAACTTCGAGGCATTAAAAATTTTCTCTTTGATAACTTTAGCTCTAAATGACTTGAATTTTCCTCGCTGGTAGAAGATAAACATGTGAATTTGAACTTTGATAGAAGATAAAATGGGGAGCCTCTTCTAGTGGACATGGATAGCTTTGGAGATTTTCAAGTGCATGGAATACATATCACAAAGGATTGGATATGGCTTTCTAACATGAGGAAAGGATGTATTCTATGTGTATGCCAAAATTATCATGAAGAACATTGTTGGTCAAGCTGATTTAACATTAAGTAGAATAAATCATAATTATCATCATCATTTGTTTGTAAGAAAGGTTGATATGAGCTCATGTCAAATTGACATTAGTCAACATTTTATTTTCAAGGATACAAATAGGTGATGCCATTCTCGATGAAGTGGTCATAGTCTCTCAAAGTTCTAAAAGAATATATGAACTCTTTTTCCTAGAGAATAATCAAACATGAAGACCTCAAGAAAGTTGCCGAACAACACAATATACAACTCTCAAACGAGGACATATCGGACATGATTAAATGTGCTTCCAAAAAAGGTGTTGAATTTATCTTTGATTCTAGTTTGATAGCATAAAACATTGTAATAGAATTTTAAATATATTTTATTGTTCAAGATCTATCTCAAAAACTCATGATCGACTAATCATTTTTGTTGTCTATTTTGTTGAAGATATTGGTGGAGTTGATGAAGACGATTTCTATGAGCTTTTGAGGGAGATAAAATTCATTTAGAGGCAAAATAGTCTGTGAAACTTCAATTTAAACATGTGAAAAATATTTGTGCTCTAACCTATGGAAGATAATTATGACTATATTTGTATATCCATGATCAAAAAAATCTTGAGATGGACTACATGAGGAATGTTTGTACTTTAATTGTACGAATGAGGATTATGGTCGATTCTGTATATCCATTGAAAATTTGCTAATGGGCTAAGATAAGAACCACGTAATCCTAGACTTAGACCGTTAACAATTTTTTAGTGGATATACATAATCTAGTCTTTGCTAAAGAATCTAGTATTAAAGTGATAAGACTATGACACCATTATTAGTCATGTATGCCACTAATTTCGTGCCTTCCTTATCAATACCATGGGCTAAAACAGTAAAGATGATTATGAGTAGTGCTTTTCTAATTGATGCCATGTTTTCTTTAGAAATAATTTTTTTGCGACATCTAATATTTGGCACTATCATATCGTTTAATTTCTAGTTCTTTTGAAGGGTAGAACCAACCAAAACCATGAAATAAAACATGCAAAAAAAAATGTTGTAAAATAAACATGCATCACATAGCTGTGAGTTTAACTTAATAAATTTATGAATTTCTCACAAATGAAAGGGCATGGTGTTATGGTGGAACATTAATGAATCGTTCATGGTGCAATTAATGTGTTAATTACAAGAGATTAGAGAGAAGAATTGACACTAATGCTAGTAGCAAATGATGAGTAGATTAATATGTAGAATCAATACAAATTGGGCTAGAGTGATAAGGTAGTGATAGGATGCAAAGTGGATATGGAAGTGGATACAAAGTATGTACCTAGAGTGGGAGAGGATACAAATTATGTAGCTAGAGTTGGAGAGGGCATCTAATGGCATAAGCAAAGATGTCAAATGTGTAGGATTCCAAAGTGGATATGGGAGTGGATACAAAGTATGTAGCTAGATCGGGAGAGGGCATCTAATGGAATAAGCAAAGATGTCAAATGTGTAGGATTCCTAAGTAGAGGGATTTCTCACTTGTGGTGGTGCAGATGTGTCACACACCCCAGCAATCCTCCTCGTGTGTGTCATAGTAGCACCCAAAAGTGCAAAGGTTTCCTCCCATAGAGAATTTGGCAGTAGGGTGTAGGACCAAAGTCAAAACATCCCCCCTAGAGATTTGTCAACTATGTATAGGATCAAAATGCCTATCCCTAGAGAATTTAAAAGAAGGGTATAGGAAAAATGTGCCTCCCCTTGAGAGAATGTATGCCAGTCAAGGTTGTCGGTCAAATACAAGCAGTGCTTTCTTCGATGGCCCAGATCAGAGATAAAATCTACAAACATTCAATACATTTTGTGTTATGTTTTGTTGTTGATGTTGGCTACAAAGTGTTGGTGTTCTTGATGCTTCTTCTCCCCTCCAAATGTGCTATCAAGATCTTTAAATTGGACATCAATGCTTGTATGGCATGTGTGCCAGATTTTGTGCAAAGATTGTTCTATAGGTGATGACAAGGAGCTCACTCACACCAAACTTGCAGGTAAAGAACCCATTTGGTGAGGAGGTTTAGTTGAGCCCAACCAAAACTTAAAGCATTGTTAACCTTTGAGGTTTGGGATTTGTCCACGATCTCTTCCAATTATCACAAAATTGACATGCCCAATTTGAGCACAGAACCTCCACCCTTACTATCCAAAGATAGCAAGCTAAACCACTCAACCCACCAGCTTTTCGCGTGGACATGAGCCAAAGATAGTATATATGACCTCAGTTCTAACAAAGAGTCAAACAAAAACACACACATTTATTTGGAAAAGGTGAATCAAGAGCTAATGAAAGAGAGCAAGGACACTTTAAAGAGGGAAAATGAAAGAGAAGAGAAACACACATGGACTGTTGGAATTAGGGTTGCAGAGAAACGCACACAGCTTGGAGAAGATGAAGGAAGCTCAATGCACACAGTAGAGAGTGTGTTACTTAGTGTGCAATGGAAAGATTGATAACCCTAGAGTGATGGACGTATATACAATGATCGGGGGGGAAAACCTCCTAAAGAGGGAAAAAATGCCCCGGCAGTCCTAGTGTGTTCACACACATCACTACCACATGTATATGGTAACAAATCCCCCCTGACGTGATGTGGTGAACGAGAGCTAGCACATGAGTAAAGGGAAGTGCCATGCCCTGAGGACATGATCAAACCACAAAGGGGAGTAAGCCCAAATATTTCCGAAAAGCTTCAAGCTTTCTCACGAGACAATGCCTTTGTGAAAAGATATGCAAGGTTGTCCTGTGTTGGCACATAAGCCAAGCTGATCTCTCTTGCTGAGAGCCTCTCCCTGACATAGTGGTAATGCACCTCAATTTGCTTTGTATGAGCATGAAAAAATGGGTTCCTCACAACTGCCAATGCACTTTGACTGTTAGTGTAGATAGTTTTGGTAGTGTCCTGTCCAACACCCAAATCAGTCAATCATAAGGCGTCTGAGCCATACACACTCAACCGTAGTTGTGAAGACTGCCCTATACTCAGCCTCACAACTTGAAGTGGCCACAGTAGGTTGCTTCTTGCTCAACCATGATATACATGAATTGCCAAGCATGAAAGAAAAACCACTTGTGGGCACTCGTGTGTCAAAACAACTAGCCCAATCTGAGTCCGAAAAAGCATGTAAGTCTGGCGGCAATGATCCCCCCTTGGGATAAAACAAGCCAAGATGTAAAGTTCCACTAGGGTAGCGAAAAATCCTCTTGACAGCCTGCCAATGCTTAGACCCGGGGCTATGCATAAATCTGCTGACATGTGAGACTACAAACTGAATATCCGTCCTCGTGTTGCATACATAAATGAGGAACCTAACAGCAGTTTGATAAAGAGTGCCAATCAGCAGGATCGCCAGCATCATGTAGACTCAACTTCAAACCTGTTTCCATGGGAGTGGCAATAGGTTTGCAATCCTCAAGTCCAAACTTACATAGCAATGTCTCTATGTAACTCTTCTGACACAAGGCAATACCACCATCACACTGCTTAAACTGTATACCCAAGTAATGATGCAACAGCCCCAAATCTTTCGTCTTGAAAGTAGCATTCAAATCAGCCTTAAATTCAGCAATATGTCTCTCATTTGGTCCAGTGATCAGCAAATCATCGACATAAAGGACCACTATGAGAAGTACATCACCCTCACCCTTTACATACGATGTTCTTTCTGTTGGACTATTACGAAAGCCTCATTTGACCAAATGATTGTCAGCTTTCTCATACCAAGCACGAGGAGATTGCTTCAACCCATACAAAGCCTTCTTACATCTGCACACTTTGTCCTCTTTGTCCTTTTATGACAAAACCACGAGGCTGCGTGACATAAACTTCCTCAAATATGTCACCATTCAAGAAAGCAGTAACAATGTCTGATTGATGTACATCCCAACCAAAATGAGCTGCTAATGCACATAGAAAATACATAGTAGTCATACGACAAGTGGGAGCAAAGGTCTCTTCATAATCTATGCCTTTTTGTTCTGCATAACCCTTTGCAACAAGTCGACCCTTATGGCGATCGATCTCACCATCCGGCTTCGGTTTCATAAGTGCATCATATTCTGATTACATGGCAGCCATCCAATTTTCTGAATTCAGTGCTTCATCAAAAGACAGAGGCTCCTCAACATCATGTAAGTTAGACACAGCCAAAGACAGAGGCTCCTCAACATCATGTAGGCTCCTCAACATCATGTAAGCTAGACACAGCCAAAGCATAACAATCTAATGCATAAGATGCATGGCGAGAGCCTGAACGAGTACGACTAGACAAAGGTGCATCCAATTTACTGTCACGCAAAGTGTGCACCAGCCATTTTGGCATACCTCTAGCCTGCTTATTTTCAACCCTTTTTTCATCAAGTACATCATGTTAGTAATAGGCTAATCTATAACATTTTCAAAAACCCCCATAGACTGTACATTTGCCTCATTGGAACTTACATTCGTATTTCCACTGAAAAGAGGCAACAAAATGTCATAAATGTCCTGTGAGCTTACAACACTGTCTCTAGTACATGATAGCAAGGGCTGAACAAAATCTTCCACAAACACTACATCCCGTGAAACCAGAATACGTTTTGTTTGTGGATGATAAAACCTGTGACCTTTGCTTTCAGCACTATAACCAATAAAAATACATTTGACAGCCTTATCATCCAATTTTTTGCGCCGTGTTTGTGGCACCAAAGCATATGCCAAACAGCCAAAAACACGCATGTGCTCAATAGAAGGCTTTCTATAATGTCGTGCTTCATATGGAGTAATAGACTGCAAACACCTGTTTAGTACATAAGTGGCACACATGATGGCCTCAAGCCAAAAAGAATGTGGCAAAGCTTGACTTTTGACCATACATCGTGCCATTTCCGTAAGTGACCTGTTTTTCCTCTCAACAACACCATTTTGTTGAGGTGTATAAGGCACTATACATTGGTGTTTTATCCCAAGACTAGCCAAAAATGCATTGAATTCATGAGACATATACTCCCCCCCCCCATAGTACATTTCGAGACATTTTCATCCATAGCCAAAAATTGTTTGAAGCACATAAAAACTTCGGACTTCACTTTAAGCGGAAATTCCCATGCATGCCTGGAGTAATCATCAATTAAGTAACGAAGTACAGGTAATTGCCCAAGGACGGAGTTTGCAAGGGCCCACAAACTTCACTATGCACAAGCTGCAACCTGCATGTGGCCCTAACTGAACCATCCTTTGGAAACTTAGAACGCTGCATTTTACCCAGAATACATCCTTCACAAACATGTTTGACAGGTGCTACAAGAGGCGGCAAAGAAGAAACCATATCAGATTTCTGCAAACGCAGCAAACTGGAAAAATTTAGATGACCAAAACGTGCATGCTAAAGTTTTGCATCGGAAATAGCCCTTGAATCTACAACAGCATTTGCAAGATTTTGTCCACACTTGTCATACAAAGTGAGCTTATACAGCCCACGGCGCAAAAGGCCAGATGCAACAATTTCATCACAAAAATTGAGACCATGAATTGTACATCTGTCATCCACAAATTTGACTACAAGTCCAAGTCTAGAAAGTGCAGATATAGACAAGATATTCTTCTTGATCCCAGGTACATAAAGTGCATCAACAAGTGTGAAGTAACTGCCATTTGCAGCAATAAGCACAATCTTTCCAACTCCCTAAACTGGATAAGAGGCATTGTTGGCACAAGTGACTGAATTCCCATGAGGGACAGATTCAAGAGACTTGAACAATTCACGATGTGAGGTAATATGCTTTGTAGCACCACTGTCGAAATACCACACATGTGAATCTACAGCAACTGACAAGCATGCATCATGGATAGCAGGATTGTAAGTGCACTCTACTCTAAAATCCCACTCTGCATTGACATCAGCATCACAGTCTCCTTTCACAAAAGACTCAACAATGGCTGCATTTGTAGTGGAACCAGCATTTGCAGTGGAACTACCCTCTTTCTTCTTAGCCTCTTTGGCCTTCAACTTAGGACACTGCTTGATCAAGTGATTATTAGCTTTACAATAATGGCAACGCATCTTCCCTTTGCCCTTATCACCAGAATTGCCAGACAAAGTGCTGCCAGCAGAAGCATTAGGAACAGAAGTTTTGCCACTCCTTGCAGCAGAACCATAAGAAGTGGTTGCATTGCTGTTACCACCCTTTCTTTGAGAAGCAATAAAAGTATGTTCAACTGCATGCTGTCTAGTCCTATTTTTTCTGGAAAGTGACTCTTGCAACAGCAATGTGCATAATGCATCAAACTTGACAACTTCTGGATTTCCTTGGGTCATAAGTCTCCAAGTACTAGCAAAAGTCTGGTAAGAATCTGGTAAGGCATCAAGAATAGTCTGCACAAGGGAACTGTCTAAAATGACTTCACCTGCAGAAATAAGTTGCTCATTGATATCCTTGACACTAGCAAGGAAAGTCTCCATATCATCTTCCTCATGCATAATCTTCGACTCTAGCTCTTTAGGCAGCAAAGCAATTTTAGCCTCGTTGCGACTTGCATAAAGACCATCCAAAATATCCCAAGCCTGTTTTGCAGATTTTGCTGAATGGATGTGAGAAACAATGGTGCACTTCACAGACAACGCAATTTAATGCATGAGCTTACGCATCCTTTACATCCCACCGAGCTTGTTCTGTCGTAGGCAAAATAACTCTAATAGCAGCAATCCTTGCAACAAGACCTGCAACATCCTCAACATCGCCTACATCCTCAGAACCAGGACGTACATCAATGCCCTGCACAATATTCCAGACACCATTTGACACAAGAACGTGTTGCATCATATAAGCCCACATAGGGTAATTGTCCCCATCCAGCCTCTCCTCAGCAACAAACATCTTGAAGACATCTATGTTGTTGTCAGCCATGGTAAATGTTGCACCTGATATGAAAACTGCTCAAAAATAGGAGAAACGGGGTGGGAACAACACATGCTATATAGCACAAACTGTAGAAGACTATAAGGCACCTGTTATGCAGAAAACGGCATTGACAGAAACTTTGCACAAAATGATGAAATAGCTTGTGCAGCACTGCCTATAGTGGAAACGGAGGCCGATATGAGCCCGAATAAAAAACTGAGTAGACGAAGCTCTACGAGCTCACCCGAAATATTTTTCGACTTGCGAACGCTCGCCAAAGCTCACTAAAATTGGAGAAAGTGAGTAGGCGTCTGCTAGAGCAACTGGTGACTAAGTCCAAGAGGACGCAACCTACTCTGATACCAATTGTTGGAATTATGGTTGCAGAGAAACGCACACATCTTGGAGAAGACGAAGGAAGCTCAAGACACACAATAGAGAGTGTGTTACTTAGTGTGCAATGGAAAGATTGATAGCCCTAGAGTGATGGGCGTATATACAATGCTCAGGGGGAAAAACCTCCTAAAGAGGGAAAAAATGCCCCGGGGGTCCTAGTGTGTTCACACACATCACTACCACATGTATATTGTAACATGGACCAATGGGAAGTAGACCACTTGTTATATGGACACAAAAGGTCTTTTGACTTTCCACCTTTGTATGTCTTTTGACTTTCCACCTTCATGTGTCTTTTAATTTTCTATACTCACCGTTCACTTACACACTTAAGATATTTCAAAACAAATTTTTATTTTTATTTTTTCAAGTTTGGGGAGACCTAATGGAGGTCAAATGTAGAGCTAAAGGTCTATGTAGTGAGCTCAAAAATAGAGGAATACTAAGCAAAAAATTGAGGATCCATAGCTTGAGATATTTCTTGTGCTTAGGGGCTCTATGAAATGGTGTTGAGAAGCACTTTGCACACACACAAATTTTAAAATCTAGTGAACACTACAAAGAGAGTTACGCTGATGCAAAAATGGGCAAAAATGAGCACAAAAAGCACACCAATTGAAAAACTACATACACACACACAATTAGTAGAATTCCCCTAATCACAAATCAATCAGTTAAGAAGGGTAGCAGCTCATCCGTATTGCCAAGAGCATGCCCAAACCTAATCAATGATATTTGTGATTAGGGAGAGAGAAAGAGAGGAATAAGTTAAGCCTAGGTGTGAACCATTGGCTTTGATACCACGTGAAAGGGAATGGCATTATGGTGCAAACTATAATGAGTCATTCATGGTTCAATTAGTGGGTTAATTACAAGATATTAGAGAGAGAAATTGACACTACTACTAGTATCAAATCATAAGTATGTTATTATGTAATATGAGTAGAAAGTGGCCTAAAGTGATGGGGTAGTGATAGGATGCAAAGTGGATATAGTGTGTAGCATAGGATTCTTTTATAGAGTTGGGAGAGGCCATCTGATGGAATAAGCAGTTATGTCAAATGTGTACGCTTCCAAACTAGAGGGGTTTCTCACTTGTGGTGGTGTAGATGTGTCACACATCCCAACAACAAAAAGGGTACTTGAATAGAGCAAGGAGAAATTGTCAAACTACCCCTGAAATTTGTGGAAAGTCCCAAAATACCCTTCTAAAAATTTTGGATGGAGTGCTCCATTTTTTGGATGGTTTAACCTTTTGGTAGATTGATATAGATTTTTCTTTATATTTGAAAAACTACTTGCCAATGAGTGCTTCAATTTCTGGGATTCCCAAAATACCCTTGTACAAATTTTGGATGGAGTGCTTCAATTTCTAGATGTCTTAATCTTTTTGAATAATTGATATAGATTTTTCTTTGTCTTTGAAAAAATTGCTTGCCAACAAGCTCACAAATAGAGCCATCTATGTCAAAAATAATGAACCATTTCATTTTTAGACTCTACAATACCATCTAAATCATAGTTCTATCATCATCTTCTATTGATGGAGAACCAACATTTCTATGAAGATCTGTGAACAAAAGTGGTCCTTGGAGATGTTTGTGAGATTTTCGATTGGGTATACTAGGTAATGTTGGCAACACATGAGGGGTATTTTAGGATCTTTAAACTTTGATAAGTACTTTGGAGATTTTCATAATTCTAGGGGTATTTTAAAGATTTCCATACTTTTAGGGTACTTTGATCATTTTCCCATAACATAAAAGGCTCTTCTGACCCTCAATATAATGCATGCATCAATCAAGAAATGCTTATTGAATGTGCATGCTCCTTGTGTCCAATGTTGTTGGGTTTCAAGCCCTTGTATCACTTTGTCTAGCACAAGTGTGAAAACCTTTTAGCAAACTAATACACACCACTCCCTTTTTGTTTGGTACATGCATATAAAAGGGATGGTTAGTATAGTTACTCCAATTCTATATCTTTGTAAGGGGTTTTAATCAACAATATAGTGTGTGGTTTTGGGTTTTCATCTACTCATCAATCTCTCTCTCTCTCTCTCTCTCTCTCTCTCTCTCTCTCTCTCTCCCCCCCCCCCCCCCCCCCCCCAATCTGTTGGTGCAACCAAAGTGTGTTGACCTTAGCAAAAGGAATAGGTAGTGATGTGTGCGTTTATAGATGCATGGCAGAGGGCTAGAGCAGATGGAAAGAGCTTGTGTAGGCAAGAGGCAGCGGAGATGTATGCTTTATGTGTTTTTTAGGCCAAAAGGGTTCCATATGGGGCCTAACAAGGTGGCTGATGAAGGATGTACAAAGTGTTTCTTTTTGTCTAATATGTGACCTTGAAGTGCTGAAGGAATAAGTCTAGATGGCTCATCAAACGAAGCCACGGTATACAACTTACGATGCTTTAAAGTTGGAAGTGGTTGCAGATCAGAGATGAATAGGCCAAGTGACACCAGGTGGCCTGAGCCAGTTTGGCGCTATAGATGTGTGGTGTTTGATTTATGGAGCATGTTGGTCTTTCTAGATCCGCAATTTGAGTGCTGGGTGCCAAGATACGGCCAGTCAAAGTTTTACCAAGGGCCAGGTTTGTGTCGGGTTGGCCGCCCCAAGAGATGTCCCATCTGAGGATTTTGGAGCCCCGCCAGGATCTCGATGTATTTACAACTGGCAACTTTTTGCATCTTTTTGGTCAACTAAGCATGTACACATGTTTATCACATCAATATAAGCCTATGAATCAATTTTCAACAATTTTGGACAAAGTTTTTCCCAGTTTACACTCAAAATTCAAAAGTCAGTACAAACTTTAGTTTTTACCCAGTTTTTTGCCTATTTGGTGATCCAAATCTTTTGGGCCTTTACAAAAGTTGTTTGTACACATGCATGAGTCAATGGTATGAACCTTAGTCAATTTGGAGCAGAAAGTTAATAATCACAATTATTAACTTCAGGCTTGAAATAAACACTTTTTTGCAAAATTTTCAAAGACAATCTTTACGTGAGCTATTTTAAGCCTATGAATCAAGCCAAAACTTAATTTGGTCTAAATGTCAAGAAAAAGTAAATAATTCAAGTTTTGGCCAACTCTTGAAAATTTTACCTCAAAGTGTCCTTGAGCTTACCAACTGGTTCAGACAACTTTTAAGCTTACTCTCTAGTCGGTTTGAGTGATTTCGAGTCTTTTCGAGCTATTTCTAGCCGTAGATCTAAAATTCTACAACTTCTAATAACAACTCACACTTGATTCTTTGAGAGAGATCAATGTTCTGAAATCCACCTCAGATCCTACTCACCACTTGTTAGCTGTCAAACAATGCTTTAAACTTCAAATTGGAGCATCAACAGGCTCCTCTGTGGGGGCACCAAAAGATGAATGGGGGGTAAGGGGAACACACCCGGCCCACAAACAACACGTTTCTCTATAGCCTAGGGAAATCACTACACAGCGATCCACTAGAGTTCATCTTCAAAACTCGCACATCGACAACAATCCACACCGATCCGGCCTATTTACGACCATACTGCAGCACACACCACTCTCTCTTTCTCTCTCACACACACACAAGGCCCAGGGAGGTACACACATCTCCAACACCGGCATCAGATTGTCAGAACATAGCAAAGAGAAGAAGGGATGAAAGGGGAAGAAATGACACCAAAAATCAATATAGTTTGCTTCAATTATGATAGAAAAAACATCATCTACACCAACTGACAATTTTGCTACAATTGGATCTCCATGGAGACCTCGAGAAACAAGGATAAAAACATTCGTTCAGCTCTCCTTGTTGAGAGCTCAGCCAAAAGAACCTTTAAGATCACCGCCGTGGGCTCCAAACTGCTCCTCCATAGCTCTCTCCAACCTCCATCTTCTCCGGCTCCAAAGAAATCTTGCCCTCTCCTGCCTTGAGAAAAAAGAGGGGACCCTTCTTCTCCTCCTCGGCTCTCCCCAAGAGCTTTGCCCCAAAAACCCCTTCCAAAATTCCCGAAAATTGGGGCCTCTACGGGCATGTGTTTGGCCTCCTCCTATTTTCAGACCCTTGCTTGCATGTAACGGTCCCTTTTGCTAATTCTGGCCCTGGCTTTCTTGGGCCCCAAGTCTTTGCAAGAACAACCCCTCCAAGTGGGGCACCAATGGCGCCATCGGTGCACCCAAACTTGCTCTCAAAAGAGTATGGACCCTATGGGAGTGTGAACACGGGCCTGCCATGTCATCAACACCGAGCGCCACAGTCTACCCTACCCCACCAGCGCGCCACCAACCCGCCGCCCATCGGCGCCAAAACTGCCACCCATCTCCTCGCTCGGCCTTGAACATTGCCACGGACCGACCACCATAGCCTCGAGCTCGTGAGCTCCCACACTCCACCGTGCGATGCTAATGTGACTGCCAAACTGCTGCTTATATACCACGGCAATTCTTGCTGCACATTTGCATATGGGTTTAGTCCTATGCCACGTGGTGGTGCCACAGAGATTCCCCTCCAAGCTCCGCCATGGTCCAAAATATCCACCACAAAAAAAATCTCAACAAGGCTCCAGTTTCCCCCCCCACTACTGACTGCAAAAAGCTCCGATGATCGAGCCATTTGAACCCATCAAAAGCTACTATCCAGGAATTCATCTTCGCTTGTATGCTTTTCACTTTGATAGTCTGACGACCTGGAACAAGGCACATCAAAACTAGCAAAAAACATCAGATACCACACTACTAACCATGGTTGGCAACTTCAAACTTCAATATTTGACTGATCTGGGCTCTGTTTGATGTGAAATCACCTCCAGTGGTCTTCTCATACTGCAGACTTGGCATCGTGATTATTTACATCTGCCCCATTTTTCAACTTTTTTGACCAAGTCAGCATACCACTAGTTTTACCATGTTGTAATAAGCCCACAAACCAAATTGTGTAAGATTTGGATCACTGGATTGAGAATTGTGACCAAATTTGTAAAGTTAGTCTGCAGACAGAAAATTGATGACCGTTTGACCAAAAATTGTCCAACTTGATGAAACTTGGCTAGTGACCTTAACTTGAGGTGCTTATAAGATCTGTGTCAAAGTTGCGACAAAAATTTGTAAAAATTTAGTTGGAGTAAATAATCGCGATTATTTACATCTGCTTCAAAACTTGAGAATTTTGCACATGTGAGTATACCACAAGGTCAAGCATATAAATTTGACCGCACAAATCAATTTTGGTGAAATTTGGATCACAAAAGTGAGACTTAAGCTAGATTCTTGAAATCAGAGTCTGCGGACACCAAACAGTTGATAAACTTGATCAGATTTTGTCCAAACTTGTTGAAACTTGTCCGGGGACTTTAACAAGTTGTATACTTTCCAAACCAATCTAAAAAGTGCAAAAAACTAGCAAAAGTAAATAATCATGATTATTTATTATTACTACCCAGAGACATCAATTTTGGCTTTTGAACTTGTAAAGTGTTAGACCAACATAATACAAAGCCACCACGCAATTTTGGGTTCAATCAGATCAAAATTGGTACAAGTTCATTCAGTTTCCAGGTTGCATATTACACCTTTGATTTTTTGCTAAAGTCAAATCTGAAAGACAAATTTTGACTCCCATAGCTCGACTTGAAGTGATACACATAGACCAATCACGAGAGTTAGCAAAAACTCTACTGTCTTTATAGAAGAATAGCTAACTTCATCAAATTTGTATAGGAATCAAGTTGCAGACGAGGAATCAGTGGCTTGACAGAAAGTTGCAATCGAATCAAGTGGAAATTGGCGACAAGTCAATCCAAAGGTAAGTACTCTAACCAGGCCTTCATAAGTCTATATGAACCTTAGATCTGGTCGGGTACTAGGAAATCAGCGCATACTCGGGAAAACATCCAGTAGAGTATCCACTGAATAAAGCGTAAATCAAGGTAGTTCTTTGCACACAATTCCTGAAGAAGTCTCAGAAACTTTTTCAGATTCAACATCTGAAATGTCTTCTTACTCGACTCACTGGGAAACCAGAACGACAATGCACTATAAGCATATACTCTCTTTTTATAAGACTAACCACCATGGAGCCCAGGTTTACTTGGACCCTAACAAGGAATATGCTATTCGCATTGATGACCATGGTATTGAGTTCAAAGAAGAGATTAGGGAAAACAAACAAGGAAAAATGTACATGGACAGAAACGGAATTCAGTATGTACAAGTTGGCAACCCTGATGTGGTAGACAAATGGGGGCTAGAAGTAAACACCATAATCCCATATATGTCAGCAAAAGAAGGACCACCAACTTTAGAATTCGAGGGATACGATCAAGTAGATTTGAAGCCTTTGAAATGGCTTAGTACAGATAATCCTAAGATCGGAGTCTATTGTTGGGATGATAGAAACATAAAAAATCTTCTATGGACTTCGCATGCCAAACCAGGACAACTAATAGCCATGAAGATCATATATATCTTCAAGATCAAAGATAAGAGATCAGCAGACCTACCAACCTACCTGTTTAGGGATTGTTATAGCAACAACTTTGTTATCATGACTCTTGAGGAGGTAGAACAAAACAAATACCAAGGGTGTTCCATAAGGGATTGGATATTGGAACAAGGACCAAAAACAATTCCAAGAGACGAACACCTTGAGAGATCATCTGACAGTATGTGAAGAAACCAAAAATCACCTCATCACGTAGGAAAAACTGGGTGACACTAAGGCCATTCCAGGGCTACATGAGTCACTATTTCCAACAGACTGATTGCAAGGACTTGGAATAGGACCAACTGCTACGAGACCAGGAGTTGAACCAAACAGACGTGTCAGACCAGCCGATTTTCAGACATGGGTCAAAAACTACAGTGGATCAGGGGATCCATATGACCACTTAGCAAGGTTTAAGCAAGTGCTAAGAGGAAAATGTATATTCGATTTCCATACTCAATTTGAGGGGTTTGGAATGACATTAGAAGGAAAAGTATTGACATGGTTTCAAAACATTCCACCAAGGTCAATCATGGACTTGAACACATTAGCTCAAGGATTTGTAGCTGCTTGTTCCAAAACGGGGATCAAACATAATACGGTAGCTCAAATCTACAACTTTAAACCAAAACATGGTGAGTCTGTTAGGGATTGTGCAACTTGAATGAAACAATACATTTCCAGATGCCCAAGGCTAGAGATACCTGTAGAAGAACGACTCATATCCTTGTTTCTAGAGGGACTGCTAAACAAAGAACTTCATGCTATACTCTATAGTAAAAAGCATACAACCCTAGATGAGTGTGTGTTAAATGCTATTGACTTAGGAGACAATTGTGATATTTTTAACGGAGAAGATGTCCCTAAGGATAACCAAAGTGAGAAAACAGCCTAAATTAGCACAAGTGGGAGCGATTGCTGCAGCACCACTTTCAGCCATAGAAGATATGCTTAAAAGGATGAACGACATGATGAACAACATGCAAAAACCACCTATGAGGAGACCAGGACAGTGGATACCTCAACAGTGACAACCAATTAGGTATATATGAATGATAAAAACGCTGCAATGCCTTCAACAGTGGGATTGGGAGAATACCTAGAGGAGAGGTATCCTCTAATCAACAAACCGAATGTGAGAATCATCAGAACCAACAAAGCCATGATAGTGCTTACAGATTATGCTCATGAGGTCATACATAAATTCACAAACGGGGATCAATATACCTTCTACAAGTGTGTAGAACCCTATGCTGGAGTGTTGACCACCCATAAGAACCTCCATGCATTCACATATACAGATGCAAATGGAGTGCAAGTTTTGATGGTATCACGTCCATACTTGTTGATCCAATTGACCTAGAACAATACACATACAAGGGTACTTCAATCCCTACTTACTTTCAACCAAAACCGATGCAAGAGCACATATCAGAGAGGATTCCACCGAGATTTTCTCCAAGACATGGGAGAACAAGAGACATCTTTCCAAGAGACCACAAATTGGTTAGATTAGTGATAAAACCACAAAAATTAAGACCATATCAAGTGGCCCAATGTGCCAAGTACAATGGGTCAAGGGATCCATATGCTCATGTCTCACTCTTCAAACAAGTTTTGAGAGCTGAACAGATTGTAGATTTCCATACTCAGTATGAGGGATTTAGATTGACATTAGAAGGGACGGCTTTGACGTGGTTCCAACCTCTAAATAGAGATGATTGTTCAAACATAGCACAACTCTTATAAGAGTTTGTAGAGGAGTTCTCAAAAAGGGGAATCAAACACAACACAATGTCTAAAATCTACGCTTTTAAATAGAAAAAGGATGAAAAAGTGAAGGAAGCTATGCTTCACTTCAAACAATACATAGAGAGATGTCATGTGAGAGAGTTACCACCAAATGAGAGATTATCAGTTCTCTTCATTGAGGGCTTAAATAAAAAAACTCTCAAAAAGGACCTACATTTGAAAGGATGCATGATGTTTGAGCAAGTCACTAGAGAATCTCTATATCTTGTTGACAATTGCAAGGCCTACTGAGAGGTGACTGAAGATACAGACAATAACACGACTAGTAGTGCCTCATCTCCGAAGAGTGAATCAACAACAAAGAGAGATGTTCAAACTCCTTGGGAACCAATCATTGATCAAGTGGTCGAGGGGGTGATCAGAAGAATAAACCAAGGCTAAAACAAAACATAAATGTACGACAACCTCAATTGAAGAGATGTAATACTTATGGAGGGGATCACCCCACCCCGTGGTGTAGCACTCAAATAAAGCAACAACAAATTCTAGAACAACAACCAACTCTTGTGAATGATGATAGAGTAGTAATCAACTACACTCAGCCACCAACACATGTGCCACAACCTACAAGAAATCAGTACTCCATGGATGTGAATACGCTCATGTTCATAGCCAATTAGGAGTATGGTTTGAAGAACGTTCTTATCAGGCAAGAACAACCATTCGTTGAATCACCAGCTATGAAACAAGAAGGTCCATGCTATGAATGTGGAAGTGACCATTGGGCACAAAGTTGTCCAAACAAGGGTCCACAAATAGAATTATTTGTATTTTGTGAACGTTGTGGGAGAGATCATCTACTCCAAAACTGTGCTATTGAATCCATACTACAAAGGGAAAGCAACAATGAATATTGTGGGCGTGATGCCTTCTTCGAGCGTATCTGAGGTAGAACCCACAATTTTTGTAAAGGTGATGACTCGAGCCCAAGCTCAAGAAGCAACCAAAAATGTAATCATTGAGGAGAAACCCACATTGCCACCTCAAATAGAAATCAAAAACATATCGGTGAGAATAGGAAGAAAATCATGGAAAGCCAAAAGGGACAAAATGAAAGCAAAGAGGCTACATGAGAAAGCTTCATTGGAAATTGAGCTGAATCAAATAAGAGAACAACTTAGACAAGAGCAAGAAAGCAAGAAAAACGCAAAGGGACCTAAAGAGTCAAAGACTAACTTGGGAGGTTCAGTCTTGGTCGACAAAGTCTTTAAACCCTTAGATGCAATTTTGAAGGCCTATGAAGCTAGGCTAAAACCAAGTCAAATCCAAGAGCATAGATGGCTGGTGTATCCTCATCCAAGGTATGAAAAAGAGAGGCTGCAAATGTGCAAGGAGCTCATTCAGCAGGCCCAATCTCTTATGGAACCACATGTTCCAGATACTCCAAAAATGGAGGTGCAAATCCGCGAAAAAAATCCAGCAAACAGAAATCCATGGTATTGTAAACAGAGACCAGGAAGAGCCACAAGTTGAGGCACCTCTAGATACAAGGAAAGTAGCCAATACCACAAATGGGGTGGGCTCACAATCAGTGATTCATATTCCAGAGGTAGAAGAACTGTGGCCGCAATCCTTATGGTAATCGATCAAAAGCCAAAAAGATGGTAGTCTTTATAGTCTCAGCACCTATCCCTGAGATAAACATTGATCACAAATATTTCCCAGGGGATATAAGATCTGTATATGGGTATTTTGGGTCTGTAGCATTTGAAGAGATCAAACCACGCTCTCTATAGACTTTTCCATCTTTTATAGGAGAACTCAAAACAAAATTGGAGGTTAGAGTGGTACCTTCTCGGTGGAAAGACACACCAAAAATGATGGATACCAAGAGCTTGCACAAACTGATGTCTTCTCCTATACAATGTACACTTTATCTCTCAGAGTTGCTAAAAAATTAGACCGCATCTATGGGACCAAATGGGCAAACACTTGGAAAAGATGGGGTTGAAAATCCCTTCACAAGACCAACTTGTGGACAAAAACATGGATGACACCTCGCCTAAGAAGCCTGTCATAAAATCTAATATATAACCAACCCAAATGGTTTTCTCATATGAAACTAATCATTTAATGTGGGAGAATAAACAAGAACAAGGGTTATGCTATAGACGTATGCTTATAGATCTATCTCAACACGGGGCCAATGGTAAAGCGGCCCAAATGAGAGATGGTATGTCAATGAGCAAGGCTAACCAATGGAGCATAAAGAAATTAGGGTTAGCTTCATTGAAGACCTCCAATAGTTAGTGTTAAAAGTCATTTGACTTAGTAAGCTAGGGTTGTGCTTGAGGTGGGAACCCGTCCCAAGCTTGAGGTGCTTGTCATGCCTGATGACTAAGATACTTGAGATGTTTGAAGTGCTTGATGATTGAGATTCTTGAGGTTCTTGTCATACTTGAGATGCTAGGGTTGTACTTGAGCTGGGAACCCAGTACAAGCTTGAGGAGCTTAAGGGCCAAGCTTGTGGTGAGAACTAGGCCCAAGGTTGAGGGACTTGAGTTGGCACAAAATTCAAATCAAATCCCTACAAGGAGGGGGCAAGACATGCAAGAAGGGGGGGTGGTTGCTTGACCACTCTCTCTCCCAAAGGGCACCCCTTTCCCAAGAGGCAAGTAGGACACATGTCAAGCCCCTAGCTAGGTTACCCTCATGGTGTGCCTAAAGCCTATTGGTTGGCCTTCCAAGGGGTCCAATGATAATTTCAAGGATTTATTTAATTGTTTAGCATTTATCAAGCCCTCTTTCTCAAAGTGGAAAGGGGGACACTTGTCCAAGGCTACCCTTGTTGCTTGGTAAGACTCTTGCTTGTTGTTGGCTAGGCTTGGAGGGGTCCAATGAGCTTCAAGCATGAGCTACAAGGGGGGGTCGACCAAAACAAGTAGGGGGTCTTCTTGAGGAATATACTCTCCCCCCCCCCCCCCCCCCCCCCCCCACACACACACACACACACACAAACACAAAAACTTTGATTGTGTGAAATGCAATGTGCAAGAGCTCCCTCTCCTTCTCCTAGAAAGTAGAGAGGTTGAGAGCCTACACCAACACTCTTGGCTATGGAATGCAAATCCAACCAAGATCCATGCTTCAATGCTTAAGCCTTCCATCTTCTCCATCTTCATTACTATGCTATTATGTATGCTAGCAAGAAGAGTGATGATAAGTGAGGAACTAATTATTTCTCCTATGAAATGTTTCTTCTTCCTCTTTCCTACCCTCATTCCCTGCTAGCTCTCTCCACCTTCGAAGGTGTTTGAGGTCTTGGGACTGAGACTTGGAATAGTTAATGCTTTCCACAAAGTTTATGTTATGCTCGTGATGCATGAAATTTTCCATCTTCATTTCCACCTAGGTCACAATGAACACAAAGATTGTATTGTATTATAGTCTCTCTTGATGGGAGAAACTATAATACAAATGCCTATTGGAGGGGGGACCGGCTCCACATAAACCCGGTCCTCAACTGTTGTCATGTTCTCTAAACTCTCTCTCTCTTGCAAAAGTATTGTTCATGCCAAGTTAACTAAATGCTATGTTTATGTTCCTACCATCAATAATGTTCACCCTCTATGCTCACAAAGTAATTTCCCAAAAGTACTCTCTCTAATTTTCGCTACTCCTAAGTTAATAGGCTAATTCCATTACATTGATATCATAACATTTGGTTTCTCTTTTATTGCTTAAGAAGAGAGGTCCTTAAGTAGCCTATAAATGGTTGATTTTGGTGGATTATTGAGCCATAAGAAGTCCGAAAGGAGCCAGCCCTTGGCAATTCTGAAATATTAGACCCACTCCACTACTCTCTATAATTAACCACTTCAAGCCATGGGTGTAGATACTTAAGAGCCGATTTTCAAAGGCTAAGAGGAGTGGCAACTAAGGTTTTGAATTTCCAAAGCATACACCATTAGGAGAAAGTTGGACTCACTTTTGGGCCCTGCAAGAAGTTCCACGTCGGCTTAGAGAGAGAAAATGAAAATGTTAAATTGTGCATTTTATGTGATACTTTTTTGCACCAACAAAAATCCAAAATGACATTCTTTGGTAGGTAGCCGCCGTCCTTATCATTCTTATCCTTCATTCTCTTGTCAGGAATCCAACTAACCGTATGACTAATGATTTGAAATGCCAACTTACAAGCGTTCCCTCCAGAAACATAAGCCACACAAACTCTATCAAATCCAAACATGGGATTATGGCCTTCCCTCCCAAAACCTGAGAGATTTCATGAGTTTCGAGTGTCTGTCTATTTCTCTATCAACTCTAGGAATGGAGAACGCTTCTTTTTCTGATGAAAACACCAATGTGAACTTGAAATCCTCAACCCCTTCATCTTTAACACTTACCCAAAGAAAGAACACACATCATCTTCATGTTGATGTATTGCAAGAGTACGCACCATTGCACAAACATAGGAGGGAGTCTTTCTTATCTCAATGGGAGAAAGAACTTAGAAGGAAAAACAAGGAACATCATTTGGATTTGTGGACCGATGGGTCTATTTATCCAAAGGATCCTATGACAAATGTGCCACCTCCCTTTGATAATATCACTAACCTCTTACATTTCACAGGCGATGGCAAGGATAGGCTATTGGGATACACCAAACATTTGGAAATGAGAGGATTGAATGCGGAAAGGCAAAGAAACCTCCTGGCGATGGAGAACATGCAGCTGAAGAAACTTAATGAAGCATGCTCTCAAAATATTTCATTAAACAAAGAGACAATCCAAGGCCTTGAGAAGAAGATCACAAATTTGCGAGAGAAAGAAATCGTGCTTGGTAGTCAGAAAAGAAAATGAGATTTGTGCAACATTGAGAACATGAAGATTGGTAGTGGTGGCCTGAAAAAATGAATTAAAGTAACTCGAAGTTTGTTTCTGCTTTTGTATCTTCAATGTGCTTCACTAAAAAATGGATACACTTTCCTATACATGATTATAACGCATGGTTCTTTTTTCGCAAGTCTTTACTGCATCCAAACTCGAACGGTGTAGGCTTCAATGCCGGAGTGCATTACAGCCGTCTAGTTCCAAAAGAAGTAGTTGAAGAGATGATAACTGAGAAAAAAATTTGTAAGTTGAAAGGGAGGCTCCTTACCTCCTTCATGAACAAGAATCATTTGGAACCAATGGAAGTGCAAGCAATACTTGATGAGAGTGGCATCTCGTAGATGGAATACACGGCACTCTTCAAAGCATTAGCTAAAAAGTCTCAAAATAAACTACAGAGAGGATCATTGCTGCGAAAGCCATCACATGTAAAGGCTACTCCGCCGGCATGTAAACAATGAGGTGTTTGAGAAACTTGGGTCACCATTCCATATTGAAGCAACGTTCTTAGGCAAGGGCGGCAGAGAGGTACAATTTAACGAGCACAAAAACCTCTTCGTTGATCTTGAAGCATTGCAAAGGTATGCAATTCACTTCTTTCACATTAGTCGAGAGGAGATCGGTGGGTTTTTGAAGTTTGTTTTGAAGCTTGACAAGTGTGAGGCCCTGAAGAACAAGAAGCTGGAGAGAGTACCATTACCCTCATGAACAGAGCTCTGGATCCATCAATAATGAAAGAGGATCCACGATACTTCAGCGCGTGCAATCCGAAAACAACATTCTAACTCTAGGATCATATCAGGTATACTTAGTTCACTCCATAATAACAAAAATGTTGATTATTTGGTTGTTGATTCTCTGTTTTTGTTTTTCATTGCAGGTTGATAAGGAAGATATGAAATCCTCGATTGGTTTTTTAGTCAAACCCAAATTCCTTCTATCATTAATGAACAAAGAAACCGACTTGTTCTTTTAGTGGAAGGATTTGGTGACTATACAATGGAATGGCACATGGCAGGTGACTTAAAGACTCTTAAGTGTATATACAACATAACACACGGAGCAGCTGTGGCAAATCCATGCTTATACTGCATGGCTGATGCACAATCTCTTGAGAGTGTGCAATGGAATAGAGATCCCAATAGACATCTTCAAGATAAAACTTTTAGGCCAGTGATTCATATTCCTGTGAGTAGAGTTCACGTCTGTACACTCCATGCACTCTGTCGAATAATTGAAAAGGTTGTTCATTTGTACATATGTTTTGCATGGACATTAAAGCCAGACAGTGAGTCGAAAAGAGTGATCAAAGCATTAGAGGGAGTGCTCTCAGACGTTGGTTTTCATGGAGGCAATGTCAAAATTGAAGAGGACCCTAAGATGTCTCAAAGTCGTTACAAGGTACCCAGGAAAGCATGGATAGGTGGCGTGAAGGCCAGAAGGTTTCTTGGGTTTAGCCTCAAAGATTTAGATAGAGAAGAGAGGAGAAACATGTTCAACAAATGGAAACACTTACATAAAGTGGTTAAAGACAATGTTGCTGATGGGGAAATCCAAAATCACAAGGCGAATGTGTGGAAATCACTAGATAAAATTTTCCACTAAAGTTGAGCAGCATTCTTGGGACCAACGTAAGCTCACATCATTTCAAGCAGACTTGTTGGATTGGAAGAAGGCTTACCTTACAGGAAGGGGTGGGTAACATATCACACATTACATGGTGGGTTAGCATTCTACATATACAAAAAAAAATTTTAAATTGTACTCTACTCACCATTTTGTTTTATTTCAATGAAGCACATACTGTTCAACCATGGTCCATATTTTGCTGAGACATACAACTCACTATCAATATGGTCCACACAGGGCATGGAAAAAACCCACTACATGGCAAGGACAGGTTACTTTAAGCACACTAGACATGGGGGAGGAAAGGATAAGGCCAATAGCCTATTAGAGTTACACCAATGGACTTATAAACGACTAATTCATAGAGCAAGGCAGAAGGAGCTTTTTAGGAGTTCAGAAATTACACGGTCTTTACAACACGTCCGCAAAGAGAAGAAACAGATGGCTTGAAGAAATTCAATTGCGGGGGAGCGCCATGCAAGGTGGCGACAGTCACGAGTCAAGAGCGGGAGAAGATGGACCTGAGGGAGAAGATAGACATGAGCCCTCCGTTTTTATCATGTTCGATGCACCTCCTTCTTCCTCACTTTGTATCTATTTGATGTGCAATCCCTGTAGACGAGCTTGTTCCTCTGTTGATGGCAACATCCCCATGGGCATCAGGCGTCTTCTTTTCCTCAAAAATAGCCACTTGTTGTATGGATCTAAGCTCTCCGGGTCTTCAACCCCTGCAGCCGCCTGAGCTATGTATGACATGAAATAGGGGGCTATGAGTGCTTGGCACCCATACCCAATGCCAAAGACGCGTAGAGAAAACTGTTTCTCAATCAGAATTAGTCTTTCTGCGTTTAGTGGGAGGGGGTTCCCACCACACAATCTTGTAATAACTTTCATTGCAAACAGTGGGGACTTTGCATTGTCCTCGGAGCTTCCTTGTGGTATATTATGATCTACAAAACAATAGTAAAACATTTATGGGCCATAAGTGAGACGAGTAAAATTGCCAAGTACTTGAATTGTTTCTACAAACCTTTTTGTGGTTGAAACGTCCGATGTAGTGAGACAACACTGCATCCTTGCCTTGTACTCCAGTGATAAGCCCTTGCTGTGAGCCTCCTGCTCTTCTAAGGAAACTATCATCATGCACTAGCATCTGTCAACAAAAAGATTGATTATGATATTTTATCACCGGGCCATCTCCAATACCATCTAAATGCCTTTAAAAATTACCATCTGATTCTCATCCATTTTCAGCATCAACCTTTCCCATAAGTGAATAGACTGATTATTCATTACCTGAGCTCTGGGTGCCACGGGCCTACCCATGTTTTCGAAGCCAAGTTGTTTTGTTGTCGATTGAAACTGCTCATCTATTGGAAAATTGTCCTCTCCGGACTTCGCTTCATTGAAATGTATCTTGATCAGTTTCCACCCTGAAGTGAGCTGTGAGTTGTGGACAGTTGTGTCAGCAATTAGATATTGGTCCACTCCATCATCATCCACAAATCCCATCTCTTCCTCACAAAAATTCACAATTGCAGCTAGGCAGTAGTCCTCTCGTATATTCAGCTCATGCATGATATCTGTGAGTAGAACATAGTGGTGGTCGCCCGCCATAGCAAAGCTGCAAGCACAATTCAGAGGCAAACTCACTTCCTTATTTGGGCTTTCTTGCTTGCACCCTAATGCTACATCCGCAAGAGAAGCAAGAGTTAAGCCCGCATCAAATGTTTCCTTTAGTACCTCTACCCGGTCTTCTTCTGGGTCAAACTGCACCTCCACATCCTCTACCTCTTCCTCCGGTGCTAATGGACAACTATCGAAAGTTGTTGACTGGGAATTCTCTGACTCACCATCCGTCCGCAAGTACAAGTAACAGACAAACCCATGGTAGAATTCCACTAAGCGACACTTTTTTAAGTGCTTTATACACCTGTCTTGTACAAGCAATGCATTGGAGGGACACTTTTCTAGATAGCAATTCAGTCTCCTTGCCGAACTCTTGTCAGGGTCAAGGTCGGCTGGGTGCACATATCTCATGCCATCAATTGTCATGGAATTGTCACAAATGACTGCCTCATACTATTGCAAATGGGTTTGTAGGTACTCAAATGAGCAATCTATGATCCTCTCTATAGAAACCTCTGCATTAAACATTCTTGATATTTCTGGTGCATGGTGATGAGCATGGGCATTGTATAAGAATGTAAATAGTTTTTCTTCACATGTATCCTTGCCCACATTGTATGTCTCAAGGACTATGATCCCCATTACTGAAAGAAAAAGAAAGTCAAAACTACTATTCAAAGTTGGTCTGTATTTGGTGTCATAACCAAGCAAATATTGAGCCCGGAGTATCCCTCAAGGTCTCTATTCTCTTGGTTATGTCCCGTGCGCTAATATCATAATAGGTGACGTCATTTGAGTCAGAACCAGACGAATAGGAGCCCCAAGAATCTCTGAAGGGCCCTATTCGCTTGGTTCTGACCCAAGTTGAATTTACATTATACCCAGATCCATTGGGAACAGGTGGATTGGAATAGAGCATTTAATGTTATCGTAAATGCTCTGTATCCTCGCCCACATCATCTGTCTCCAGGACTATGATCCCCATGTTTAAAAGAAAAAGCAAGCCAAAACTACTATTCAAAATTGGTCTGTATTTGGTGTCATAACCAAGCGAATATTGGGCGTAGAGTATCCCTCAAGGTCTCTATTCGCTTGGTTTTGTCCCATGCGCTAATGTCATAATAGGTGACGTGACTAGAGTGAGAACCAGGCGAATAAGGATCCCAATAATCTCCAAAGGGTCCTATTCGCTTGGTTCTGACCCAAGTTGAATTTACATTGTACCCACGTCCATTCAAAACAGGTGGATTGGAATAGAGCATTTAATGTTATCAGTAAAAGATATATAGGCCTACTCACTCACTATGCCCAAACATAGCATTGAATAACAACTCAAGCATGATCACATAAGGAGTAATTATTCCAACCATGCGGTGCAAGACTTCTAATCTTACCCTAACAACCAATGTTGGCCCTTGGAGTGTTGTTCCCCTTGTGCTCTAACCCCGTAACCTAGTGGCTTTAGTGTGCACACATTTAACAACACATACACACACACACACACACACAGAACCTGTCTCTGCAATATCCAATGGGGTTGAGTTGGATGGTGATGTCGCAGGTCGATAAGAGCAAGAACCAGAAGGTGGCCAAGAGGAAGAGGACAAAAAGGCAAAGGCAAGGGCGATGGCGATGCGGCAGCAAAGGACTGAAACCAATGGAGGTCGCTCAACACAGGATCGTGAGAGGTGGCCAAGGGGAAGAGTTCAGAAAAGGTGAAGGCAAGGGCGATCTATTTGTTCTACTTGGAGATGGAGATGGCGACTGCAACGGCGACCGGCATCTGACTCTAAACGGTCACTCGAACAAGGCATGTGGGTTGTGCTCACCAGGACAACCAGTTTGGGAGTAATAAACGGGCTCAGATTCCCATGCAGTACGATGTACCAGCCACAATCTCGGGTGTAATCATGCGCATAAGTAAAGTTGTCACCCTCGCCGAGGTAAGCATTCTAAGTTTAGAGGAAGTATCCCCGCCAAACATTTTAACTATACCCTTGTCCCAAATGAGCGCTCATGCAGTGAGCAAACAGTAAAAGCTTGAGTGCTCTTCTGCCTCTTTTCGCATCCTCTACTGCCCAGCGTTTAAACTCTACCCCCGTCGATGCTATGTAGTAAGCAAACCATCTCTTTTGTGCTCCCAACCCTTTTTTGTGCATCTCCTCTTACTCTCTAGTGCTCCTCCTTTTTGCGCATCCTCCTCTTACTCCTGTCTTGTAGTGCTTTAGTGACGGAGAACTCTACACACGGCGAAGAGGTATGCTACTACACTTTTGTGCACTTGTATTTTGTGAGGTCAGCACCAAGCGAATAAGGGAAGGCAAACTCTGCTCGTTGCACCTATTCGCTTGGTACTGACCATCGTCTTTATTAATGATGTTTGCTATTATAATTTTCTGAGGTCAGTACCAAGCGAATAAGGGAAGGTAAACTCTATTCGTTGCACCTGTTCGCTTGGTACTGACCATCATCTTTATAAATGATGTCTGCTATTATACTTTTTTGAGGTTAGTACCAAACAAATAAGGGAAGGCAAACTCTGTTCATTGCACTTGTTTGCTTGGTATTGGCCATCGTCTTTATAAATGATGTCTACTATTATGCTTTTTGAGGTCAGTACCAAGCAAATAAGGGAAGGCAAACTCTGTTCGTTGCACCTGTTCGCTTGGTACTGACCATCATCTTTATAAATGATGTCTGCTGTTATACTTTTCTGAGGTGATTACCAAGTGAATAGAGGCAATACAACCGTATTTAGTGTACTTCTTTGCTTTGTGCTAACCCTAGGAATCTTAAGTCCCTTGTGCAACAAATGACATGTAGTTTTCTGCTATGCTATTTGTAGAGATGCCTCGTGCAAAGGCCACACTTAGAAGGGCAATAGGTAACTCTTTGAATGCTCAAGCAAGAAGACGCCAATATGAGGCGCACAGAGGTGTCCTACAAGATCTGCAAAGGATCGAACAACACATGCAACCGTCCATTCCACATCTTTCTTTCTAGCGAGTAGTGTGACAGATTTGCGAGCATTGGAGAGTGGGCATGCGATGGGCAAGCAGTGCACTTCTCTGCCTGCAAGAAATTGCAAAAGACTACCTTGTTGAATTCTTCAGCAATGGATATATCCTGGCTGCTCATGCACACTGCCTTACTATCATGCCACGGGATTTTGACACCCTTCGAAGGCTGTGCTTCCGTTACGATGGGCTGCTTCAGCCGGTACCTATCCGGGATAGTAGAACCATGGATATTCTTAACATCCTCCCTCTCCATCCTCATGCACGATAGATAGATCCTTCTATGGCTGGATTAAACAGCAGAAGGACACGATCACGGGTTGAGAGAAATGACACAGATGGGCAGACTGAGCCAACCAATGAGGGGCATGAGCAGGCCAGAGTGGACCCTAAGGCGGCCATTGAAGAAACAGAGACAGTTATCGAGGAACCAGTTATGAAGAAAAATGAGCAAGGGATGGAGGATCCGGAGCTTGTGCCTGTAAGGGAGGATTATGTGCCTGTAAGGGAGGAGACTGTGCCTGTTAGGGAGGATCTTGTGCATGTTAGGGAGGAGCATGTGCCATTAAGGGAGGAGAATGAGGCATCCACGGATAAAGCTCAAGAAAGGCAAGGGAAAGGCTCTGCTTCACAAGGGCCATCCAACGAGGAGCTTTTATCAAATGACTTGATTATTTTAGAGCAAATCAATGCATAGAACGAAGAGGCGTTGCAAGTTCTTATCAGTGCAGTGCCTTTGCATACATAGATACTGCTATCTGGAAGGTTAGAGGAGGCTTGTATTTTCAACCTCGATCAACAAGACTTCCTGTGCATGCGCAGTTTCTCCAACTCCAACACAACGGATGCGGTCGTTAACATTGATTTATGGTACTTCTCAAGCTCTTTATAAGTCACACTTGGTTCATTAAATGGCTCACTTTTGCTAAGACATGGGTCAATACCAGGCGAGTTAGTGGCTTATGGAATTGGATAGTTATACCACTCGCTCGGTATTGACCCATGTCTTAGATTCAGTCGTCAATGTTGTTATGTGTTACGTCTCAAGCTTTTCTTTATAAGTCATGCTTGGTTCATTAGATGGCTCATTACCACTAAGACATGGGTCAATACCAAGGGAGTCAGTGGCTTATGGAATTGGATAGTGATACCACCTCGCTCGGTATTGACCCATGTCTTCGTGACAGTCTTCATCAATGTTGCTATGCATTACGTCTCAAGTTTTTCTTTATAAGTCACGCTTGGTTCATTAGATGGCTCACTACCGCTAATACATGGGTCAATACCAAGCGAATCAGTGGCTTATGGAATTCTATAATTTCCCCAATCGCTCGGTATTGACTCATGGTTTGTGGCAGTGATAACCCGCTGAAATATCTTAAGTCTAATCTCTACCATTGATTCATGTTAGGCACATTATCTCGCTTCTACCCGCTGAGGTTCATAACAAAATATACATAATAGATCCATTGATCTTGCCTATGTTGCAGAACAACGAAGTTTCCTTTTTGGCTCTGATGGGCTGGTTTAGTAGAGTCAATTTTGATCTAACGCATTTTCTGGTCACTGCATACAATCAATCATGAGTTTCTTCTTGCCTTGTAAAAATAATGTTGGATTTAGGATCTTTCTCCTCATCTTTGATAGTTTTGGTGTAGTGATCATTGGAGTCTATTGTTATTTGACATTGAAGATAAGATTGTCTACTACGCAAACTCCGGGCAAAACAGGTTGTTTCACGATCGTGTAAAAACATAAGGCACATCTAGGTACATTTGGAAGTAGTACCTCTTTTTAATGTGTTACATATGTAGTGCCGCAAAAAAACTTGTATGTTGTGTAGAGCATGTTTTGCTAGAACATGATCTAGATACTACCACCGGCACGAACGGGTCACCGTGCCCACGCAGGTTGATGACTATAGCTATGACTGGCGAACTTATTCGAATGCCTTGCTGCTCCTTAGCCAAATTTTGGAAGTACCAAATGTAAGTAAGCGTGTTGTTTCATTGTTTGTTTGCTGCAATATTTGTATTAAAAGAAACAACATCTTTACTTACTTTCCTATTATCACGCTTCTACAAGAACTTCAATTACATAACTACACCCCCAACGATGTGCAACATTATTCTGTAATGGCCATCCTACATATTATAATCTCGGTAAACAGACGTACAAGAGAGGAAGGGACAAGAGCTGAGGAGTTCAAACAGGCTCACATTGACGAAATGATGTAGCACTACAATCAGACTCAAGAGGAGATTTGAAATATGCAAGAAGCAATAAATCAATATTATGTGGACGTCACAGAAGTAGAGGAATGGGCTACATGTCAGCGGCAAGAGCAAGAACAGAGGGAAGCTTCACAGGTGCAAGATGCATGGGAAGCCATGGAAGAGGCCCATGTTTTCAAACGACGCGAAAGGATGCCCGAGACCAGCATCCCCCGAGGCAAAAGTAGCAGCAACCAGGGAAGAGGGCAGGGGATTAGTGGAAGCAACCAAGGGAGAGGGCAAGGGACTAGTGAAAGCAACTCAGGGAGAGGACAGGGGACCAGTGGCACCAACCGGGGGAGAGGACAGGGAAGCAATAACTACCTCTCTTTGTATACAGCTTGACAGAAACAACATAATTTGTAAAGTTTTGAGACAATGAAAAGTGTACATTTTTTAAACATTGTTTGAGCGGCACAAAATGTATCTGTATTAGTCATTTTGAAGAGTACATCATGGTTTGCATGGCATCAAAGCTCATTGCGTGCACAAGGTATGTGACCTAGCTTCCGATGGAAGCAATTAAGTGAAGTGTATTTGAGAGTGACTCCTTGCACAATGTTGTTTTCTCCTTGCGTCTTGGAATCTAAGAAGAAGAAAGAGTTAGATTCTATGTCTTAATGTATTAAAGATGATCAAAATTCATCCATTTAGTAAGCACCTTTCTATTGTTAAGACTGAATGCATACAATTCCAGCAAAAGTGGAAGTTCTTCACATGTAAGATCTACCCTGAGCTGTGCAAGAGTTGTGCTTGACATTGTCTCCATCACAGTAAATAGGTTGTCTCGAAAGTAGAGCTCCATTGATAAAGGTTTGTTCTCAAGGATAGACTCTGTATCTTGGTCGAGTGGAATAAGCTGCCAACTGAGAAGATGATATCTAAAATAGTAAAATGACACTATGAAATTTTGAGAGTTTATAATGAACTTGCAAATTATGGACTTTTTTTGCAAAATACAGATTTTGCCCTGTGACTGTTTCCTATCCCAATTATCATCTAAAAAGTCCAAACAACTCTCAAACTTGCAAATGAATATTGTTGCGGTAGTTCTTATTTGCTCATCGAAGAAGAAATCTACAAACACTTCAAGAGGCATTAATAGTGTGAGCCGAACTGTTTTTGTGGCAATTGAATACTTGAGGGACTTTTGTATATCCTAAAACAACCTATTCCTAAAGCTTTTGCTAGTTTGCAAAGCTGGTAGAGACCAATCCTTGCTGTCAAAGGATGGAAGTGATAAAGGAGCTACATGACCCAAACCAAAGGAAGTTCTCGGTTCCGAATATGACATATCATAAAAGAATATTCTATTATCTGCAAGTTCCTTATGTTCTCTTCCTTGGTACATTTGCTCACCAATAAATGCATGAAAGCATCAAAAAACCCAACTATGCTCTCAACTGGTTGCCAATCCGTCCTATTATAAATATCTAAAACATACCAAAGATATCCACCACTTAACCTTTGAATATAATCATGCACTAAGTGAGATACTCAAAATAACTTACAGTTGGGTCGATGCCGTGGAAAACTTGGAGAAGATGTTTGCAACCTTAAGTCTGCATGCTGGAAAGCATGTTGTATGAGGACCTCTTTCACCCGCTTGCTTTCTGCACACACTTTAAACTCTTTAACTTGTCCATTGGAAGCCTCCACGAAATCATTGCGTTGCCTCCTCTTCCTCCTCCTAGTTTGCAGTAGAACCTAGCTTCCGACAGTTATTCGAGATGGTATCCCTGCTTGATCATCCGTAGTATAATTATTAAAAATGCTAACAGAGTCAATGGTAGTGCTAGGCCTTCGAGAAGTAGTCATGGTGTGCACTAGAATACACAGAAAGGTTAGCACAAATACGAAAAAGGGAAGAAGTTTTGAGAGGGAAGTAGAGCTACTCAAAGTCATATTTGGGTGGGAACATAGATACTAGTGTGAGGTCCCCACCCCGCCGTTTCCAATGGCGGATCTAATGGGGAACCCAGTGGCCACTAGATCTATTGCGAAAGTAAACAAAATGGTTCAGGGTTCGACTAGCGGACGATCTCTCATCACAAAGTGGGTCGAGTTCGAGCCTACTAGCAGGGAGATCTAGCTCCACCTCGCAGGGGAAGTGTACTTGAACTATCTAGAAATCCTAAGACCCACCTTCCAAGAGGAGAGAAACCTCGAGTGCCTTTTTTCCCATGTTTCAGATGCACGTACTCTCGAGATTTCCCCACTCTAGGGGCAATGAGTATTACTAATATCGAAGTAAGCACTATGGGGACAGAGAGTTCCCGACCAATCGGGACCACCCATCTCGTAGGCATTGGCAACCCGAGCCAAGCCCCCACTTTCCACCCCCACACTCACACTTCCTTGTGTGACCTAATTACTACCACAAAGGTTGTTCCACATAGATATTCCTTGTTTAATTCCGAATCACATTGTTCGTTAAGATAGCCCTTCAACCAGTATTGCAAACAACACCAAGACAGAATTCTAGTAAACATTCTACTCAAACTTATTCATAAAAGTTCCAATGTTCTGGAGGTACAACATCCCCCCTCCAACGAGAGTTCACTCCTCCCGTTGTCGCCTAGCTGCCCATACAACTAGGTACGTCCACCGCATAGAAAGCACGTCATGGACACTCCCACCGCATAGAAAGCAAGACGTGGGTTCCCACCACATAGCAACCCAGTCGTGGGTATCCACCGCATAAAAAGCAAGTCGTGGATTCAAGAGCCCTTAACGAGGAACTCTGCCCCCTGTGATCAGTAGGGGGGTCAGGACTGATTCAACATTGGAAATAAAATGAACATGTCGAGCTAAATTTTCCCTAGCAGACATTCTTTCCTATTGCAACCAGCATACCCATCAATCATTTCCTTCCTACTTTAGAACTTAATGCACAATGAAATTCAATGCCGAGGTTTCCGTCGGATTTCTCCAGCATGTTTGGGGATATGAGCATTCCTAACTAGCGTATGCAATGTTAATTTAAACAACTTAAATAAAAATATGATCTACCTCTTCCACTTCTTCATCGATGGCCCGTGAGATGGCCGGTATTTGTTCCTCCATAGGAGTTTTCCCCTTTCCGTTGACATTACTCGTTCCTGCCTCGCGATAGTGGGCACCACCGAAGCGCGTCCTCTTAACCGGGGCCATTTCTCACTACTTTAAATGATTAGCTTGGAGAAAGAGCTAAGGTTCGCAAGCATCATAACAGTCCAATGGGTAGATTAGTGACATCAATTAATTTCTCCTATATGAGAGGTCTAGATTTCCTTCATAAAGCAATCATTAACGATGGCACATAATCCTATGGGAACCGGCTCTAAGATAATTATTCGGCTTACATGATTAAGAATAATTAGGATTTCACTATTGGAATTACCAGAGAATTGAATTAAGTATGATTAAACTATTTCCTAACAAATAGACGATGCAGATTTACCTTAGGCATATGTGTGAGGAAAACCAATTCTTAGAGTCTTAATGGCCGATTAATTCCTCCTTAATTACATCTTAATGCATAAGAGAATGAATTCAATTAAGGTTCATTGTTAATGAGTGATTAAAAGAGTGATTCTCTTCAATCTACACAATTACTAGCTTATCGATTAATTACTATACTACCTAGAGAGAGAAAATGCTGATAATTATGCTCTAATCATTAGTCGAGAGTGATGAATGGCTAATAATTCAGCTATGGAATGATGATTACATAATAGAATAGGAATAAGGAGAATTTTGAGAGTAGTCATAGAGAATTACGACTAGGAATAAGCATAATAGACAAGGAATTTAGATGGTAGAGAAAAAGATTTACAGATGGCATTAATTAAACTGTCGTTACCGTGATTAAGAGCTGGTAATCTTCTCAATTTTCTGATCTAATATAGCTTCTTGAGATGAAAATTCGGCAGCACCTCCCTCCTTGCTTCTTCTTCAAAAGGTGTGTGATCCGGTAGCACCTTCCCAGAGTGTGTGTAGGTGTGTGTGTGTGTGTGTGTGTGTGTGTATGTGTGTGTGTGTGTGTGTGTGTGTGTGTGTGTGTGTGTGTGTGTGTGTGTGTGTGTGTGTGCAGGTCTTTAAATAGGCTCTTACAAGCTGAAAATCGATTTTTGCTGCTATAAGCATCTGAGTGAGCACTCAGTCCTTGCATGGTAAGTCTAGTTCCCTGCCCACCAAGTGTCAGGTAGGCTTGGTTAATTGGCTCTGAGTCTAAGTTACTGGCTTGGCAGCTTCCCCACGACTCCCACAAAGCAAGAGGGCACCCCCTAGCTGCTAAAGCTGATCTGGAGTGCGCTAGAACCTGTTCCCGCACAGTCCTGGGCCCCGGGTACCTCCCCGGACAATTTTATGAAAATTTGGTTTTAGGCTAAAACGGCTCATACGAGTCGGATTTTGACACCGTAAATTGCTATACGGAGCTCGAACTAAGACGTATTGGACCGAGTACCTGCCATATTTAGCAGCCCCCGGGGTCCGAAAATGCATTTTTTCAAATTTGGGGTATGGGTGTAGTTTTTCAAGACGATCAAAACTGGACGGGTCGGGTGACCAAAAACTTACTATTTTTGGAAATTTTTCACAAAAATTATTTTAATCCTAATTTTGAAGCTTTATAACATTCTAAACATCATGGCACTAACAGAATTTGGAAAACTGCTAAAAATAGTAACTTATTCCATTATATTCATTTCATGGTACAAGGGTGCTCTTTTTGATCGGGGTCAGTTGATCGGGGTCAGAGACCTTACAACCTCCCCAACGTGAAAAATTTGAGATGTCCTCATCTCAAGAATGTGTTTGAATAGTCTTTTATGAGCGTTGGTTCATCCTCCCAAGTTGCATCTTCTTCAGGGTAATCCTTCCACTTTACTAGATGCTCCGTGATAGTTCTGTTGCGCAACTTCCTTTCCCTTGTTTCAAGTACATAGTCAGGTTGGAGTTCGAGAACTCCTTGTACTGGCATGACTATCTGATCTGAGTCCGAAAATTGATCAGGGTTAGGAACATAGGGTTTGAGTAAGCTGACGTGGAACACATCATGAACCTTCAAGTTTGCAGGTAACTTTAGCTTGTAGGCTTGGTCACTCACAACCTTAACGATCTCAAATGGTCCACAATACCTTGGGCTCAGCTTCTTATATCCGCCTAGTGATAAGTTTCTTTTCTTTGGTCCGACTCGCAGAAAAACTTTATCTCCTTCTTTGAAAGTTCTTTCCGAACGGTTCTTATCTGCATAGTGCTTCTGTCTATCCTGAGCGGCCTGAATGTCTTGGCGAATAGCTCTAGTCTGTGCTTCCATATCTTCTAACATCTTTCTAGAGGCTTCTACCCTGATGGTCGGATCTGAGAAGTTCAGTGGTGCGAAGCAGTCTTGTCCATAAAGAGCTTTAAAAGGTGACATTCCAATGCTTCTGTGTTCGGAAGAATTATAAGCAAACTCCACCAAAGGTAGATATTGTAACCACTTCTTTGGCTCTTGTGAACAATAGGCTCTGAGAATGTCTTCGATGACTTGATTAACTCTTTCAGTTTGCCCGTCAGTCTGCGGATGATACGCTGTACTGAAGGCTAATTGTGACCCAATAGATTGGAAAAGAGAAGTCCAAAATTCTGATGTAAACTTGGCATCTCTATCGCTGACGATACGTTTGGGTAGACCATGTAGCCTAAAAAACTCCTTGATGAATACCCGACTAACGTCTGAAGCAGTAAAGGTTGTCTTTATGGGTATTAGATGAGCCACTTTTGTGAGCATATCAACAACCACGAAAACAGAATCATAACCTCCTGTAGAAGGTAATCCTATAACAAAATCCATACTGATGCATTCCCATTTCATCTGGGGTATGTCAAGAGGTTGAAGTTGCCCTGGTAACTTGATTCTTTCGGCCTTTATTCGCTGACAAGAAAGACATTGCCTCACATAGCGAAGTATGTCCCCTTTCATTCCAGACCAAAAATAACTCCTCCTGACAGCGTGAAGAGTCTTAGCATATCCTGGATGTCTGGATGTAGGGCTATCGTGCGCTTCATATAAAATGGCCTTCTTTAAGGCTGGATCTCTGGGTACACAGAGTCTATGTCTGTAGTAAATACATCCTCCCATAAGAGAGTAATCTTTAGCTTCAGGCATCTTATTTTGCTGGACTAGAGATACTATACATTGGTACTCTGGATCTACCAAGGATGCTTCTTTGATTCTATCCCAGATAGGGTTATTTGGAATAGAGATAGCTCTCAGAAAGGATTTTCGGCTAAGACCATCTGAAACTGCATTTTCCTTTCCTGGTCTATACTTTATGTCAAAGTCATATTCCTATAATAGCTCTATCCATCGTCGTTGTCGCATATTGAGAATAGGTTGGGTAAAAATCCATTTTAAGCTCTTGTGGTCTGTAACCATCTGAAACTTGCGCCCAAGAAGATAATGTCTCCATAACTTCAACGCATGAATAACTGCTAAAAGTTCCAAATCATGAGTAGGATAATTCTTCTCATGATCCCTCAGCTTTCGCGAAGTATACGCCACTGGTCTTCCTTCTTGAGTAAGAACTCCACCTAGAGCAAATTTGCTAGCATCGGTTGCTACTTCAAATTCCTTACTGAAATCTCAAAGCTTTAAAATAGGAGCTGAGACCAAGAATTCTTTTAGCTTAGCAAAGCTAGACTCGTGCTCGGTCTTCCATTCGATCCTCATTCCTTCTTCAGGAGTTCCTTCAAAGGTGCAGCGATACGTGCGTAGTCCTTGACAAAAATCCTGTACCATCCCGTTATCCCAAGAAATCCTCTTACTTCGCTGACGGTGGATGGTTGAGGCCAATCAACAATGTCCTTGACCTTGTCTGGGTCCACTGAAATCCCCTCAGCCGATATGACAAATCCAAGATAGTTGACTTTTGGTGAGCAAAAAGTGCACTTGCTCTCTTTAGCGTAAAGTTGGTGTTTTCGAAGAAAATCAAGTACTTTGCGAACATGTTCTTCGTGATCTGCCTCGTTCTTAGAATAGATCAGAATGTCATCAAAGAAAACCAAGACAAAATCATCCAGGTAAGGTCTGAAAATATCCTGCATAAGTCGATTGAAGCTTGCAGGAGCGTTTGTTAGACCAAAAGACATTACTGTGAACTCGTAGTGCCCATACCTAGTATTGAAAGCTGTCTTTGGAATATCTGATTCCTTGATCCTGATTTGGTAATATCCTGACCTTAGATCTATCTTTGTAAATATTTTGGCGCCGTGGAGTCTGTCCAAAAGTTCGTCAATCCTTGGAATTGGATACTTGTTCTTGACAGTTACCTGGTTCAGTCCCCGATAGTCTATGCATAATCTTAAGGTCCCATCCTTCTTCTTCTAAAAAAGAACTGGAGCACCCCAAGGAGAAGTACTGGGTCGAATGAATCCTTGCTCAATGAGTTGCCTAAGTTATTCCTTGAGTTCGATGGCCTCCGGAAGTGACATTTTATAAGGTCTTTTTGAGATAGGTTCACACCCAGGGATAGTCTCAATCTCATGATCTACCTCTCTGTGTGGCGGAAGATTCGCAAGGTCTTCAGGGAATACATCATCATACTCCCTCAACCTGTTTGGTTGAAGTGAGGTATCTGATTGGTCCACCTTGTTGAGTTTAACTGCATATATTTGCGGACCCTTCCTTAGTCCCTTCAAAAGTCTGTTGGCCTTAACTAGAGTGGCCCTAGGTCTCCCATTTTCCCCCTGGATTAAGGCTTCATTACCCAAGTTATCTGTAAAGGTAAAATTCCCTTGTGCACAATGTATGTGGGCCCTATTTTGCTTTAGCCAGTCCATCCCTAGTATCCCATCAAAGAATCCCAAGGGTAAGGTTCAAAATTGGGCAGAAGTTGGGTGTCCCCCTAAATCAAAGTTGATCTTTCCTGCAGAGTGTTGAGATACTACCTCCTTGCCGTTTGCTAACTCTACAACTAGCTTGCTTGTTGGATACTTATCTAACTTTAGCTTCCTCATGCATCTGGGTGAAAGAAATGAAAGAGTACTACCACAATCTATAAGGAAGTTAACTTGTTCACCTCTAAGATATCCTGGCGTATGAATGACTGTGTATTGCTCGCAACCATTGGGATTTTCAATTGCAGCATGTAGGGTTGCTCTCTCCACTGCTTCGTCGCCCACAGTTGGTTGTACCACAGCGGCATTCACCCTGGCGGTAGCTCCACGTCCTCGCCCTCTGTTCATCCTTCCACATCCTCCTCTTCCATTAGCTTGTCCACGCCCACGGGTATTCAAGGGTATAGCATTGGCGTTGGTTGCCTGAATGTTCCTGGGGCAATTGGATCTGTAATGTCCATGCTTGCCACAACCATAGCATCGAACATCAGGGAACTCCATGGTTGTGGTGGTAGCCATGATAGGGCACTGGTTATATGCTTGTTTGGCTGGTCTGTTATCCCAAGTAGTGGTCCTTGCCCTCTTTGCCCAATGATTCCTTCTGTTCTGATTAGCCTTTTGTACTTCAAGAGCTAGAGGTTTGGCCCTCAACAAGGCATCCTATAGTGTTGATGGCCTGAGAGCTTTCAACCGAGTATTCAGGGGATCAATTAGTCCTTGGCAGAACCTTTCCACCTGTTGTTCCAAGGTCATCTTAGGAGCATATCTCCAAAGAGTGACAAACTTTGCATAGTATTCTTCGACAGATGAATTCAGCTGCCGAAGTGAAAAGAACTCATTCATCCTTAAGGTTCTATAGGCAGGCGGTAAATAACGCCCCATTATTGTAGCTTTTATGTCTTCCCAGGACTGGGAAGTTCCCTTAATATCCATGTCCCTGCAATGTTGCTTCCACCGTATTTTGGCATCACCAATCAAGCGGAACATCGCAAGCATGGTCTGGTTTACGGGTTGGGTCCCCGCAGCTTCAAAGTAATCGTCCATGGCTTCCATCCATACTTCCGCATCTTTCTCCACATTTGCCCCCTCGCCCTTAAAGATCGGAGGTTGGGCTTGCTTAAGGAGGAGCTTCTTCTCTTGCGCTGTCGAGTACAGAGCAACAGGCGGTGCCTACATGGGTTATACAAAATTCTTAATACCATTACTTGGATTTCAAAATAGACACGAGACTTTAATAAAATTGCAAAATTCCACTTTATCAAGAGACAAAGATTCAGAGACAAAAGCACTTTATTGATGAAAATTTATTAAAATCGAAACCCCTCAAGGTTTAGGATAACTGATAATCAGCTTATTACATGGCTATGGATTGCGTATAACATACGCCTAGGAAATGGTATTGACATGATGCACTACTTCATTCGTGTAATAGTTTCTATACTCATTCTTGAGTGGATAATAAACTAAGATATCGGGCCGGAGTTCCACCTTCAGTAATCCAAAGGTTTTGACTCAGTTCGTTGGGATCACGTTGGTGAACTTCTCCAAGAGCCAGTCGTTGATGGTTTGATTGGAGTTGCCTGAAACAGTGTGGTCCAATCGTGTAGGCACCAAGTAGAATATCTCTATTACTCTTAACGCTTCTCCCCAACGTATCTTCTTCAAGTCGGTAGCCAAGCATCCTAGCTTCCGAGCATTGATGTAGTAAACCCCTCCTGGAAATGTCCAATCAAGTTCCCATCCTCTATCAATCCGAGTGGAGTGTGGCGTATAAGACTTCAACGGTATCTCCATGACATCTCGCCTGAACCGATAAACTGGGGATCTTCGAGCTTGCTCATAAATAAGCTCAAACACTTGGAACTTTCGATATTCGAGCACGGGGTCTTCCTGCAACACCAATGCAAGGAATTCGGATCAACTACCTATATACTTTCAGTTCCTTTTAAATGTTCAAACAATACGAATTTATTTCCCAGCCTAACCTAGGCTCTGATATTAGGTGTGAGGTTCCCACCCCACCGTTTCCAATAGCGGATCAGATGGGGAACCTGGTAACCACTAGATCTATTGCGGAAGCAAACAAAATGGTTCAGGGTTCGACTATCGGACGATCTCTCATCACAAAGTGGGTCGAGTTCGAGCCTACTTGCAGGGAGATCTAGCTCCACCTCGCAGGGGAAGCGTACTTGAACTATCTAGCGATCCTAAGACCCACCTTCCAAGAGGAGAGAAGCCTCGAGTGCCTTTTTTCCCATGTTTCAGATGCACGTACTCTCGAGATTTCCCCACTCTAGGGGCAATGAGTATTACTAATATCGAAGTAAGCACTATGGGGACAGAGAGTTCCCGACCAATCGGGACCACCCATCTCGTAGGCATTGGCAACCCGAGCCAAGCCCCCACTTTCCACCCCCACACTCACACTTCCTTGTGTGACCTAATTACTACCACAAAGGTTGTTCCACATAGATATTCCTTGTTTAATTCCGAATCACATTGTTCGTTAAGACAGCCCTTCAACCAGTATTGCAAACAACACCAAGATAGAATTCTAGTAAAAATTCTACTCAAACTTATTCATAAAAGTTCCAATGTTCTGGAGGTACAACATCCCCCCTCCAGCGAGAGTTCACTCCTCCCGTTGTCGCCTAGCTGCCCATACAACTAGGTATGTCCACCGCACAGAAAGCACGTCATGGACACTCTCACCGCATAGAAAGCAAGACGTGGGTTCCCACCGCATAGAAACCAAGTCGTGGGTATCCACCGCATAAAAAGCAAGTCGTGGATTCAAGAGCCCTTAACGAGGAACTCTGCCCCCTGTGATCAGTAGGGGGGTCAGGCCTGATTCAACATTGGAAATAAAATGAACATGTCGAGCTAAATTTTCCCTAGCAGACATTCTTTCCTATTGCAACCAGCATACCCATCAATCATTTCCTTCCTACTTTAGAACTTAATGCACAATGAAATTCAATGCCGAGGTTTCCGTCAGATTTCTCCAGCATGTTTGGGGATATGAGCATTCCTAACTAGCGTATGCAATGTTAATTTAAACAACTTAAATAAAAATATGATATAACTCTTCCACTTCTTCATCGATGGCCCGTGAGATGGCCGGTATTTGTTCCTCCATAGGAGTTTTCCCCTTTCCGTTGACATTACTCGTTCCTGCCTCGCGATAGTGGGCACCACCGAAGCGCGTCCTCTTAACCGGGGCTCTTTCTCACTACTTTAAATGATTAGCTTGGAGAAAGAGCTAAGGTTCGCAAGCATCATAACAGTCCAATGGGTAGATTAGTGACATCAATTAATTTCTCCTATATGAGAGGTCTAGATTTCCTCCGTAAAGCAATCATTAAGGATGGCACATAATCCTATGGGAATCGGCTCTAAGATAATTATTCGGCTTACATGATTAATAATAATTAGGATTTCACTATTGGAATTACCAGAGAATTGAATTAAGTATGATTAAACTATTTCCTAGCAAATAGACGATGCAGATTTACCTTAGGCATATGTGTGAGGAAAACCAATTCTTAGAGTCTTAATGACAGATTAATTCCTCCTTAATTACATCTTAATGCATAAGAGAATGAATTCAATTAAGCTTCATTGTTAATGAGTGATTAAAAGAGTGATTCTCTTCAATCTACATAATTACTAGCTTATCGATTAATTACTATACTACCTAGAGAGAGAAAATGCTGATAATTATGCTCTAATCACTAATCGAGAGTGATGAACGGCTGATAATTCAGCTATGGAATGATTATTACATAATAGAATAGGAATAAGGAGAATTTTGAGAGTAGTCATAGAGAATTACGACTAGGAATAAGCATAATAGACAAGGAATTTAGATGGTAGAGAAAAAGATTTACAGATGGCATTAATTAAACTGTCGTTACCGTGATTAAGAGCTGGTAATCTTCTCAATTTTCTGATCTAATCCAGCTTCTTGAGACGAAAATTCGGCAGCACCTCCCTCTTTGCTTCTTCTTCAAAAGGTGTGTGATCCGGTAGCACCTTCCCAGAGTGTGTGTGTGTGTGTGTGTGTGTGTGTGTGTGTGTGTGTGTGTGTGTGTGTGTGTGTGCAGGTCTTTAAATAGGCTCTTACAAGCTGAAAATCGATTTTTGCTGCTATAAGCATCTGAGTGAGCACTCAGTCCTTGCATGGTAAGTCTAGTTCCCTGCCCACCAAGTGTCAGGTAGGCTTGGTTAATTGGCTCTGAGTCTAAGTTACTGGCTTGGCAGCTTCCCTAGGACTCCCACAAAGCAAGAGGGCACCCCCTAGCTGCTAAAGCTGATCTGGAGTGCACTAGAACCTGTTCTCACACAGTCCCGGGTCCCCGGTACCTCCCCGGATTATGAAAATTTGGTTTTAGGCTAAAACGGGTCATACGAGTTGGATTTTGACACCGTAAATTGCTATACGGAGCTCGAACTAAGACGTACTGGACCAAGTACCTGCCATATTTAGCAGCCCCCGGGGTCCGAAAATGCATTTTTTCAAATTTGGGGTACGAGTGCAGTTTTTTGAGACGGTCAAAACTGGACGGGTCGGGTGACCAAAAACTTACTATTTTTGGAAATTTTTCACGAAAATTATTTTAATCCATATTTTTGAAGCTTTATAACATTCTAAACATCATGGCACTAACAGAATTTGGAAAACTGCTAAAAATAGTAACTTATTCCATTATATTCATTTCATGGTACAAAGGTGCTCTTTTTGATCGGGGTCAGATCGGGGTCAGAGACCTTACAACTAGATAGAGTCTTCAATGAAAGTTCTGAAATTCGTTGGTACAGAGTTAGTACGACTTATAGCATTTATGCCTTGAAAGCGTGAAATTGTGCAATTTGATGAACAAAAATAATATTTCCTCCCTTTTTTCAAAAAGAGCTTGGCTCCAAAATGTCGATTCTCAACGTAGCATTAGCCTCTTCCTCATTGGTCGAGCGCCACTCTCTCTCTAGAATTGAAAGGCCCAAAAGTGAGTCCAACTTTCTCCTAATGCTAAGTACGTACATAAATTTTTTTGACATGGCTGACAATAACCAAGAGAGTAAAATGAACATTGATAGCTTTGATTTTGCACATGAAGGTGCTAATGATGATGCCCCCATGTTGGTTAATTATCTCGTTACTAGGTTGCAGCAAGCTACGTGCAACCTTGATTTGCAAGACAAAGCTACCCAACAACTTCGCGCTTATGGGATTTCCCTTCCTCTCCAAGAGGAGAGAGAGCTTTGGAGCCCACCGTACGAGAAAAGGAATCCAAAGAGCAAGAAAGCAATGAAAATTTATGTTCCTCTGAAGATGTGGCTCCAAGAAGACTGTGGTCTAGCAACTCCTCCCAAGAGGAAAACATCAACACACAATCCCTTTCCTTGTCAGTCCAAAAGGGAAGAGAGGAAACAAAGGAAGAAAAGGCAAGAAAGAGGTCACCCTCTTCTCCTTCTTCTTTATCTTCCTCCTTTCCCGATGAAATCTATGGCTATTCTCCTAGAGAATACAAGAGGGGAGGACATCATAAATCATACCCTACATGGTAAAGGTCACAAAATCTTAAGAAGTTCAAGGAGGGGAGAAAGAGTATCTCTTTTCTTACCTATGATAGCACCTTTGGTGCTACCAACAAATTTTTGGCCTTCATCCAACAAATTGATGTGGCCTTTGGAGAAGAGGGCTTCACGGAGTCCTCCAAGCTACACCATGTAGCTATGCACTTCCAAAAATCATCTCGTCAACGGTGGGCTAGCCTTTGTGGCAATGGAAAAGCCCCAAAGACATGGAAAACTTTATGAGTTTCCATCATGAAGCAATTCCTTACAAGCGATGCAAAGGACACAGTGCTCATTGAATGGTGCAGCTTGAAGCTTCTCTCTCATGAGTCTATCCACAAATATGTAGACAAGTTTTTGGATTTACATCTCAAGGCTATTGTCTTTCAAAAGATAGACTTCGCCAAGAAAAAGCAACATTTTTGTGCGGGATTACTTGAAGAGATGGCCAAATATGTCAAATCTCAACGGCTTGGTTCTATCACCGAAGTAATCCATTACACCATGGTTGTTTCATGCATAAACTTCCAACAAGGGGCTAGATAGAATGTCAAGCCCATGGAGAACAAAGATAAAAATGATGCAAAGGGGAAAACCAATTCCCAAAATTCTTCCCAAGGCATTTCCAACAACAACAACAACAATCGGTCCAAGGAGAAGGGAGTTTACAAAGGAAAAAACAAACTCTCTCATGAAGAGCTTGAAGCTTTTCGCAAGGACCATAAGTGTTTTAAGCGTGCGGAGCAAGGACATGGCTATCATTTTTGCTCCAAGAAAAATGCTCGCAATGAGACTCCTAGGGCTTCCACCATCGAAGCTTCAAAAGAGGATGCTCATTGTAAAGGATCATCAATCTCCTATGCTTGGGGAAAGGTAAGGGAGCATGATGTCTTCATCTTGTTTGACCCTGGATCTACTCACAACTTCAGGGACAACAAGCCTCCGTTACTCCCTTGATTGGGACGTTGAGGCTTCATGTCCAAAGCTATGTCAAGAGGATGCTATCTTAGGGGCGCCATGGTTTAATTGCATGGCTGCCAACATCGAAACTTCCCTGAAAGGAGAATCTACTTCCGCTACAGGGGAAAGAACATGTTTATAGATGCTAGTGAGTGTGGTCATTCTATACCACTTGCAAATCCTCCTTCATTTGAAAAATCAATGAAGAGCTCAATTTTTGTGTACATGATTTTTGTCAAAGAATCGCTAAAAGACCCTAATGTTTCATCAAATGTAAATGGTAGGAATCAAGAAGAGTTAGACTTTTCTAATTTTCTAAAATGATTCCAAGATGTGTTCATCGATAATATCCCTATTGACTTACCTCCAAAACAAGGGGATGATGACCATCAAATTGAGGTCCTTCCAGGAAGCTCACCACCTAACAAGCCTCCTTATCAAGTTTCTCAAGCTCAACAAGAGAAAATCACGAGACAAGTACAGGAATTGGTAGACAAAGGGATGGTGAGGCCTAGATCCTCTCCTTTTTGTTCTCTAGTCCTTTTAGTCCAAAAGAAAGATGGTACATACCGTATGGGTGTGGACTATCGAGCACTAAACCATATCACTATCAAACATAGATTTCCCGTGCCTCAGATAGAAGATCTCTTTGATAATCTACAAGGCTCTACCTACTTCTTTAGGATTGACCTTAAAAGTGGCTATCATCAAATAAGGATAGTGGATGAAGATATCCTAAAGACCACGTTTCGTAAAACGTTTGGTCTTTATGAATATCTAGTCATGCCTTTTGGCTTGACTAATGCACCAGCCATGTTCAATTGTCTAATGGAGAAAAATTTAGACCCTACCGGGAATTCACTAGAGTGTTCTTTGATGCTATCATCATCTACTCCAAGTCGTTGGAGGAACATAAGAAACATCTCCAAGTGCTTTTTCAAGCATTGAGGGAGAACAAGCTTTTTCTCAACCAAAAGAAAAGCGAATTTTTCCTTCAAGAGATTCAATACTTAGGTTCATATTATCTCTCAAGATGGTATCTGTATGGATCCATCAAAGTTAGAGGTAATAAAAGCATGGCCTAATCCAAGGAATCTACATGAGCTAAGAAGATTTATTGGTATGTGTGGATACTATAGATGCTTCATAGAAAAATTCTCTCAAATAGCAGGACCATTACATGACATAACAAAGAAGAACGTTAAGTATTTATGGACTGCTAAGGAGAAAAATTATTTTGACAAACTCAAAGAGAAGCTTACCTCCCAACCAGTCCTCATGCTTCTAGATCTCTCAAATCCATTTAAGGTCCAATGTGATGCTTGTGGAGATTGCCTTGGAGCAGTTTTTCTTCAAGAAGGGTGTGCCATAGCATATGAGAGCAGAAGGCTCAATACGGATGAACGAGTCTTGGGCATTTATGAGAAACAGATTTTAGCAATTGCACATGCCCTAGACACATGGAAGCACTACTTATTGGAGACTCCATTTATTCTATGAACCAACCAGCAAAGCTTCAATATTTCATGATGCAAATCAAGCTTTCCACCGAACAAATGAGGTGGCCAAATTTTCTTTTGCAATTTAATTTCCATATTGTTCACATTGTTGGTAAGCATAATCAAGTGGCCGATATACTTTCACAACGACCAAAAGTTAATGCGGTGTATATAGCTACTCACAATGATCTATCTCCTATGCTAGATGAGTATGCTACTAACCCTGACTTTAGAGACATAATGTCAGCCCTTGCTTTGGGGAAGAAAGAGGAACCATTCACCTTGCAGGATGGTTATCTTCTCCACGGAAATAGGCTATGTGTTACCCATTCCCTTCGTGAGAAAGGTATGTATGAATCCCATGCTCCTCCATATATAGGGCATAGAGGTATTCAACCTACTCTCCGAGGAGTAGAGATGTACTTCTATTGGTCTACCATGAAAGTGGACATACAAGAGTATGTTTCAAAATGTGTAGTATGCCAAAAGACTAAGTATGATAGAGGGAAGCAACCTGGATTACTCCAGCCATTGCCTATTCCAAATTCACCATGGGAGAGTATATCCATGGATTTCATCTTTGGATTACCCAAGTCTATCCATGGGAATACAGGAATATGGACAATAGTTGACAGGTTTAGCAAGCAAGCACATTTTATTCCCGTAAAAAAGACTATTAAGGCACATCAAATGGAAACTCTCTTCATATCTCAGATTTTCAAGCACCATGGATTACCCACATCCATCGTGTCAGATAGAGATCCTAGAATGACCAGTAATTTCTGGAAAGTTCTCTTTGAAAATCTAGGAACAAGATTGAATGTCTCTTCAAGTGATGATAAGTGAGGAACTAATTCTTTCTCCTATGAAATGTTTCTTCTTCCTCTTCCCTACCCTCATTCCTTGCTAGCTCTCTCCACCTTCGAATGTGTTTGAGGTCTTGGGACTGAGGCTTGGGATAGTTAATTCTTTCCACAAATTTTATGTTATGCTCATGATGCATGAAGTTTTCCATCTTTATTGCATCACCTAGGTCACAAGGAACACAAAGGTTGTATTGTAACAAGTCTCTCTTGATGGGAGAAACTATAATACAAATGCCTATAGGAGGGGGGCTCCACATAAATCCGGTCCTCAACTGTTGTCATGTTCTCTAAACTCTCTCTCTCTTGCAAAAGTATTGTTCATGCCAAGTTAACTAAATGCTATGTTTATGTTGCAACCATCAATTATGTTCACCCGCTATGCTCACAAAGTATTAAAGTACTCTCTCTAATAAGTTCCACTACTCTCAAGTTAATAGGTCAATTCCATTACATTGGTATGGACAAAGAGAGTACCGGTAAATAAGGTGAATGATTACTGCAAAGGCGATGAAGGAAACACCACCTCACCACTTGAGTACAAAGGAGTAAAGACGGTTGCAATATTAGATAGTGGGGCAAGAATTTCCATTGCAATCAAGAGTATGTGGGAAAAATGGGAAAAGCCTGCTCATAGGAAAACTTGACTGAAATTGCAATTAGCGGATGGATACGTGGAGAGACCGATAGGAATGTTAGAACGAATCATTGTATCCTTGTGTGGTATTGAGTATGAGCATACCTTTGCAATGATGAATTTTGACAAGAGCAGCAACTTTGATATCATATTGAGAAGACCATTCATGCGTCAGCTCAAAGTGGTACAAGATTGGGGCTATGACTAAATCTACTTGTGAGACACCAAGAGATCACTACAAAAATTGGTGTCAAAGATCATAGTTATACAGATGTAGAGCAAACCTTGGGTGAAGAATTACACTCCACAACTAAAGAGGAAAAGGAGATACCTGCTTGGTTACAAAGAAAAGAGCATAGTTGGATGTGTGGAGCATCAAAATGCGGGAGTCTTAGAAAGGAAGATTGCATCGTAGAGCGTTCAGTAGAAGATGAAGCTTACATTAAGGAACCATTTCCAGAGGATTTGTTTGAACCCTTTGAATGGGATCAAATACTGGCGACTCTTGATGTCTGTGTAAATGAGGCAACCAACACCAAATTTTGCGATGAAGATGGCTATGATATAACTCCCTTATTTACGATAAAGGTGTTGAAGAAAGCTAATGAGGTTTGTGAGTGTGAAAGAAAAAAATGGCACAGAGATGGCTACATCTTGGAAAATGATACAAAAGTGCAAATGAAGGAAGCAGAGCAAGCACAAGAATATATCATCATTGACATACTTGAAGAATCGACAAAAGCTGTTTCAAAGAAGTCGACTCCAAAAAAAACACAAATAAAAGCAGATGAAGGAAAAAAGTTTCCAAGTTCAACGTCAAATGTTCAGCAAACACAAGGTCAAAAGAAGAACAGGGACAAGGAAGAAGATCGATTGTCTCCTAAGATGGTCAAATTCAGCATATGCAGATAAACAGGAATCAAAATCACATGTTCAATTGTGATAGATCCAAAAGCAACAAAGAATCTAATGACTTATGGAACGTGGATCATGGTGGGAAAGCCACCAATCAAATAGCTAGAGGAGATAATGTAGACAAGTTCAAAAATTTTGATTCCTAGCTTCGGCATGGCACAAGCAGTACTCAAGTTGAGTACTTGGGAGTACAGGGATACTTTCCACATAATTGACTCCCATCATATCAAAGAGAGTTTGATCCTGACAGAAAGCTAGAGGAACATCTTAGTTCAACCACAAGGAATATCTTCAACAACAACACCATCAAAAGCCCCAAAGACACCTCAAGTCAATGCAAAAAAGGAGCAACCAAGCATAGCAGAAAAAGGTAAAGCTAAGGTAAAATTTGAAGTATATCAATCTCACAAGACAACTTTACCGTCGATGAGCCTCCATCAAACTTCCCATGTAGACTGTACATCAAGAGCCACACCATCAACAATGCAATGGAAACCAGGTCAAAAAGTCTACCGACCAAATTTTCTATCTCTTAACCCTCACACACATTCCTATCATCTACAACGGACGTCGTATTATTTATTTGGTAGATTCAGGTACCGAGCTTGTCGGTCCAATAGGAAAAGGGTAAGAGTGATCGTCGATGAGAGGCGCACTCTAACTGGAACATTCAACTGATTAGTTGGCTAAGCATGGGCGCCCAAGTGTGAATGGGGCGAGCTCATATAAAAGTCAACTAAACCTAAAATTCTCTCATTCTCTCATTTGTGCAATTGAAGAGTGCTCTTGCTCCATCTCTATCTTCTTCTTCTTCATCTCCTTGTGTGTGTGTATGCGTGAGAGAGAGAGAGAGAGTGCGATCGAGCATTGTGGTGGCACGACGGTGGCGAGGCGGTTGAGTGCGGCGTAGCGGCGTCTCTTGAAGGAGTACGATCGGAAGTGCGACGCGAGAGAGAGTGTGAGAAGAAGAGCACGACGATATGGTGAACTCGCTCTACTGTAATGTGTAGAGCATAGTGAGTTCTTATTAGGTTTTTACAAAACAATATGTGTACATACCTGGCGGCCCGCCCACTTACCTAGGCGACCACATTGGGCTTTATACCCCAACAACCTCCCACTTAAAGTCCAATGTGGTACTTTAAGTGTGAGAGAAGCTACTATACAAGCTACTATACAAGCTAATATACAAGAGATGTAGAGAAGTGATGTACTACCCTACACCTAACTGCTTGCGAAAATGCGCAAAGCTCTCTGAGGGAAGTCCTTTTATAAGTAAATTAGCAGGATTTTCTGTGGTGTGAACTTTGACAAGCTGAAGTTGCTTATCCTCGAGCATTTCCCTGATGAAATGATACTTCACATCCACATGCTTTGTCTTTGAGTGATAAACTGGATTGCGAGCCTATTGTATAGCACTTTGACTATCACAATATAACACAGGCATCTCTTCTTTGATTCCCAGATCTGTTACTAGTCGATTAAGCCAAATTGATTCTTTGCATGCCTCTGATGCTGCAACATATTCAGCCTCTGTAGTAGATTGAGTAACACAATCTTGTAATCTAGAACGCCATGATACTGCTCCACAAGCCAATGTAAAGACATACCCTGACGTAGACCTTCGGCTGTCTCAGTCACCTGCATAATCTGAGTCTGTAAAACCCTTTACACTTAGCTCCTGACTCCCATAGCATATACGCATACTCTTTGTAGCTTTCAGGTATCTCAATATTCCTTTCACTACCTCCCAATGTTTCTTGCCTGGGTTTGACATATATCGACTTACTACTCCCACTGCAAATGCAATGTCTGGGCGAGTAGCAATCATTTCATACATCAAACTACCCACTACGGACGCATATGGAATCTTATCCATTTTAGCCTGTTCTTCCTCAGACACAGGACAATCTTGTTTGCTAAGTTTCACATATGGTGGCAATGGAACACTCAATGCCTTTCCCTTCTCCATATTGAAACGTTGCAAAACCTTGTCAATATACTCTGTTTGAGATAACCAAATCAACTTCTTTGATCTATCTCCCTCAATGCGCATACCAAGTATATGACTTGCCTCACCCATGTCTTTCATGCCAAACGATTTTGCCATCTTTGACTTCAAAGCTGAAATTTCTTCCAAGTGCTTGCCAGCAATCAACATGTCATCCACATACAAAATAAGGATCAGCCAACTGCCATCCTTAGCCTTCTTTGTATATAGACAGTGATCGAACTCACTACGTTTGTAGCCTTGAGAAAGCATAAACTTGTGGAATTTATGGTACCATGCCCTCGGTGATTGTTTTAAGCCATAAAGACTCTTTAACAATTGGCATACCCAATCTTCCTTGCCTTTCTCAACAAACCCTTCTGGCTGCTGCATGTAAATTTCCACTTCTAAATCACCATGCAAGAACACTGTCTTGACATCCATTTGGTGCAACACCAAATCTAATATGGCAACCAATGCAAGAAAGCATCTCAATGTAGTCATCTTGACCACCGGAGAGAAGACTTCCTCAAAGTCAATGCCTTGTTCTTGCTTCCGCTTTAAATTCCAAAGAAAGAAGCTCAAGCAAAGAACCAAGAAAATCCAAGAGTGGCAACCATTCCTCAACATTAGGTTGTACGTATTGTTCAAGATTTCACTAAGTAGATGCAAGAGCTTTGTTTAAGTGTTATGGACAGAGGGAAGCCAAGGGCTGGAAGAGACATGGCTAGGCTTTTTCTTAGCAGGTGCTATAATGGTGGGAAGAATGCCATTATGCTCCAAATTGTTGGCATCCACTAAGGGAAAGAGGGGGGGAATGTACCCTTTATTCACCTCGGCAGAGGTAGATGGCAGGTACAACTCAATGGTCAAAGAGAGCAGCATGTAGTTGAGAATGAGGCACCACCAGAAGGACAAGCTGAGAATCTGGCACCACCAAAACCATCACGTAATGATGAGGTTCCTAGCGCTCACATAATTGGTGTGGACAAGCAGGATGTGGGATGTTTTGGCAAATAAAAGGACACGAGGTAGAAGGGAGATTGAGACTAGACAAGAAAATAGGGCTTGGAAGAGAAAAGAGAAGGTGAATGAAGGCAGGGAACAACCAGAGACAAGCAAGAGGAGGCTTCATTGCAAGATCAAGCAATCGGATTTCCAACTAAGATGGGGCCATCCATAGTATGATTTGGTGAGTGATGTCCAAAATCAAAAAGCTAACATTATATTTGGCCAATTGCTTGCATTGAATCCCAAGTTAAGGAGGCAATGGTCTAGCATGAGGCTTCCATATGCTGGAGGTGATGTGCATGTAGTACAAAATCTGGCTCTCAGGTTAGGTAGTTCGATTGATGTACTTCCAATTGTGGATGTTTTTATTAAAATAAAGAAGTAATTACAGGCATACATCGATGCTGGTGCATAGGCTTGTGTGCCCGAGGGATTCACTCTATAACACAAAATGGGACGCCACTTGCAAGCAGACAACTTTGATAAAACCCCTATATACGACTCATATTAGGAAATATGACCCCCCTTTCTACGCTTATACGACAATCAATGAATAAAACTATCATACCCCTATCTTACATATAAAATTCAGGTCTTGCATTATCTAATTGAGTAAAACTAGTCAAAGAGTGTGTAGCATAGTGACTAATTGCAGCACGTACTAAGGAACCACTTCTGTCGATAACTACATATACCCTCAATGTGTCTTAGTTTGAATTTCAAACTATGTGCCCGATCAGTCTGCACTCTGGCTACTCGTCCAATTTTGACCCATCTAAAGCTGGTGTAAATCAACCCTTGACATGCTCCAAATCAGTCCTTATCTATGACCATCTTGATGCAAAATTTGATATGTGAACTGATAAAAAAAATTCCCCTAAATTCATCCAAGTTCTAGTGCACATCGCTGACCAATTGTTACAAGTAATCAAACCGGGTGAGGTCCCCCCCCCCCCCCTCCTCTAAATATGATACCCCCCTCCCTTATTTTTAAGCTTGAGAGATAGATTATTGGGGACCTGCCCCTAACTTATATGCTTATGTAACTTGTTAAAAAAAAAACCCTCCCCTGCACTTACATGGTGCGGTAAGTTTTCCATGGTGAATCCCTCGGGCTTGTGTGCTAACAGAGGCTACTATGAAGGACATATGTATCAAAGCTATGGTCAGATCCAATGTGTGGATGAGGATGGCCAACCATGCCAAAGCGATATTTTTGGGAGTGGCCTAAATGTGAAGGTAAAAGTTATGGGAATTTAATGCATCATTGATTTCTTTGTGATGAAAGCAAGTGAGAATGCCTACCCTATTATTTTGGGGAGGCCATGGTTGCTAGCAATTGGAGCTAAGCAAGATTGGGAGAGAGGAGTTTCCACATTGCCAAACCAAGAGAATGGCAGGAAACACGTGCTTGATTTGAAGACCATGGAAATCCATTTTCATCCTATGGCAAAATGTGATAGAGGGGATTTGAGCACCAATTATGAGTACGAGAGGGAATCAACCTATGATGAAGGTTCTACTAGCATTGGGAAAGAGGAAGAGAGCAATGAAGATTTTCTAAAGCTGGATACATATTTTTCTTGGGTCATTGTAGACTCCCTCAATTCCGGGATGAAGATATGCAAGCTTTGGTTTATGGTCTAGATGAAGTAGAAGTGGAAGGAATGCTAGGTGAAGATCTAACCAACTAAGAAAAGAAGCGCTCTATGGAGTTGTGTGCATCATATCCCAATCTTTTTGCTACACATTATAAAGACTTGCAAGGATCTAAAGGGGTGGAGCATCAGATTCTACTCAAAGAGGGTATAAGCCAAGCGCACAAAAGCTACAGAGGTTGGGAGAGATTCAGAAGGAGGCCCTATGGAAAGAGATCAACAAGCAACTCAAGGAAGGCATTATTTATCTAGTGAAAGAGTCTCAGTAGGTTTCATCGATTGTCATTACACCCAAAAAAAGAGTAGAGTGGGAACTAGAGAGTGTGTGTAGACTACAAGCCATTGAATGCTGCTTCAAAGTTAAATCATTATGAATGATCGATCTCTCAAGCACATAGTGAATGGTGTGCACCTCAAGCTATACTTTGAAAGGAAATTGGTGCCCATTGTGAATCAGTATTAATAGAGGGGTTTGGACAACCCACCTAGACAGGAGTTATCTGCATCAAGAATAAAACAAACATGTTGTAGCACCTTTTTGTTTAGCCCACAATGTTTTCTAGTTTTTCATTTTCCAAATTTCAATAATCATATTTTTGGATTGAACATAAATGTTCAACACAGGTTGGGAATGATGGTGCAGCTAAAGTTGGTCGATGCTATGAAGAGTGCAAAGCATAGATATGTGTACTCACGGGGGCATGCCAAAGTGGTCAGGAAAATCTGAAGGTCAAGGGTAGGCAAAGTGGATGTGTAGATTTATGTGGTCTTTTTATCCAAGGTTATCTACTATGGTGCCTATTAAAGAAGTGTTCAAAGTGCTTAAATGGAAGTTCAAGAGGTGGCCCTCAATGTCTTCTCCAACCTTGTTCAGGCAGCTCCTCAATCAAAACTATGGAGTGCAAGTTATGGTAGTTAAAAGTGGTTTGCAAATCCTTGGCATATTGGGCAGTGCAGATGAATGGTCAAAGCTGGTGTGAGTAGTTAGATTTGAAGTGCTCAACTTACGGTGCATGTTGGTCTTTTTGGATCAAAAATCGGAGTTCTAACAACCAAGTTATGAGGAGCTATTGAAGTTTTGTCGAGGAACGGTTATGTGCCAATTTGACCGCCTTGGTAGGCATGTGAAGTCTACTAAAAGTTACATGTCATCAATTAGAGATCAAACTACAAAGATAAGGCCAGTCAAAGTTGGAGGGTAACCGTTGCGGAATGGTACTAGATGACTTTTGGCTCCTTTTGGTCTTGTCATTTGAAGGCATGGAAAGGTTGTGAAGCTACGTGATTCTTGGATATTAAAATTGGCAACCCAGGCTTTCACTCTGCTTTTACAAAGTGTCGATCAGGTTCACGCACAGGAAGTAAGAACATCTGAAAGTGGGAGTGAAATATGATTTTTATTGAGCATTGGGAGGTGGGGGTGGGGGGGGGGGGGGGGGTTCCTTTAGTTTTCAAAGGAGGATGGTTCAAGAAGCACCACATGGCAAGGTACTTATTCCTCATGCACATGTGCAAACCAAAGTGTTGCACTATATATATTCAAGCAAGAATAGCTCGTAAGCATCCAAGGAAGGAGAGAAGGAGTTCTAATGGCTCCTCCCCTCACCCCCCTCACGCGAGTGGAGCATGGCACTGTGGTTTGGCATTCTCTTGCATGGTTGTGGGTGCTTGTGGTGGCATTTGGCAGTTGATGGGCAATTTGCTAGCGTACTGTGGTGGTTCTTCGACACCCTTTAAAGACTTGTTCACGCCGGTCCCCGTAGGGGGTCCCCTTCTTTTTTATTGAGGGCATGTGGAGGTTGTGCTAGGGCTAGTGGCACCCGATGCTACTCAAGGTGGGGAGCCTTCCCACAATAAACTTGGGATGTCAGGTATAAAAGAAACCGTTCTCATGCAATCATAAAAAAAATAGCATGGGCAAGTGTCCGAAGAGGATAAAATGTTGCTAAAAATAGAAAATTTGCCCTAATAAGGTCCTTCTTTTTTTTTATGAGAAATTTTGGAACCAAGAAAGAGACCTTTCTAGAGGGCTGTAGAAAGCACAGAGAAGCAGATTGTACTCCATTTTTAAACAATCAAGCTCGCACTTCCCCTTCCTTTTGTGGTCAATCCCCCATCCCCCTTCTCCCCTCTATTGTTTTATCTCTTGGTGTTGGTGCCGGTGTGTGTGCATTTTCTCTTGGCCATTCTTTTGTGTGTGGCATGCACACACACACACACACACACAGAGTTGTGTAGTGGTCGTGTGTCCGATTGAAGTAGTGTGAGTCTTGTGTGTGTTCGGATTCTTTGAACTGTGTGTAGGCTTGTTGATAAGTAGTAGAAGGTGTACGTTGTGCAAATTGTGTTGTTTTGAAGGTTTTTTTGAGAGGAGTGGGGTGTGTGAGTACCCTCGGCTATAGAGAGGAAATTTTGTGCGTTTCTAGGTGTGTTCTCATTCCCCCTCTCCATCTTCTGGTGCCCCCATTGAGGAGCATCTAATTGCACGTTGTTTTGACCAAGAAAGGTGGTTTTTTTCCACACAAAATGTGATGGCAATGCAAAGCTACGGGCTGAAGTTTATCGACGAGGAGGATTTGGAGGAGTAGATGGCCGATTTTGTGTTGTTGTTACATATGCCAAATGAAGATAGCAAGATGCGGACGATTTTTCTCTATTGATGTGGGGCAAAGCAAAGACATGGTTTTATGCTTTAAGGAGAGAACCTAGGTTGATATGGTTGGCCCTACGGCTTTGCTTCCTACAGGATTTTTGTAAAGAGGTGTCCCCATTTGGTTTGAATGCAAGATTGAAGGCTTTCAAGAAAGATATAAATGAGCAATTTTGTGTTTTTCTTAACCATTTTGAAGAGTATTGAGTAGAGCTTGTGGCTACCATACAGGAGAAATTCATGGCATGTTTGCATCCCAAAGCTCAATAGAAGGTGGATTTGGAGAGTCTAAAGAACTATGATGGTGTGGTTGCATATTACACAGGCAAAGAGAAAGAAAATCCAGAAGAAGATCGAGCAAGGTGCATTGGGGTATGAAGCTATGCCTCCCAACCCGCTCCAAAGTCCGATGGAAGAAGCCCGAGCAGAGAACCAAGAAAATTGTGAAATCACAACCATTCCTCAACATTGGTTACATATTGTTCAAGATTTCACTGAGCAGGTGCAAGAGCTTTGTTTAAGTGTTATGAACAGAAGGCAGCCAAGGGCTGGAAGAGGCAGGGCTTGGCAGGTGCTATAATGATGAGGAAGAAGGCCACTATGCTCTAGATTGTCCGCATCCACCGAGGGAAACAGGGGGCATGTACCGAGGTAGAGGAAAGGCATAGTTCAATGGTCAAAGAGGGTAGTAGACAGTTGATAATCCAGCACAACTAGACCTGCTAGGTAATGATGAGGTTCCTAGAGCTAACATAATTGGTGTGGACAAGCAAAATGTGGATGTTTTGGTAAATAAAAGGGCATGAGTCAAAGCTGAGAAAGCTTACGTCTCTCCAAAGCTTACATATGACACGTACACACAAAAATAAATCTCAATATCACCTACGTGTGTGTATACACGTGGACTCCCTCCCATGAGAACACCACTTGCTCTAATGTGAGTGTAACGTATGCAAAATCCTAGATTTTGAATCTTGGAGCTCTCACCTAGCTAGTGATTTAAAGATCCCTAAAGATAGGTAAATGAAAATTTCTAAGAGGGGACGTCATATTGTCCAACCATGTAGTATGGAATGCTTAGTCTATGTATTAGGGCACCTATGTATTGGTCTATGATGTCTAAAGATAGGTAGATGAAAATTACCTAAGAGCGGACATCATATTGTCCAACCAAGTAGTATGGAATGTGTGGTCTTTGTATTAGGGCACTAAAGTGCCAACAGTAATTGTTATCACACAAGAACTTAAGATTTTAGGGGTTGTCATTTAGATGTGAGAGGAGTTTACAGCAATAAACTATCAAGGTAACAATAATTTTTTGACAAGAGAGCTCACTTGAAGAGGATAACACAGTTCAAAGTTGAACTCAAGAAAGAGAGTTTTTATCTTATGGTTTTCTCTCCTTAGGAATCCAAGGATGTTTATGAGGATGTGAACTTTGCTTCAGAGGGAGGCAATGTCACATACTCCATAGCATCATGACCATGGAGCACATGTGGCACGTGCAGATAAGGTTCCTAGTGCACATTTCTCATGTAGAGCTTGGGGGTGGAGTCCACACAGGATCTCAAGAGGCCTCGAATGGCCAGAGGGGTGTGTATCCTGGCACACTAAGAATTACCAGAGAGGGTGAGTGAAAAATCCTAGGCTCATACGCCTCTCTTGGGGGAGAAGTCCACACGGGATATCAGGAGGCCTAGGATGGCCTTAGGGTCTGTAGTAGCATAGGATCTTAAAAATCCTAGGATGGCCAGAGAGGTGTGTAACGTATACTCTAACCAGTGTAACATATGTGGAATCCTAGGCATCGTACGCATCTCTTGAAGAGCTCTAGTGTGTGCTCTTTGCATAGGAACATAGGACTCCTAATGAAACCATAGGAGTCCTCTTTATTAAAGACTTGGCCTTGGCCGTTCACACTTGGCCGAACAAGAGCCAAGGCTTTGGTGTGTCGGGCAACACATCTATATGGCCATCCTAGGTCTTCTGAGATCTCGTGTGGACTCCACCCCCAAGCTATGCACAAGAAGTGTGCACTAGGCACCCTACCTGCATGTGTCACTTGTGCTCCATGTCCGCAATGCTATAAATGAAGTGACAAACAGAAATAGTATTGGGAAGATTGGAGAATTTTCTCAATTCAAGCACCAATTGGAGGATTCTACTTCTATAATATCCAATCTGGTTCCCAATCTTCTTGGTAAGATTCCTTCATCATTTGAGAACTTCTATGGCACTATCACTCTTGGGACACCCTTTCCCTCCTATGAAAAATTTCTCTCTATAAGAAAAAGAACAAGTAAATTAATTCCCTCATAGCTCAAAATGAAGGATAAGGGCAAAGAAAAATTCTCAAAAGGATCTAAAACCAGGAAAGCTTCCACGCCCATCAAGGACTCCAAAGAGCCTAATCACTCCGCATTTTGTGGAAAGATTGTCTATCTTGAAGATAAATGTTTCTTTGAACAAGATCTCTCCAGGAAATTGATTGCTAAAAACAAATCCAAACCCAAGGAATCTAAGAATTAAAAAAGTTGAAGATAAGTCCAAACAAGTAGAAACTCCAACGACACATCCATTGCTTGTACCTCTCCCTCTCATACATCTCTTTCCCCTAGTGACTCCTCTTTTGTGGTGATTGCACCACCCACTCCACAAGAGCTTGAGGTTGTGGACAAGAGTGAATGGGCCATCCTCTCATATTTCTTACACTCCTCACAACATGTGATCTATTGGACTCTCTGCATTGGTTCACATTGGTGATGATTCTACCTTGCCTATGGTTGGATTTGGAAACATCTCACTTGGAAATTTTGCCTTGCATGATGTGCTACGTGTCACTAGTATGAATTTCTTCTCCATCTCTCAAGAAAATTCTAAAGTTCTAGGGGTCTACTTTCATGATGAAGTGATTGAAGTGATTTGATAGAAGGGATCTCTCCATTGTGACTCATGGTTATCAAGAAGCTGGTTTGGATAGTATATAGTCTTTCTCTTCCAATTTGTAGCTACAGGAGTCACATTTGTATCCATGATACTCTCCCTAATCCAATTGCTTCGCAAAAATGATAACAACATACTTTGGCACACTCGCTTTGGTCATGTCCCCATTGCTCTTTGAAGCATCTTGTCTCTGGGAATATGGTTATTGGTTTTCCCAAGATTTGCAAGTCTCATCATGTTTGCTCCTCATGTGCTAAAGGAAAACCACACAAAGATTCATTTCCAAAGGGGGCCACATTTTGTGCCTTTCATATTTTGGAGTTGGTTCATGTTGGTCTTGCAATTTTTATGGAGGTCAATTCACTTGGTGGACCAAAGTATTACTTGCTACTTGTGGATGAATTATCTACAAAGTTTTGGGTTTGTTTTCTTGCTAGGAATTCTAACACTCTCTCTAACTTGCAAAGTTGGATAAGCCAAGTTTAAAACCAATATAACTCAAAGGTCTTTAGTTTGAGAACTTCCAGTGAAGCGAAGTTATACCCTTTGATTCTTTTTTGTCTTCTAATGACACTCAAAGTAAAACCTCTCTCCCTTACATCCTTAACATAATGGTATCAACCGTGGAGACAATAAAGGAGATTTCATGCGCTCTCTTGCATCATGCCTCCCTCCCTCATTTTGGGGTGAAATTGTTGCTACATCAGCATATTTTCTCAACAACTCTCTCACAAATGTGGTGTATGACATCACTTTAGAGGAGTTATTTACAGGTTGTAAATCTATTATCTCACATCTTCATATTTTTTGTTGTGTTACTCATGTTCATGTTCTATCAAAGAAGAGAAGGAATCTTGATGCTAAAGTCAATAAGATGATCTTTTGTGGTTATTCCTTGCTCCAAACAATTTCATTTCTATAGAGGATGTTTTTCTCTCCTATGATGCTCCGTTTGATGAGACAAGATTTGGTCTTGACTCTAATGAAGCTTCTTCGTCCCATGCTAGTATTGGCCAATTTTCACATGTTAAGAAGGTCTCTCATTCCACCTACACCCCCTATTTCTACCATGACCTCTCCTACACCTACTATTGGCACCTCTTTATCATTGACATCCTCTCCCTCTACATTGGTTATTCCATCCCCCTCTTTACGAGTTGATAATGGTGCTACTTCTACTTTCACATATATACTACACATGTGAAACACAAGGATCTCCAAGATGGATTTGAACTCTACTTTGAAATTTTGATCTCTCGAATTCTACCATTAATGTGCAAGTTTCTACTAAAATAAGACTCATAGTTCACAACAAGTGAATTATTCGTAGGTGGATAAATCGCATTTGTTAGAGGAGGCTATGTCTCTCCCTCATTTAAAAAAGGATATGAAAGCAGATATGTCTACTATTGAGGACAATCTTACTTTGATGGATTTACCATTTGGATGTTCAAAGGAGGATCTTCATGAGGCCCCTAATTTTATGGATCATCTTTCCATTGCACATTCATCTTCGAACATTGTATATTTAGATTCTTAGTGTGCTATCGCTTTAGCACATAAAATTGTTGCTCATGGTCGGACTAAACACATGGATGTTCATTACCACTTTGTTCAAGATTACACTGAGAATGGTCGTATTATCTTGGAGTATTATTTCCATCATGAACAATCTTCCTTCTCACTTCCCCTCACTATTCTCACATGCACAATGGGCCCATTATTGCAATACTTCTTAAAGGTCATGGTGGTGGACGAGAAGAAGTGACAAGATTTCCTAATCATACCATATTTCTCCAACACCAATTACATAAGGTTGGTGACTACACAGGTGTAATAGTCATGCGTGTGACATTATGTGTGTGTTTGTATTTCAAAGTCCTAGAAGAACATCAATAACAAGTGTTTTGAGGAGATGGCACCTATAGTCCATGCATGGAGATACTAATCGGTTTCCTTGTTCCTGATGGATGCACGTAATTTATTCAGACTTGCCTTATGATCTAGAAAAGATCAAACAAACACATGCACACCTACATACGGGCCCTTAACATTGTTCTTACCCATGTATCAGAAGCTTTTGTTGAAATGAGATGAAGCTCTGCCTAAAATCTTTTTCCTGTATACCATGAATTTCTAGAAATTTATTAATTTGCTACTTACAGTCACACACGGGCGACCCATGGGTTATAAAATATGCAATTCCCTATTAGTTTTAGTCTACAACATACACCATGCACACTAAATTCCACAATAGATCTATGAGTATAGGCATTTGAGGAGGGTGGAGGACCCCAAATATGTGATGCCCTATTGCTTGACTCGAAACCTACCACCTCCTTGCTAGCAACCTAATGTGCTATCCACCTAGGCCCGTGCATTTGTCTGTCCCAAAGGACAACCAACACCCCTTATTATGAAATCATGCATGCAAATGTAAACTCGAGAAAGAAATAAATAAAACCCCCACCCCGACACCATCTGACAGTTCGCCCACCTTAATACAACACACTGGATACCACCGTTTGGTCTTCATTCAAGACCCCACGGGAGATAGTGTTGAGGCGCCATACACCCACACACATCTCCATCATTACATAGATGAGTCAAATGAGTCCATCCTTGTCTCAAAAGGACAAGCTTCTTCAAACATGGTATAATATTCCAAGTATTCAATCATCAACAAATAGGATCTTAGCCCTAAGCATTATGAATTAGATATTTGGAGTCTCATGAATGGAGAAATGATACAAAGAGCGTCTATTTCTTATATCCACAATAGTGACTCTCATATGCAACAAGGTGAATAGTTATAGTAGCATAGAAGATCGGAGAGTGTTTGTCGACCCAACTTAATGCCCCCTCTTAAACACTAAAGAAGACAAAAAGAAAGTGTGTGTGGCCCCCTAGCTAATGCATATCTTAAACACTTCATCAAAAGTAGCAAAATACTTTGACTTTGACATGTGGCTAATCAACAAGCTTAATCCAATGGGCTACAGTTGTTCACTTAATCCAATTTTCCACAATTGCTACCAAGAGTTCAAAGACTATACTACGGCCTTATGTAGGCCAAAAAGCACTATCTAACAGGATTCTATAATGCAATGACATAAACATAACAAAGCATGAAATGGAAGGATCTTAAAGAGAGATTTTAGTTGGTTCTTGCTATGTGATTCACATCACAATGAAATCACTTTTGTGAATGGACATTCAATGGCTCAAGTAGACTCCTCCTTAGAGACACTGCACATAGCATGTAATTTTTGGATTCTTCAATTGTCATCTCTTAAAATAGCCAAAAATCATCTCATATCTTAGTGAAGAAAAGCAAACAGTTGGTTATTGAGCTTTAAAAATGTGCTTTTTTTTTCAACATTTACACCCGATGTACTTGATCTTTTACATCTTATTTACCAACATCTACATACATGGAAGGCCTCCACATCATCCCCTTTAATCAACTTCCCAAACACACTTGTCTCTAAACAAGGCAAGGTTGCCTAGAAAACTTGATTAAAACTAGAATGATGTATCCTCTGCCCTTATCCTATAGTGTTAACGACCATGAGGAGCCCATTTGTTTACATTTGTAAAACACATTATTTCCCCATCAACCTATCCATTGTACCTTGACTTCTTGGGCTTGGTTAACACAATTTGCTTTGTATATAGCAACATTGTTCATTCCATCTACTCAACAAGAAAGTGTGCATGAGTTTCCTCACAATACATACTTTGTTGCAACACTAGAACTAACACCAATCCACAAATAAATCTTCCAATTCTCCCTATGTGCACCAGAATCCTTTCTTTGCTTCCCTCAAATGTGCACCGTAATTTTCATAAGTATGCATCCCACACATTGGTCCCTTTTTAAAATATTCTCACCACTTAGAACATGCTTTCCAAGCAAAGCTTGCAATGCACACCACCACTTTAACAAAGTTGACTAATTCTCACCTAAAAGACTTGTTAATGCATGACAAGAACAAATGTTCTAAACATCACATCCATCTTCAATGCAATAAGCCATACGTTGAACAAGCAAAACAATCTCCATCTCTGGCTCTTATTTTTAGTGCATCTCAAATTTAAGTTTCCCTACTTGTTCTCACACTTAACCACACATGTAATAGCCATAGATTACTTGTTGCACTTCCATAATAGTCCCATCCTCTAAGGTATATATAGTACATTCCTCACATGCGTACATGTGTTTGTCTATTTTTACGTTTCAGTAAATATATAAACAGGTAGAAGTGTTGGTGGAGTCCGAAGTTTTTGTTCATACCTTGTTCCATCTATTCTACTTTTTCTTTTCTCTAGATTCAGTTTGACAACTTAATATTTGACCTTTTGTATACATTCATCAATCGATCATATCCTCCCTAAGTGTATCTTGTTTGCAATGTGCATCACCATATATGTCCTTCCCATGCTCACTGTCCCAATAGATTGCATTACAACATCAATTTCAACCCATATTTTGTAAACATTCCTATTATTAGCCTCGTAGTCCCCTTCTATCCATGCTAGGCCATAGCTACAATGCACTATTGGTCATAGTTCACATTACCACTTTCCATAGGAGAACATTTATATGATTGCCTATACGGCCAACATTCCCAATTTCAAAACCATATGTACATGCTTTTCTTATTGATCTATATCCTTGTCAAGTCATATCCCTCTTTTCTCCTTGTGTGCATAATCCTCATATCATATGCCACTGATCGAACTATGTTAAAGTTTACTTATGATGATTCATACATCTCTCTCTTTTCTCCTTGTGTGCATAATCCGCATACCATATGCCACTGATTGAACTATGTTGCAAGTTTAGTTTTGATGCTTCATACACATTCAGGTCAATAACAAGAAATACTTTCAAGTGATAAAATTTTATGTTTAAGGCTTAAGATATGAATCTTTCTAGGCTCAAAGAGAAATGATCAAAAAATGTTACTATCTGCCATGCAATGACTAAGATAGCAATTTGGACCTTTAAAGAATCTTCAAATGCAGCTAGGAAAACCAGGGGTTTTGATATGTTTCTTCAAGACGAAAATGGCCTAGAAGTTTTGTAAAAATTACCATTAAGATTAAATCCAAGGATAGAAGACAATGAGAGACAAGCCGAGAGCAGAGACACAAAAACGACCCAAGAGCAATAACTCAATAACTAGAAAATGCTCAAACAACTAGGTAAATGAGAATTGAGGGGCAAAGGCCACCTATATGATAGGTAGTGGACAAGAGACTTTCAAATAGATAAAGGGCCCAAAAATGAGACAACTAGGCCAAAATAGGGCCTGAAGACTAAAAATGAACTAAAATGCATATGTAGGGCCAACGTGGCAATACAAGGTCTCAGGGTCCCACCATCTGGCGATGACCCGGTGGTGACATGTCTTGAACACATCCTCTTCACATTAGATGGGTGGTCCAATTTCACATCATTGATATTGAAGAAGATAATACAATTAAGGTCAAGGTAGGAAGACAAGAGAAAGGTAGTCAATTAACCTGCAAATGATCAAAATGAGATGGTCGCGCATGTATGCACCCTCATGCATACACGTTATACCATCAAAAATCCCATTTAGATTTTATTAATGAACCTTTTGCCATTACATAAGATAGGCTTTTATTCTGCTGCTTTTCAAGGAGTGTGTGCACGCGCGCATGTGCGTATGTGTGTGTGTGAGAGAGAGAGAGAGAGAGAGAGAGAGAGAGAGAGCATAGAAAAACCATATGTATATGTGAAACAAAGAGAAACCAGATGTATTTTGTTGCATTCACAAGTCATCTGATCTACTTATCCAGCCAAAGAGAAATTCACTCTACTGACGAAAAACCTCATCAAGTATTGTTTGGCCTTCTCCACTCCTGTGCTGCTACAAGCTCTCACATTGAACTAAAAGGTATGTCGTGTTGCATTTGTTCAAAACATTTTCATGCTTTCACAATGTGCCTAAATAGGCAATTATCCTGTGATTCAAGAGACTACACAGTTACCCGCCATTGTGGAGACCCACATGCAGCTTTTCTCTCTCCTGACACCATCTTAGGTCATGGCTTCCCAAATCCTCTCTCTCTCTCTCTCTCTCTCTCTCTCTCTCTCTCTCTCTCTCTCTCTCTCTACAGTGAACTACAGCTTTTCACAGAGTTGCAATTCTCCTCGATCTTGGCCATGGCCGCCTCCTTTCTGCATGTGCTCCTTTTCATTGCCAGGGAAAAAATTCATTGCTTTGGTAGTTGCTTTCTTCTATTTAAAGCAGTGGAAGCAGCTCAGCTGAGAGCTTGACAAACCTGGAAATTGCAAGCACAAAACTTTGCCAAACCCAGAGGGTCCTTATCGGCTGCCTTTGTCCCCTTTTGAGGATGCTACCGCACTCTAGGGAAAAAGGCTTCTGCTACAAAGAGAGAGAGGGAGAGAGAGAGAGAGAGAGAGCACCCAGCGATGCTGCTGCACATGATGAATAAAGGAGTAAACAGTGGGGGTGGTGATGCGACCGTCCCATGGAGGCATCAATGCCCACATTTCAGCCGGTTGACGCGTAACATCATGTCCCACGACTCTGTAGGGCTAACGGGGGCTGAAACATCTTCACTCTCCAAGTGGGTGGCTGAAGGAGTACACCTACAATACTTCTCAATGTCCTGATTTTTCAGCAGGCCAACAAGGGGAGCATTCACCAATATTTGCCCACTCTCTGTGTCCATGGATGCCATGTGCGTGTGAGTGCATGCATGAGATTTACATAACAAAATTCATATGCCTCTTCATATTGAAACTTGTCTCTCTCTTCTTTCTCACATGCTTACAAGATTTTACATGAGAGGACTGCAAATTTAGGATGAACAAGAGCAGGACTGCAAGATTGTGAGCATATCAAGGAGAACTTATAGATAAGTCGACAAGTACAGGATTACATATAACTTAAAAGAGAGGCTGAGAGTCCATTACGGTTTGTAGTGACGGGTAATTTTCAGCGGTGAGAAAACTTGAGAAAAGTGCCCCCCCCCCCCCCCCCCCCGCCCCCAAAGAAAAAAAGCAGTAAGGCTGCCTGGCCTAATGAAAGAGGGTTTATTGCTTATACCTAGGAAGTGTCTGTAACTTTGAGAGCTGATCTCGGACTATCCATGTACTGCACTACAACACAAAGATAATCAACACTCTTTTTCCAGTCTTTTTGATGAAGCATGCATGGATTCAAAATGGGACTTCCAGATAATAGGCACATGAACGGAAGAACCAAGCCATTAGTAACGCATCACCAAACCTAGAAGCACAGAGGGAGACGTGTGATTGAAGATTGTAAGGCAAGCCAAAAACAGGGTGAACTGAGTAGGTGTAGCCTGTAAGAGTTGAGCATACGAGGTTCGTGAGGTATTGGAAACCTCACCTTTACCCCTACAGCCCTACGAATGTCTTACGACAAGCTTCAAGCTTCACTTACCTGGGACCCTGGTAGAAGAAGAAGAAGAGAACTTTCATGTTGTCAGAACAATCCCAAGAGTTTTCGGCTGGCACTGCAAGAAATTGCAAACAATCGCATACATACAACACAGACATTCTTGAAAGCGAGCAAATAAACTTCAAAAGCACTCTCTCACACAGTATCACGTCATACATAATGCAAGTCAACTCCTGAGTCCTTACATTGCCCTCCACCAGCTCCAAAGCATCTTCTCTTTCAGCCTCTTGCTAGTTTCAGAGAGAGCCAAATTTCCTCCTTTAAAATAACTACAGGATGCTCGAGAAACTGGTTTATATTTAGGAGAATACAATACAACGCAGCTCATAGCTCCCAAGCCAAAATATCACCATCCGTTGACATTTTATGTTGAGTAATATCTCCATCACCGCCCCCCACATCCACAAGACCATTCGGAATGGAATGCAGCTCATAATGGCTGAGAAGCCAACATGGTTATAAGCCCCTCAATGATTCCTACAGCGTTTCCAAACTTGAAAATGCCCTTCTATTGGTTTTTGGCAACTTCGTTGTGCCCTTCGTCATTGTTATGAAGCTTGAAGCTTCTCTTCCATGAAAACTCAACCAATGTCCTGTTCATTCACATCTGTTCCTGAGGCATATCAAAATCCCCTCCATCAGAGTACGTCAGACGCAATGTTTTTTTGGCAGGTGGAGTCAAAGCAACAAAAGACATAACATTGAAAAGATGTCACTTGCAAACAACTAGCAGCAACTAATAGGCATCAAGATCACAGACAAAACAACTCTTCGACTCTCACAATCGGATTGCCAAATGGTTACAAGTGGGTGCGAATGCCTAAAGGTCCAACATCCTTCCCCTTTACCATTGGGTCAAACATGAACTACAGAATCATGCAATCAACAAACGCACACAGAACTCAATGTTTAGCAGATATACAGCAAGATGAGGAATATTAAAACATCATACTTCCCAACATAAAAATTGCAAGAAAGGATGAGCAGAAACATCACTGAGATAAGGAATGGCCAGAGTGATAGCAGCACTTGACAGATCTCAAGATAAAAGAAAAAGTTATGTCCCTTACCCCCATGGGCCAAATTGATAATAATTGCAAGAAAACATGACCAAAACATCACTATGATTAGAAATGGACCTCCGTCTAGCAGCATTTGACAAACGAACGAAAAATTGGCAAACGCTTAGAAGTATGAACATCCTTCTCTTTGATCTGCTGCAAGATAGATTGTAATTACGTCTTACTTCGTACGATTATCAGCCAACCCACTATGAAAGACAAGAAAACTTAACCAAAACCATCACTATGATATCGAATGGGCCCTAGCAATTATGTCCTCAAAGACCTCTTAGAGCCTTTCATGAAGACACAGACAAGCAGCTCTCAGCGTAACTCTAGCCAGAAAAACATACGCATTTCTCACATGGTTTTGGCACAAAAGAGTCAAAGACTAAAAACAAGAGTTCAAGTGCACACACCGTTTTCCTCCAATTGTGTGATTCCATTGCTGGACCAGCAGGCCACGCCCCAATTAAAGAAAACAAGAGACCTTCATTGCTCCATGTCATGTAGCACCCCAACAAATTCTGCAAGATGGTCAAGATCTAACGAAAGGACTTCAGAATCATCCTCCATCTGTACCAATCCCATGCCTTTCTCTGGATCTCTTTCTTGCAACCTCCCAATTTGGCCTCGGTATTTGCCGCCAACTACCAAAACACGACCACCACGCTTTGGCAATGCTGTCTCCAGATGTTCTTGCTTCACTTTCTCAATTATTCTTCCTCCGTCATCCGTTCGAATGTCGCAAAGTGATGGGCTTACAACATCCACTACACAAGCCTTCTGTAAGTAATGCCTATCCCCGTAAGCCTTTCTGTCAATTATTCTCACACGAATATCACGGGCCAACCATGATTCCACTCTTCTCTCAGTTATTCCAAAGTTCTCTTCTGCATGCAATCCACCTTGCACAGCCTTCCCAGAAGATATATCTTTCTCTTTATTCCGGACATCTGATGAATAGCTTTTTGATCCAGTTCTGCTGTTTTTTCCATGCTGGGCGTCCAATGTGCTTCTGTCCTCTCTTGTTTCAAGCCTGGAGCCTTTCTCTTCACAAAAATGTTGATCATGCCTGCTAGCTGCAACTTCATAGTCCCCTTTTTCATTGTTAGAATCGTCTCTCCTTGATTTATGTTTCTCATGTCTGCATTCATCACTTGTATCCTGCTTTCCTCCCTCATGACTATGGCTCTTGTCCCTAGAATCTTTTCTGCTCCTGTGTCTACCTCCATTGCCATTGTCAACCTCCTCTCTACTCTTAGACCTAACATGCCTGCTTCTCGTGGCTTCATCATGTTTTCTATGATCAAAAGCCTCTCCTGCATCAGGATTCACATGCCCACCTCGCTGTGCTTCTTTTTCAGTGTGTGAATTCCTTCTCCCTTCATCAAAAGAGCGCTGGCTCCTGTCATCATAACCCTTGTTTTCATCAATAGAAAGATCAGCTAGCTTCTTCATTGCCTTCTCTTCCTCCGGAGAACCTATTTCAGCAAGCTCGCCTTCCTTCACTTGCACCCTCTTTCCACTCTCTAAGAGTGCTACAGTGTAATAGGCTCCACTGATTTCAGCTATCTGCCCTCTAGAACCAGCATGGCCACCTGCGATCACACACATGATTCGCCCTACTCTGAGCTTTGTTTTCCTGCTTTCACCAGGTTTAATGAATTTTTTCACCTTCTCAGGGCGGGGAGCTGGGATGGCACCAAGACCATGTCTTCCGTCTCTCCTAACAGCCACAACAGGCTGGGCAAGTGTTGTTGAATTACGCCCAATAGGCTTATCTTTTTCCCAACCCATCCCACGGAGTAAAGCTTCACCAAACTCTTCAACAGGGACATTTTCATAGTCATCTACAGACATCTCATCCGGGAGAACTGCCATATCATCCCGGTATCGCTGCAAATCACAATCAACCACAGCCTCACGTGGATTTTCTGCAGATTCTGACGCCTTTCTTTTCAACTGAAGCCCATATTGCACAGAAGACTGAGGACCCGCATCCAAAGTCTCTACTTCGAATCTCTCCTCCGTAGAAGGAATATTCTCAGAAGCTACCATGATGTTCTTCATGCGCTTCTCAGGTCGCCAGGACTTCTCAGGCAAAGGAATAACCTTAACAGGTGCTTGCGCCTCTCTTCCTTTCCCATCAAATACTTCCACATATTCTACAATGTTGGCGTCTGCGTCCTTCGATTTAGAAAAGAGAGGGGGCCGCGATGAGGACGATGACTTGGATACTGTGAAAGAGAACTTCAAGGGGGCTTTGGAGTCGGAGGGGGGAGGCGCTTCTGTGCCCATCCTGCTCTCGTCCACCTGTCGAGCCTCATCCTCAGCCATGGCACTCGATTTAGGGTAGCACCCTGACACAGATGCAGATGTCTAGGAAAAACTCTGGTGCCGACACAGAGATAGGACTCCCTGAAAGAGGAACGTTGTGATCGATCCCTGCTCGTCGTTGAAGGGAAAAGCCATTTTCGCATACAGAATTTTAACGTCGTAGGACCAAGAGACCTGTCCGACGAGGACTCGAGTTGAACTCAAGACCTGCTACTTAAGAGAAAGCATTGACACGTGGGAGCAATTGTGGACCGTGCAGAAAATCTCATGTGCCCACGATCCTAAGAAACTGTATTCCAGTGGAATAAAGGGAGATCCCATTGGAAATTTGCAAAAGAATGGAAGTCATACAGAACTGTAGTCTGCATTAAGCATTTGCTTCTCTCTCTCTCTCTCTCTCTCTCTCTCTCTCTCTCTCTCTCTGGCTCGTTACACGCCCATTTGATTTTGTGCATGCATGCAAGGGAACGGGGGGTTGCAACAGGGACGAAGATGATACCCATGTAGGGGTTGTGCAGAGGGATATGGGGAGCCATGTAGCAATAAGGAGGCTGACAATAGACTGAATAACATGAGTGGTGCATTCAATGCCAAATGCAGCAGCGGGAGTTTCTAGGTGATGGTGCAGACAACACTGTGGTGGAAGATACTGGAGGAGGGGGGTATGTAGCAACTGGAGGATCACAAGGCATAGTGGGCATGAAAGAGGAGTAGCTAGCAACAAATGGAAGGGAATTAGTTGGGGGACTATGGTACTACAAGCATAGGGCAAGGATGAAGGGGCCAAAAGGAGATTGAGTGTTGGTCAAAAGAGGGTGATCATTCTACAGGGGAAGGGTGCTTTTGCATGGCGCCGAATAGAAGTCTGTGTATAGCTTTCCAGTCCTTACTGTTCAAAGTAATAGCCTTTCAGTCCAGAGCCATTATAGTGAGCATTGTCTTCACAACTTCTGGCATGACACGAGAGTCATGAGGCGATGTTGCAGAAGACGGTTGAGGGAGATGGGGCCGTAGGACGCCTGCACTGATTAGGAAATTTCGGAGGTCATTTGGAGGGGCTTCTAAGAAAATGTATTTTTTGCACTCTCTCTCTAGAAAATATGGCTAATAATAGAGGTGGGTCTTTCATGGTAAAAGTTCGAAAGTGTACTTTAAGTAAATTCTTTACTCTTCTGAACATTCGTTCGTAATGATTGAGGAATAATCTTCTTTTCAGTTGCATTGAATGAATCTCGTCAACATGGAGGGAATGACGCTAGCATGGAGGGACGAAGGCGCAGCCGCCTATTCACTTTCCATTAAACCTGCACATTTGGCTAATGGCGCACTCCTCAAATGGCACCAATGTTACGCAGAAACAAGCCAAATATCACCTTCACATTGATTTGGACAATGAGTACCAACCATTGATTAAGCGTAGTAAAGCAAACACACATATACCTCCCGCATCCATAGACACGCTCAGAGCTCAGGGAGCTAAACACATAGATATCTGGACAAGAGGCTCTCTCTATCCTAAGAATCCAATGACTAATGCGTCTCCACCGTTTGTCAATCCTACAAGCTTATTGACCTTTGCTGGTGATGGAGAAAAGGGCCTTCTGGGTTATTGTAAATCTCTTACAAGGGAAGCTGAAACTTTTAAGGGCATTCTCCAAGCTCAACAATGTGAGATTGTTCGTCTTTCACATTTACATTCTACAGATCAGGTTACCATTTTGCAACACAAAACAGAGGTACAGGAACTGAAAGGAAAGGTACGAAGTTGTCAAATGAAGGACACCATCTTGGGTGGTTGTATTCGAAAGAAGAAATTGCACAATCTTGAAACATTGGAGGTTGCATCCGGAGGTCTCAAGAAAAGAATCCGAGCATTAAGGTGATGCTTCTTGCTTGGCTAAATTGTCTTAGTTAAGTAATTTTTTTGTTTTTTCTTATTATGCATTGTTTTCATGTGCCTAAATAGTGTTAGTGAAGTAAATTTTCTTTTATTTACTTATGCATTGTCTTCATGTAGAGATTCAATCTATCCTGACAAGGAAAACATTGACCCCAAAGCCAATATAGGAAAGAGATTGAAGCCACTTATAAGTAGAAGCATGGCAGCAGAAATAGTACATGACAAGAAGTTTAAGGTCCTACAACGAAATGTAGTGGACCGCTTTATTTCAGAGAACTCAATGCTTGCAAAAGAGATACAAGGCACACTTGATTCACTTGGTGTAAGCAAAAGAGGATATTCGGCTATATAAAAAATTGTCTCATCCATCTTTGTTAAGAAGGGTATAAAATCCAAACTTTTACCATCAGCCTCAAGTGTTTGGAAAGAGAGGCTTCAGCTTAACGACGCACAAGGAGAATATCTTGGACATCCCTTTCATATTAAAGCAACTTACAGTGGCCATGGAGCAAACATAGCATATGATGAGTTCAATAATATTTTTATGGACCTACAGATGTTACAGAAGAGAATGATGGAGTTTTACAACATCACATTTGAAGAGTCACTAGGGGTATTACATTTTGTGTTAAAACTAGATGAGTGTGAGCTTGCTAAAGAGAAAAAGCTAGAGCGTGTTACTATACTTTCATGAATAGAGCCCTCTCAAAGTGTCCCAATGATGATCCTTTGTATTTTAGTGTTCAATCAAAATCTAACATATGGTGGCTTGGTGCGTTTGAGGTAAGCGAGATTCTCAGCTAAGCTCAAATGTTCACATCTACTTAAGTCTCATTTATTTTGTGTTGCAAGTAAAGAAAGAAGATCATGAGATTCCATATTGGGTGTTCCATCAAACTAATATTCCAGAGGTGATTGATCGACAGACTAACCAAGGAGAGGTACTACGTCTAGATGGAAGGGGAGACTTTCAAGTTCAGTGGCATCTTGCAGGTGACCTCAAAACATTAAAGTGCATGTATAATTGTGGAATGGGTGCAATGGCAAAGTCGTCGTGTTTGTTCTGCATGGAGCCTGCAAAGGTCATGGACCCAAAGTGGTGGAGAAAAGCTCCAACACGTCACATTGAGGACCCTGCTTTTCGACTGATTTTGAAAACACCACTTGTGAATGTCCACATCTGTACAATGCATGCCCTTTGTAGAATTGTGGAGAAATTGGTCTACTTATATATCGGGTTTTCTTGGAAAATCAAGAACTCAGCAAAGCGACAAGTGCCCCTGCAGTGCTTAGAATTGGTACTGTCGGATATGGGGCTTCATGGTGGCAATGTGAAAATCCAGCGGGATGAAAAGAGATCAACTGCTGAGAAGGATGTCCCATGCAAACCATCCATCGGTGGGGTGAAGGCACGGAGGTTTTTATCTAAACCCCAAGGAATACGAGATCCGAAGCTAACAAAACATGGAAAAATATATAACACATCTTATGTTAGCAAGGTAGAGTATCAGAGCTGGAAAAAGCTACATATTGCAATCAAAGATCAAGAACCAACTACTCGTAACGCGAAGGCTAAGGTTTGGCGATCAATAGACATCCTATTTTTGATGTGCGACAAAGATGACTGGTCACAAGGTGATATGAACAAGTTCAAGGAGAATCTCAACCTTCTCAAAAAATAATTCAAGACAGCATGGATAGACACCCAGATTACTCACTACATGGTATTATTGTGTATTTGATTCTCTTTTATGTGTAACTATGTGAGTGTAAAACATTCTAAGTAATCTGTTTTCATATCCAGCACATCATTTTCAATCATTTACCATATTTTATACAAAAGTATGGGAACCCGGAAATATGGAATACCCAAGGGATGGAAAAGTCTCATTACATGGCGAGAAATGCTTATTTCAGGCACACACGACATGGTGGCTCTCGAATCAAGGCTAACAGTTTGAGAGAACTATTTGAATGGTTCTATCGTAGAATCATTCATCGAATGCAGGCAAAAGAATTCTTGGCCTCTTCAGCAACAGCACAAGCCATCATACATTTACAACAACAAAAAGTTAAAAGATCAATGGCATACAACAACTCCAGTGCTCGTAAGAAGGTGGAGAGAGACAATGGTGTATGTGAACCACAAGTGGAGAAAGATACTCTGAGTGGATGACATTGTACAAAATTTCTGTAATACATGATCTTATACAATTGCTACTTGAAGTGTATCAAGATTTTGAAGGTTCAATTTTGTTTTTTGGCACATCACCCTTGTAACGAATCATGAGATGTTTGCCATACTCTAAAAGTTCATCTGGGTTTTGTCTGCCAAGAGGTAGTGCCATTGTTGTGTAAGTGTAGTAATACGCTGCCCGACCACCTGTATAGCCCGGGCAGTAACCAAAACAATATCTGGCAAACACTTTGTCCACAAGAATGACTTTATCTGCACTTTTGGGCAGCACGGGTCCACCCAAGAAGTGTGATAGTGTCTTTAATATGTAAGTTGCTATTGAACCCTCTTGTGACATGGAATTGTGAAAAACTACTATCGGCGACTCGCAAAGCTTTGAAAGGTACTGTGCTAGGGCCGCGTCCCTTCCACGATACTCTTGAGTGCGCCGTCGAAGGAAGTCATCCTTGTCAGCAATCCAAGACTGCACATATCATGCCTGAGTAAGTCACACACACACACACACACACACACACAGAGTTACCATGAAGCTCTCATCCTGTAGAAAGAGGTTTTCCTGCCACAGGTCTACAGATGTAGTGGACCCCTGACCTGAATGCTTAAACCAATCCTCCACTTCTTTGTGACTTGTTGATGGTCTTAGGATTTTTCTTATTGCTTGGAAGGTGGCTTCATCAGGTAGTGTCTCCTTGTATTTTTCAGCTTTCTCAAAGCATCTTCGGAGGCATTCCATTGGATTGCTGGATGTTTCCATTGTCTCATCATCACTACTATCCTCTGAAACAAATCCACTCCTCTCCTCTTGGACTCTGGAAATGATAGCCAGGGAGAAGTCCTCCCTTAAATCAAAGATGCTTTGCACATCATGTAAAAAGATATAGGTCCTGTCTCCAATCCTGAAGTCAGGCACAACAGGCAGCATCATCTGAGCATGCTTCTCAGTGAAGTTACTGACATCCAACCGTAGTTTGATTTCTGTGGTTTTCACAGAGAGCATCTTACTTCTTTGTACTTCAATTGCCTCAACCTCAAGGTTGACTGTATCTTCAACCTCCTCGACTTCTTGTATATGTGTTGTCTCCTCGCATTCTTCTTCTGGTGCTGCATCATGCTCCTCTAACACCTCATCAGGATTCTGCATGAGGAATCCAAACAGGCTGTTCAGGTAAATCATAAAGCCAAAGGATTCCTGAATAAGTTTGCATTCTTTTTGGTGCAAAGGGCAGGCTGAATGTCGGCAAGCAGGTGGTAATTCCCTATACTTCTTCAGTCCCTGTCCTTTTCCACCGCAGTCATTTAAATGAACAACAGTCATACTGGGCAGAACAACCCTTCCTACCTGCACCATCAGTTCAAATTTATCTCTGTAGGACTGCAAGAATTCACTTTGCTGAGCTAAAAGGTCTTCAATATCAAATTTTGGGTTAAACATAGAATGAACTAGATCATATTTGTCTCCAGCACCACAAGATGCTGCAAAATCGAACAGCCTCTCATCAGTTACAGCTGGGTCTTCCAGAGAAGGCACATCCTCTTTGGCTTTACCTTTACTTGCACAGGGACTGCTTGCTGGGAGATCTGCATCATCTGAGAAGTATATATTCCTCTTTCTTGTATTTTTCTTGACAAGTACTGTAGAGGGTGAGGGACCCTTGTAGGGTGAGGGATCCTCTTGGCCTGCTGACCTCTTTGACTCATCTTCACAAATTGACTCTTCTTGATCAATGTCCTGACAAAAGTCAATAGTTCCTTTGGCAAAAACGCTAAGCAAGTGAGCTTGCAAAGGCTGGAATTCTGGCACAAGCTCTGGGTCTGGTTTTAGTCTCTTCTGCCTACTAGACCTTAATCCTATTCATCAGGAAACATGTCAAGTCTTTGTTCTCTCTCTCTCTCTCTCTCTCTCTCTCTCTCTCTCTCTCTCTCTCTCTCTCTCCTCTCTCTCTCTCTCTCTCTCTCTCCAAAGCACACCAAAAAACACACAGACACCCTCTCTCTCTCTCTCTCTCTCTCTCTCTCTCTCTCTCTCTCTCTCTCTCCAAAGCACACCAAAAAACACACATAGACACGCTCTCTCTCTCTCTCTCTCTCTCTCTCTAAATCACACCAACAAACACACATAGAAACTCTGTGTGTGTGTGTGTGTGTGTGTGTCTCCAAAATACACACACACACATACTCTCTCTCTCTCTTTGTGTGTGTGTATGTGTGTCCAAAACACACACACACACACAGACTCTCTCTCTCTCTCTATCTGTCTCTATCTGTCTCTGTGTACTAAAGGCGCGCAGAGACAACCACAGACTCTTTGCAACTCTATACGCACGCCTTTAGTACTTGTGAGAGAGAGAGAGAGGCAGGTCTCATGAATGTACTAAAGGTGCGCGGAGAGAGTTGCAGACGGTATAAACGCTCTCCATCACCACCAAAGCGGAGAAGACCATCATATTCTTCTCCCCACCACAATTCAAAGAGGGATGATAAAAAGCAAGAGAAGAAAAAGGCGAGAAAGAGGACACCCTCTTCTCCATCTTCTTCATCCTCTTCCTCTTATGCAAGCTATGGTGAAGATGACAAAGATCAAGACAAGAAAAAGGCGAGAAAGAGGTCACCCTCTTCTCCACCTTCTTCAAATTCTTCACCCTCTGAAGAAAGTGATGGTGCAACCTTTGAACCATTAAAAAGAAGAGGCCATAGGAAATCCTATGCCGCATGGAAGAGGTCGTCCAAGCTGAAGAAATTCAAAGAGGGAGGGAAGAGCATCTCTTTCCTTACCTATGATGGTACCTTTGGTGCTACGGACAAAGTCTTGGCCTTTATCCAGCAATTCGATGCAGCGTTTGGAGATGAGGGCTTCACGGAGTCCTCTAAGCTACGCCATGTAGCTATGCACTTTCAAAAGTCCGCCAGACAATGGTGGTCTAGCCTACGAGCCAACGGTGAAGCTCCATGAACATGGAAAGCTTTAAGAGCTTCCATTATGAAGCAGTTTTTGGCCACCGATGCCAAAGACAAAGTACTCACCGAATGGCGAACCTTAAAGCTCTCTCCCAATGAATCCATCCACAAATATGTAGACAAGTTTTGGGACCTACAACTCAAAGCCACTGTCTTTAAAAAGTTGGATTTTGGAGAGCAAAAGCAACAATTTTGTGCGGGCTTAACCGAAGAAATGGCAGAGTATGTCAACTCCCAAAGACCACGTACCATATCGGCAGTAATACACCATACTATGGTGGCCTCTCGAATCAATTTCCAAACGGGGGTTAAAAGAAATAATAAACCCCCGGAAAACAAGGGTTCCAATGAGCCTAAGGGGAAGGACAATGTCCAAAAGTCTCCTAAGGGCAATTTCAACAAAGCTAAAGAGAAGGGAGTTTATAAAGGTAAGAATAAACTCTCTCCTGAAGATCTTGAGCGTTATCGTAAAGATAACCGGTGTTTCAAGTGCGGCGAACAAGGGCATGCGTACCACGCTTGTCCCCAAAAGAACAACCGCCAAGATCCTCCTAGAGCTTCCTTGGTTGAAATCCAAGAGGACGAGACTCACCAAACTCACCACAAAGGATCTCCTCTATGCCATGCTTGGGGAAAGGTAAGAGAACATGATGCTTTTATTCTCTTTGACCCTGGTTCTACTCACAATTTTATATCTATGGAGTTAGCCACCAAGCTAGGCATACAATCCTACGAGATGGGAGATGTCCTACCCGCAGACAGTGCCTTCAAGGGGCAAGAAGCTTCAGTCACTCCCTTAATTGGGAAATTGAGGCTTCATGTCCAAGGCTATGTGGACAAAGAGGACTTCTTTATCTCTCCTCTCAAGCATGAGGATGTAATCCTAGGGGCACCATGGTTTGACCGCCTGGCTGCCGATGTTAAATTTCCTGAAAGGAGAATCTCCTTTAAGTTCAGGGAAAAAGACATGTATATAGATGCTAAGGAAATGGGTAACACCATCCCCATTGTTCATACACCAGCTTTCAACAAGTCAATAAAGAGCTCTATTTCCGTGTACATGATTTTTGTTAAAGACTCTTAAAATGAACCTAATGCTTTAGCAAAAGAAAATAAAAGCAACCAAAAGGAATTAGAGTTATCCAATTTTCTCAAGGGGTTTCAAGATGTTTTTATTGACGACATCCCTTATGAGCTACCTCCTAAACGAGGTAATGATGACCATGCAATTGAACTTCTTCCAGGAAGTTCACCGCCTAATAAACCTCCTTATAGAGTTTCTCAAGCTCAACAAGAGGAGATTATGCGGCAAGTGCATGAGTTAGTTGAGAAGGGTATGGTTAGGCCAAGCTCATCTCCATTTTGCTCACCTGTGCTATTAGTGCAAAAGAAACACGGCACATATCGTACGTGTGTTGACTATAGAGCACTAAATAGGATCACTATCAAGAATAGGTTTCCCGTTCCACGGGTAGAAGACCTATTTGATAAGCTACAAGGATCGACCTACTTTAGTAGGGTTGAACTAAAAAGTGGCTATCATCAAATAAGGATAGTTGATCAAGACATTGTAAAGACCGCATTTCGTACTACATTTGGTCTTTACGAATACATTGTCATGCCTTTTGGCTTGACCAATGCACCAGCCACATTCAACCGCTTGATGGAGAAGCTGTTCAGGCCTCATCGAACCTTCACTTGAGTGTTCTTTGATGATATTATCATCTACTCTAATTCATTGGAGGAACACAAGCAACACCTCCAGGTAATATTTCATGTTTTAAGAGAGAATAAACTTTATGTTAATCGAAAGAAAAGTGAATTTTTCTTGCAAGAGATTCAGTATTTAGGTCACATTATCTCTCAAGATGGCATCCAAATGGATCCATCCAAGTTAGAGGTAATAAAAGGATGGCCTAAACCAAGGAATCTTCATGAAGTAAGAAGCTTCATAGGTATGTGTGCATACTATAGACGCTTCATAGAAAAGTTCTCACAAATTGCAAGACCATTACATGACCTAACAAAGAAAAGCGTTAGGTATACATGGTCTGCTAAGGAGAACAATGCTTTCGAAAAGCTTAAAGAAAAGCTTATCTCTCAACCTGTGTTTACACTACCGGATCTCTCAAAACCATTTGAGGTCCAATACGATGCTTGTGGTGATTGCCTTGGAGCTATTTTGCTCCAAGAAGGGCATGCCATAGGCTATGAGAGTCGAAGGCTCGACCCTGTTGAGCAAGCTCTAGGCATATACGAAAAGGAACTCTTTGCAGTTCTACATGCCTTAGACTCATGGAAGCACTATTTATTGGGGACTCCTTTCATTCTGCGAACGGATCACCAAAGTCTTAAGTACTTCATGACGCAGACCAAGCTCTCCGACAAACAAATGAGGTGGGCAAATTTCCTTTCGCAATTTCATTTTCATATTGCTCAGATTGCTGGCAAGCATAATCAAGTAGCTGATGCACTCTCAAGACGGCCGAGAGTGAATGCGGTTTCCATAGCAACTCACAATGATCTATCTTCAATGATAGATGAGTATGCTATTGATCCCGATTTTAGAGATGTGATTTCATCCCTTGCATTAGGGAAGAAAGAAGAACCATTTACTTTACAAGATGGTTATCTTCTCTATGGCAATAGACTATGCGTTACTAACTCACTACGTGAGAAAGTAATGTATGAATCTCATGCTCCACCTTATGCGGGGCATAGAGGGATTTAGTCTACCTTAAAGGGAATTGAAACATATTTCTATTGGCCTACCATGAAAGTGAACATACAAGAGTATGTTTCCAAATGTGTGGTATGCCAAAAGACAAAATTTGATAGAGGGAAGCAACTTGGATTGCTTCAACCCTTGCCAATCCCTAATTCACCATGGGAGAGCATACCCATGGATTTTATCTTTGGATTGCCTAAGTCTATCCATGGGTATTGGAATATGGACGATAGTAGACAGGTTTAGTAAACAAGCTCATTTTATACCTGTCAAAAAGACTATCAAAGCCCATCAAATGGCAACCCTCTTTATTTCACAAATTTTCAAGTACCATGGCTTGCCCATGTCCATAGTGTCGGATAGAGATCCTAGAATGACCAGTAATTTCTGGAAGGGTCTCTTTGAGAATTTAGGAACAAGGCTAAACTTCTCTTCGGCCTATCATCCACAAACTGATGGCCAAAGTGAAATAGCTAACCTAACCATTCTCGATCTACTAAAAGCCTATGTAACGGAAGTAGATCAAAGATCCCAATGGGAGAAGTACTTACCCTTAGTGGAGTATGCTTACAATAACACTGTACATACTTCCACGGGAAAAGCACCTTTCGAGGTAATTGAGGGAAGATCAAAAAGTCCCTTGCTACTTAAGGTACATGGGAAGATCTTCGCTGCAGATGAGTATAGCTGAGACCTACAAGAATCTTTCCAAAAGATTAAGGATGCTATCTCTATCTCACAACAAAGGCAAAAGGCTGCTGCTGACAAGCACAGAAGAGCCCAAGCCTTTAAAGAAAATGATTGGGTCTTGTTAAAGTTTCCCAAGTCTCGATTAAGGCACACAACGGGCAAGAATCCTATGGGTCACCAAAAGTACTATGCTAAACTAGCAAAAAGGTACTATGGTCCCTTTCAGATTCTTAAGCCAATCAATGAGATGGCCTATCAACTCAAGTTGCCCAATCATTGGCTCATACACAATGCTTTTCATGTGAGCCTATTAAAGCCTTACAAAGGAGAGCCACCTCAAGAACCAACTATTGAAGACCCACCGGAGATCGAGGACCAAGAAGAGGTGCTGCAGCTCGAGTCCATTCTCCGACATGAAGACAAGGTACTAAGAGGCGGTAAGACTATCCGACGATATTTTACTAAGTTTAAGAATTATTCTTTTGAAGATGCTAGATGGATGCAAGGCATACAATTAAAGGATAACCTAAACCTTGTCAATGCTTACAATGCTTCCCAAGAGTAAGCAAATGAAAAAAATGTTAAAAATGAACAAAATTTTTGTCTTATAAGACTGTCTTTTTCTTTATTTGTGCACAAAAATGAAGTAGTATGCATGCTTAGATCAAGTTTGCGGAGACGACGTCTCCCAAACACCAAGTAGAGCTTGTCACTCTACTATGGAAGACTGATAGGACTAATGTGCAGACATGCTTGCGGCAGCCTCAGGCTCTCAAGCGCCAAATGGACTAGTCATCCATTGTGGAATGATGTCGTAGGGTAACATAGGGATCCTCTACCCGCTAAGAAAAGGACTCATGAACATGCTTTATCTTCTCTACACCATAGTCGAGGACGACTATGATTTCAAGAGAGAGATAATGTCATAATAATCAATATCTAATTCTCCTAAATGATTTTCTCATATTAAACTGATCATTTAATGTGGGGAAGGCCAGGGGAGAAAAAGCTAGAATATTGGTTAAGCTATCAGACCGGCCACAGTAGGGATCCAAAGGAGGGAAAATAGGGATCCAAAGGGGGGCCATCTGCAAAAGAGCCATGTGCAACAATGGGCTAAAAATACCCTAAGGTTCAGCCCATTAAGACTTCCAAAATGCTAAGGTTTCAAAATTCAAAGGTTGTGTCCAAAGGTCAACCCTAGGAAAAATTGGATGCTTTGTGTGTGCCCTAAAAGTCTTTGCACATCCCTACATGGGAGGCGGCGAGCCCTAAAGGTAGGGGATGAGAGAGAAAGCCACACACACACACACAGGCTCCCTTTACAAAAAGGGAATGAGGGACACATGTCAGCTCCCTAGGCCAGATGCCCACAAGGTGTGCCCAATTTCTATTGGATGACCCTTGAAGTGGACCAATGAGAATTAAGCTAGAGTAAATCTAGTTTAATTAATTTAAAAACATTTAATAAAAGAAACCAATGAGAATTAAATCTCCTAGAAGACTATTGGGAAATCTCCCAAGGGGTCCAATGAGCATTCAGGAGCCCCATGGCTTGCGTGATTCCTATTGGCCAGGAGGCAAAGGGGTCCAATGAGAGTTTAGTTTAATTATTTAATTACCTAAAGCTCTCACAAAAGGGGAAAGGGGGACACATGTCAGAAGGCTATCACTTATGCTGCTTAATTGTAATTGGCTTGACTTGGGGAGGGCCAATGAGGCTTCAGCAAGAGCAATTAGCAAGAGGGCTCGCCCAAGAGAGAGAGAGGGGGCTGATTTTTGCAAGGCATTGACACACACACACACTCACACTTGACCATGTGTGAAGAAAGAATACTCTATCTCCTCCCAAGCTTTAATGGAGAGCTCATCACCTACTCCAAGCTTGTGAGATAGAAGCCTACATCAACACTCTCTTGGCATGTGGATGCAAATCCAACCAAGAGCCAAGCTTCAATGCATGCTCATCTCCTCTACCAAGCTAATTACTAAGCTAAGCTATGCTTTTTGTTGCTCTCTCCACCCAAGCACTCTTGTAATTCTCATTAGGAATCTATTCTAATGAAATGCCCACTATGTTCATGCTAATTTCCGCTACACATAAGTTATTAGGCCATTAAATGTTACATTTGATGTCTTCTCCATGCAGAATATGTCCTGCAAAGCTACTTTGCATTAAAACCTTTCATGGCTAAGGTAACCATTTGGCAATGCATTCAGTCAGTTTTGATTTTCTTTATACAAGACTTCTCACCATGTGGTCTTTCAATTTTGCAGAGTGCTGTGCAAAACTACACATATGATTATTTGCAAAGATATCGGGTAAGTCTAATACAACACCTGCTCACTATGTCGAACCCCAGAGAACCTGAAGATAGAGGCTTGGACGACTGCACAATTGATATGACGTGCCACCACGACAAACCCCTGCATCAAATACAGTGGAATCACAACGGGCCGAGGGGGTCATATCAGCCGAAGATGAAAGAGCCAAGGATGAAGAAAGGTCAAATGAGCATATGGAAGGTCCTAGTGTACAAGCAGAGGGGCTTATGGAGGAGAAAATGAAAGAGCCAAGTAAGCCAGTGGAGGAGCCAAAAGAGCCCATGGATGAAACCCTGGATGACGAAAGCAGGCCTATGGATGAGCAAAAGGATATGGATGAGGCAAGGATGGATGAGGAAAGCAGGCCCACGGATGAGCAAAGTGATATGGATGAGGCAAGGATGGATGAGGAAAGCAGGCCTATGGATGAGCAAAAGGATATGGATGATGCAAGCCGGCCAACAGAGGCAGAGGAAAAGACCTTGGAGGAAACCCTGAATGAGGTAGAAAGAGCCATGGGGGAGACCCTTGATGACGATGTGAATGATGACTATGACGATGAAGCTAAAGCAGAGGATAGCAACAACTACAACAACAGTATAGAGACCCAGTATGGACCCTTGCTACCTGTAGATACGGTTGTTCCGGTAATGTCTATTCAAGTATGGCAAAATATGTTCAGCTTCTAACTACTTATATGTACTTGTAAACTTTTACAGAGGTTGATTATCTTGGACATCAATGGATTGCTGCTGATGCGCGTGCCTTTGGGTATAGCAGACCCCTTTGAGGATTTGCAAACATTTTGGATGGGAACTTGTGGAGTCGTGGCTCGTCCGAGAACCAAAGAATTTATTCAGTTTCTTCTTCCGCGCTTCAGAGTTGCCGTATGGTCTTCAATGCAAAGGCAAAACTTGTCGCCACTAGTTACAATACTTTGCGGTGTATGCGGCGCTCACACGTCAGATTTTGCCTTTTTGTATGATCAAAGAAAATGTGTTACCGTCCAGGGCCACTACCA